>NC_064642.1:136397585-136714835 GCF_023864345.2 Schistocerca serialis cubense | reverse complement strand
AAGCCTCCGTCAAAACCAAAGAAAGTAAAATCAGGTCTTTCTTTTCCAGGAAGTGTAAATTACTACTGTTAATTAATTTTCAATTTTTCTGACTTTTTTCAGACATCTGAATACAAGTTCACTTTAAAAAATGATGGGGTAGTTCCGTCAAGTTTTGTAATGGAATTGATAATGACAGAAGTTAATTACATTCATCAGCCCAGCTGGTTGTCAGACAAACACCTGTCATTGCAAGCATTGCTTGCAACCAATACCAGGAGTGCTGCATCCATTGACCAGTTGGGATCCCAGCTGTCATGTGCCAGTAACAGTAAGTAAAAGAATGGAAAATCTAGGATGAAATTTAACAATATAATCCCTTATAGCAGAGATGCTGAGTCACAAACAGGCACAACAAAAGACTGTCGGAAAGTGAGCTTTTGACCAACAAGGCCTTTGTCAAAAATAGATAATATACACATACATACATTCCCACTCAAGCACAAGTCATGTATACTTGACCACAGTCTCTGGCAGCTGAAGCCAGACTGCAAGCAGCAGTGCATGATGGAAGAGGCAACTTTGTGGCGATAAGGAGGAGGCTGGGGCAGGTAGAGGAAGGGATAGCTGGGTAGGGTTGGGGGGACAGTATAGCACCATTAGCGAAAGTATGCAGGGAGTAGATGGAGGGAGCATAGGGCAGCTAGGTGCAGTCAGCAGGTCAGATGGTGGGTGAGGGAGAGAGTGGAGATAGCAGAAAAGGAGAGAAGTAAAAAGAGTTAGCGCATTGGTGGAAGAGAGGGCTGTGTAGTGCTGACTACCTCTCATCATGCCCTGAAATAAGAAATGTCCTACTCACTGTCCTTCCCACCCTTCCACTGCCCACTGAACCTACACAATATTATTGTCGATCCCTATACAACCACTGCTCCAAGTCCCTTGCCTGAAGGCTACTATCAATGTAATAGACCTAGATGCAACACCTGTCCATGCATCCTCCCACCATCACCTACTCCAGTCCAGTCACAAACATCATCTATCCCATCAAAGGCAGGGCTACCTGTGAAACCAGTTATGTCATCTGCGACCAATATGCTGCATTCTATGCAGGCATAACAACTAACAAGCTGTCTGTCTGCGTGAATGGCCACTGACAAACTGTGGGCAAGAAACAACTGGGCCCTGATGGTGCTGAGCCCACCACCCAACACGATATTCTTCATTTCAGTGACTGATTTACAGCCTGTGCCATCTGGATCCTTCCCACCAACACCATCTTCCCTGAACTGTTCAGATGGGAACTCTCCCTGCAATATATTTTACCTTTCCATAACCCTCCTGCCCTCAACCTAAGTTAGTCAGTATTCTTACCCATCGAGCTCCTTCCCTGCTCCCATTCCAGCACTACACAGCCCTCTATTCCACCAAAGCACCCACTGTTTTTGTTTCTTTCCTTTTCTGCTACCCCCCCCCCCCCCCCCCCAACCCCTTCCTCCTCTTCACCATCCACCATCTAACCTCCTGACTGCATCTAGCTGCCCTAGCTCCCACTAGCAGCAACCTGCTATCTCTCCCCCTCCCTGCCCCAGCCACCTCCTTAACCTCCACCCAGATGCTTCTTCAATCATGTGCTTTGTGTGTGAGTTGTGTTTGTGTGTGTGTATGTGTGTGTTGTCTATTTCTGACAAAGGCCTTTCAGTGGCTGAAAGCTCACTTTGTGACAGTATTTTAGTTGTGCCTATCTGTGACTCAGCATCTCTGCTATATGGTGAGTAACAACTATCTTTTTCTTAATATAGTAACAGTTGGTATATTTATTTATCCAGTGATCATCTCACAATGATAAAGAATTCTTCATCATAATGCAATGAGAATGAGCAGCTCAAATACACATTCACACAGAATATATAAGGCTGTAATTATGAGGGCACTACAGGTGGTCAGCTATGGTTGTACCAGGAATTTTACATAATTGTCTGTAACTCTAAATGACTGATACAGGTTTCCATATTTTTCATTCATCAGAAGTTGTCATCCCCTTATTATTATGAATACTAGTAAAGCTCTTATATGTCATTACTGATTTATAATAAATTATAACCACAAAGGAAAATCATGTAGTTCAATTAAATAATTAATTAGTATTACTTATAAATAAAAGTACTGTTAACTATTAGTGGATTTCTTTTTATTTTGGTTGATTAGGGAGAACAAGAAACAGTTTTTTTTTCAGGAACAAACAAAGGCATGGAAGGAGAACATCAAATACCCTTCTCAGTCAGTCCAAAGGAAGGAAGTCTAGAACCAAACCAAGAGATGGAGTGTTGTATTAAGTTTTCACCTAGCCTCCTGTTCGAATATAAATCCACATTAATCTGCAGGTAATAAACAGCTTATATTATGAGACCTACTCTTCCTTTTCGCAAACAATTATTCAATGCTGCTTCATTAACTGCTTAAAATGGAAACTCCAGGTTGTAATATCAACAATGTAAGGAAATGCATAGATTGCTACTCAATATAAAGATGAAATTTGAGTTGCAGACAGGCACAACAAAAACACTGTTATGATTTAGCTTTTGGCCAAAACCTAGAGTGAGGACTGGATTACAAATGCTAGTGTACACACCCACAATACAATAAGGAAGAAGTACGGAGCATACCCCACCGACTGGCAATGCTAGAAAATGTACCCCAGTACTCTGGTATCAGACTACTAAGAAGTCTGCCTAAAAACCTGCAAGATAGTGTACTTGACAATGACTTTCCAAAGAAACTTAAATTTTATCTCATTGAAAAAGAGCTTTACAGTATTACAGAATACTTATGGCATTAAATTTTTATATATTGTTATTCATTATCAATTATGTAAAAATGTAAGCTAAAGGTGTAGAAAAATAAGTGATAATGAATGTTAATACTTTTGACATTTCCTATATTACACATACATTTACTGTACACAATGTAATCTTACAGGATAAAATGAAATTCAGTTCAATTGTTCGGAGAAGATAGCCCACACAAACACAAATGTTCACACAAACAAGCACATCTCATGTACACATGACAGCAATCTCTGGCAATTCGGGACAAGGTCATGTGTTGAGGTGTGCTTCCTTGAGTGAATGAATAAATTTTTTTCTTCTTCTTCTGTAGAAGGCTTTGGCAGAAAGTTAAGTCATAGCAGTCCTTTCATTGTGCCTGCCTGTAACTCAGTGTGTCATGTTTATGGTGAGTAGCAGTCTATCCTTTTCCTTGTATTGTCAATAAATTGCTAGGTCATATTTGAATTTATACCATATCTTACATTCTTCATCTGTATAAAGTATACTCTCTGCTGTGAAAAAATATACATAAGATAAAGTTGTATGTTCTCTTTTTAGGGTATTAAATTGCCAGCCGGACATGGAAAAAAAATGTGTAGTAATACATGGCAGTACCCTAATGCCAGTCTGCCATTTCCAAATTGAAGAATCTGACTACCTGAGTAGTGGAAGGCGAATACCTTCCTTGCCAGCTCCATGCAGAATAGGAAATGACATTTCCTTTGTACCAGGAGCTCCACTAAACTCTGACACAAAAGTGATTGAATTCAAAAGCTTTGGTTCTGGACACCCATGTGTACGGTATGAGAGATGATAAAATAACACACAAATTAATTACATACTGGCTATAGGAGAAATCAAAAAGAAATATTTGATTTAATCATGACTTAGTGGCATATTTCTGTTTTAATTTCTGAACATTTAAAACAAGTTGAAGAGCTCTGTAGTACTTAGAAATCTTATTAATATCTGACTGAATATTTTTGCAGCTTCTTTCTAACAGTATTTGATTATAGATAACTGCATTACCTGTAAAAAGTCTGAGGTTTCTATTAATATGATCTCCAAGGTCATTAATATTCAACATTAACAGCAAGGGTATCATCACATTTCCCTGGGGCACACCTGAATTTACTTCTAGATCTGATGATGACTGTCCATCCAAGATAATATGCTGTGTCCTCCCTTCCAAAGACTCCTCAATCCAGTTACAAACTTTGTTGATTCCCCATATGATCATACTTTTGATAATAAGTGTAGATGTGCTACTGAGGCAAAAGTTTTCTGGAAATCAAGAAACAGTGCATCTACCTCCATACCTTTATTCTCAACCCTCATTATGTAATGTGAGGAAACAGTAAATTGGGTTTCACATCAGAAATGTTTTCAGAATCCATTCTAAAAACAATATCGAAAAAATCCACTATGGCCTGAAGCACTCTGGAGAGATATCAATATTTTGAGGACATGAGTGTGCACAACATGACTGAGTGTCTCAGCTGAATAAAGGGAGAAAGTTAGAGAGTGTTTTTAAAAGGAAAAAATATTTTCACATATAATGTTATGAACATGCAATTCTTCAACAAATGGTTTCAGAGAGTTTTGACTGTGCTTACACCAGAAACCAAACTGTAAAGTATATGCAATATTTGTAGCCTTCCAACAACAACATCTCATATAATTTTTGTAATCCTGTAAAGGAAGCATTTAAATAGAATTATTTTTTGCTCATTCATGTTTGAATACAAGGAAGCATTTAATTAGAAAGATAAAGGGAAATACACCGAAGTTTTGGTGGACCATGGACAAATGGCTTCAAAATTGAAGATATTCTATGTGTTTGAAAAACTAGGTATGTGTGAGTGCATATTGTTTCTCAGGAGTGTCATTCCTCATATGCACCAGAATGAGTAACATAATGCAATTGGATAGATACAAAATCTACTCATCAGGTGGTAGCAGAACACACACATAAAAGAAGGTTATAATTAGGCTAGCTTTCATAGCCAGTTGTTCCTTCTTCAGGCAGCAGGGTTGAAGGGGAAGGAAGAGGGGTAAAGAAAAGAGACTAGAGAGGTCTAGGGAAAGGGGTAGATTTTAGAAAAGTCACCCAGAACTGTGGGTCAAGGGAGACTTACGGGATGTGATGAGAACGAAGGACTGATTGTTGAGGACTGCACGGGATGAGATTTGAAAATGTGAGAGTTTAAAGGTGGAAGACAGTGTAATATGCAAGACAGAGATTACTGCTAAAATGTAATGTGTGAGTTAATAAGACTGAAAAGCTAAGTGCAATGTATGTAACAGAGGTGTGAGGGGGACAGCAAAAAATAGACCGGAAAAAAATGAAAGATGTAAAAAATGGAATCAGATTGAAGAAAAGAGTAGTTACTTTGAAGAAATATTTTGACAGTAGAAATTAACATAAGTTAAGGCCAGATGGGTGGTGAGAACCAAGGACATGTTGTAGCACTAGTTCCCACCTGCAGATTTCTGAGATACTGATGTCTGGGGGAAGAATCCAGATGGCGAGTGTGGTGAAACTCGCACTGAGGTCACAATGGTCATGTTGTAGAGCATGCTCTACAACAGGTTGTTGTGTGTTGCCAGTATACATCCTTTGCCTAAGCTGACTCATCCTAGGTGATAATTTGGTGGTAGTCATGACACTGTAAGAGGCCAAATAATGCTTATGTAATAGCTTGTGTATGACGTGTCATTTAACAGGTGGCTCTCCCTTTCATAGTATATGTTTTGCCCTTTACAGGGCTGATATATGTGATGGTAGGAGGTTTATTTATTTATTTATTTAGTCAGTCCTTCAAATCCTATATGTATAGAATATATACAAGTATATTGGACATGGTTAGGTATTTACTAGACAAAATACAGTTTGTATTGCAATTCTTGCCTTGGGCAAGTCTTCCAGTGGAGATAGCCACAGTGGTAGAAGACATAGGATAGGGACACAGATGCAGAAGGATCATAGGGTTTGACAGGAATATTGTGGAGATTGGGAGGGTGATGGAAAGCTATTGAAGATATGGTGGGCAAAATCTCAGAAAGAATGGATCTCATTTCAGGACATGATTTTAGGAAGTCATAGCCTTGTTGAAGTGGCTGATGAATACATTCCATACCAGTATAATGCTGAGTGACTAGTGGTTGTAACAAATTTTTTTGGCAAGGGGGGGGGGGGGGGGACTGGAATTGTGACAAAAATAAAAAAAATAATCATTGAAAGATTATTTGATTAAATAGAGAATTTGAAAAGTTGGTTGTTATACTTGTGTTCCAATGACATGAAGAATGCGTGATTATGGGTGTGTCTTTGTTATTGATCACTGTGGCCTCCACCACTCAGAATTAACTTTGAGACAAATACATATGTTTACTGCTAAAACAGTTTCCAAACATTACACTTTATTAATTAGTTTTGCAGTATATAAAGGTCAGTTCATTGCTTCTACATATCTTAGTTCAGTGTAACTTGGTGTAATCTGCTTCCTGTCGCTGCTGCTGAAGTTGTCATACCAGCCCATTTCATCTGCAAACTGTATCTAGTTACATGCATTCCATAAAATAATCCAGGCACCAAGTTGTTTTATAACGGTTTATTAATAACAAGCTGCACAACTTGTTGGTGGGAGCCCACTCCACACAACAGACTACATAGTCACAAAACTGTAGTACAACAATTATATTATTACACTGATGTGCGACACAATTGTCGCATCTGTGAACTGTCTCCAACTGAGCTTTTTGAGCTTTCTGCTCCCCCTAGTTATATGTTCTTAACACTGAAGTTAACAAAACAATACTGTATATTTATAAAATTAACAATTAAAAGTTCAAAGTTATTATGAATAACTATACACAAAACCTTTCATATACTATGCCCAAATTGGAGTATACAATATAAAAGATTTTTACATAAGATATACATCACATTATACAAAATAGTGAAAAACCACAATGCCAACCTAATTTTTGTTAATTATGTTGTCATTACTGAATGCAAAATAATGCTAGCATATATTGGACAAACATAGCATACAAGTAAACAAATGAAATAGTAAATTTTATGAAATTTAATGTATTATATGAAATCACTTATTCAATGAATTGCCTCTTTGGAAAGTATTTCATTGGGGTATCAAAAAATGAATTAAAACAGGGAGTTGTTTTATTGCATGGTGTGCTCCAAAGTTATTTTTTGGAGGGATCAGCAGTACCAGTATTAGATGTGATGGCCAGGGAAATCTGCTTTTGAACTAGGCTGGTGGGGTAATTATGTCCAGTGAAGGCTGAGGTGAGAATGGTGTTTTGTTGCTGTAAAGAGCCTATACCTGAACAAATATGTTTTCCTTGAATGCCAAGGCTGCATGGGAGGGAATGGTTGACATGGGAAAGATGGCAACTGTCAAAATGTAAGTACTGTTGTTTGTTAGTAGGTTTAATGTGGACAGAAGCATGTAGCTGGCCTTTGGTGTAGACAAATAATGTGATATCATGAAATACAGCTGTGCTACATTACACTAGATACTTTTATGAACATGTTAATAATATGATCATATGCTTTCATTTACAGAAAATTTGATATTTTGAATCCTACAGAAAAAAATTTTCATTATTTTTGGCACCGTTTGAGTGAATCTGTGTCTGAAAAAGAATTTCCCTTCCACTGTGACACAGTAAGTGGCTGGTTAGCAAGTGGGCATAAGACAACAGCATCCTTCAGCTTTTTATCAGAGGAAGTTGGTATCTTTGAGTCATTCTGGTATTTCTGTGTGCCTGAGCTAGAAACTGAAATACCATTTCTGTTGGTGGGAACAGTTACGGAACCATGTGTTCATTTTGCAAACACAAACTTACAATTTGACTCAACATTCACAAGTAAGTTTACAGTTAATCAGAAACTAATTATTCATAAACCTTCAGTGTTTGAGGTCATAATTTGCTGCAGGTTTCATGCATCATTTTTGCAGATACATTTGCCCATGCTCATACTGGTACATTCTACATGTCATTTAGCTGTCTACTGATTACACTAGAAGTATTTTTTCCTATCTCAGCCAGAGGAATACTTTCTTAACTCTTAATTTTTGGCAATAACTTGTATTACATTGTTTCTCTCATATAAGTAGGATATTCTCAGTATATGTTTTTTAACATTTTATACTACGTAAAACATTTTAGCCTCTACTCCTAATTTATTTGCATGGACGTGTATAATGAATTTAAAAAATGGTCCATTACAAGCACTTACAACCAGCATCTGTTGTTCATCTCTTTATTCTCAGTTGTAATATCATTTTCAAGCTCTACTTTAGCATGTCAGATTATTCTGCTCTCAGTAAATTCACCTGGATAACAAATAGTACAAAACATTTCTCATTATATACTGAAATCATTATATCTTAGGCATTGTACTCCTGATACCTTGATTTGCCTAGAATAATGTGGCATTAATTCAGGGATTGAAAGAGTGACTGACTGAAGAAAGCTACAAAGAGTTGAGTAGCAAATGGGTGCCTCCACCTACAAGCTCTGCCAAAGTGACTTCAAATCAAAGAAAGAAACCTTTTATTATATATTTCCCACATTTACAGACATAGATAATACACTGAAAATAATATACCTCAAGGTTAAACAACATGATATAAATATGTATGGTGTAATCAAGGTTCAACTATAGTAGGTAGTGTGATGTTAAGAAATAGATAAAAGTTTATTTTCTATGTAAGTAATCTAAAATGGACCAAAAAATGTGCTATTTGCAATTTTAAAACATTTATAGAAACAATTAATAATAGTTGATAGTTAGTCTGCTGAAATAAGCACTCAGAAATACATGTATACCTGACATTTTTAAATTTCCAATTGATACTTTAAACACCGTGCGCACTCAATGCAGATGGCTGTGGCAGCTGACTTTGATGTTTGCTACTGCTGAGAATGCCTTGGCTAATGAGCATGCTCATGTGATGAGGTGGGCAAGCCTCATATTATTGCAGCAGACAGCAGGTGTTGCTTAATGGCCAGCTGCGTGGGTTGAGGTCGGTGGTCTCCCCCACGGCTTGAAAGGGGTGGCAAGTAAAGAAAGAGAATGTGCAGCTTTTCTGCACACTGTCAGCTACCTCAGCTGGCCTCAGCAGGAACAGGTGCAATACAAGGCATTGAACTCCACTGCTGGAACCCCCATTTTACACAACAGCTTCGAGTCTGTAATCTTGCCCTTCTACACTTCACTATCAAAATTCTCTATCTATGAACGTTTTGAAAGCTTCAAGATACACAAAAGAAGAACTTTTTACTTATCTTCATTATCTCATTGTTGTTGGCTCCAAGTCTTGTTGTGTCTAAGGGTAGGTTCTTGCAGCTGTAATATTTATAATGTTGTGGGTTCTTGTTTAACAGAATAACTGATGTAGATTTGCCAGTTGCTATGAATATCTTTTTATTTTATCCAATTTTTCTAAATCACACCAACTTTACAATTTTCACTTCTATCACACCACCAATTACGTTATTGGTAACACAATAAAAACCTTGTCTTATTCCATCAGAAGCATGCCCAGTACTACCAACATTCTGCGGTACTCACAGTATTCCAAAGAGTTTACAAAGTGAAAGAGTTTACATATTTTCATGACAAAAGAACAATCATCAAGTTATATCATTATTTTATAAATGAGCTTAGAAATAAATTTAATAATTAGCATCAGATTGTGGAATTAATAATATGAATACTAAATGGGCCCGAAATTATGTAACTTCAAATAGTTTTCAAAGAAGAGTAATTTTAACTGTATGTACAGAGTACTAACAAATTAATTTCTTTTTATGTATTTTACCCCAAAACATAACACATTATGCACAAAATCATATGAAATTCATAAAAAAGAGAGATATAGGGGTTGGGGGATTAATGTTAGAGAGGAGGGTGACTCATTGCAATATCCCCCTCACAAAATTTTGAAACAGAATGTTTGCAGTATTTTGTAACAGACTATAATGTTTGAAAAACGGTGTACAAAATGCTGCCAGGTATAGCATATGGATGCATAGAAGTATCTGATACATTTACAGAGAGCGTAAGAAAAATATATACTATACAAATCATAATCTATACATATATCATGATATGGCATTCATATTTTCAGGTCTATGGAACATACTGTCTCAAGACAAATAATACAAGGTCAAAACTACAACATTGCACCACTAGACTATAGAAATGATTACAGAGATAATGTAAATAACTAGAATTTATAAATTTTATGTTAAGATCTACACAGTCACACCTTCAAAATCTTAAAAAGGCAAAAAAAATTTCAGAGTCTATGTGTACTGAACTGACTCAAAAAACTCACAATGATGGGTACAGACCAGAATAATATACTCAGTCGTGAATAGGAGTCAATCAGCCACATAAACCAGAGTATTCAAGGGTATGTTGACTCACAAAAGAACAAAATAATGGTAAAATATTAGGGCCTAATTTTAAGATGTGGAGACCCACCCATGAATCCAAACCACATCGGGTAGAAACCAGCAAAAAATGTTTCGACACAACAAAATGAATAAAGTTTATAATCATATCAATAAGTTCAATCATGTGCATAGAGTAGTTGTAAGAAGCATTAGCCTCAAAATTGTATGTTCTCCTTGAGTACACACACAGTCACGATGATCAGGGGTACCCAAAACAGAGCTAAGAATGAGTCAGTCCACAACTCAAGATCCAATCATATACAGTATTGCAATATTCAGTACAAATATAGGTAAGCTGAGTCATAATTAGCTTTGAATGAAGACACAATCCAGTAGATTGAGAACCAAAATCTATGTATGAAAGCAGACATATATATGAGGGTTGGAACTTAAATAGTGGCAACTATTTATTCACAACCGATACAAAAGAGTTACATGTTTGCACCTGTTACTGTCCTTAAAAGTAGTCACCAGCATTGTGTAGAACCCATTGCCAGTGATGTGGAAGTATACCATTAGCAGAGCCTGTTCTGTTGATGGTGTGAGTGGAACGGTCTAAAGTTATGGTGATTCAAATGTACGACTGTGATGATGTTATACTAACGCATTATGTTCCTCCACGGCAGACCGTCAATGCACAGTAATATTCTTTGTTTTTGGAGCATCACCTGCAAAGCTTCGTGAAAGAAGTGGTGACACTTTCTCCACAACCCACCCATCATTTTGCACGACAATGCACGGGTGCATACAACGCAAGCTGTGGCTGTTCTGTTTAGTCGACAGGACTGGGAAGTACTGTACCATCCACCATACTCCCTGGACTTTAAGTACTTGTGACTTTGATTTGATTCCAAAGATGAAGGAACCACTTTGTGGCATTCGTTTCAGGACTGTTCCAGAGATTTGACAGGCAGTAGATCGCTCCATGCGCACCACCAACAAAACGGGCTCTGCTAACAGTATACTACACCTTCCACGTCTCTGGCAATGGCTTCTACACAGTGCTGGTGACTACTTTGAAGGACAGTAACAGGTGCAAACATGTAACTCTTTTGTATTGGCTGTGAAAAAATAGATGCCAATTTTTAAGTTCCAACCCTCATACACCTTGTCATGTTATCTACACTTGTGAATGTTTTCCACTCTATTTACTAATTGTCCATACAAGGATTCACTTACAAATGATAAAAAAATACTGATTTAAAGTTACAAAATGCATTGGAAAGTCAATCCCCCTGCATCCATTTATGCTGACTAACACTGTCTTTAGAAGTCTTGGCTAACAATTTACAAATATCAGTCTCAACACAGATCCAGTTGACAGATGCTGGAGTACATTACCCAGTACCCATGATCTCTTTCAAGTTGAGTTTGACTGGTCCATAGGGTACAGCCATACAGTAGTGTGGGGAGTGGATCTGCGTGCATCTTTCAGCTTTTCTAACATTCTAACGACTCAAAGTATGAGTATGAATCTGGGTTATATCGGTTTATTTCCCAAAACCACTTTCCACTTTTTTATGAGGTGACTTACTTGGAACTTGCAGCAACTCTTCATTACTGGCCAGCCAGCTGCTGGAAACCCTCTTGTCTTCTTCTCTGTCTAATAATGCTAGGTACAGGAGTTTTTAGACTCTTTCTATTTATGAAGTAAGTAGACTTAGAAATTTTACTTTTTGTCAATAAAACTCTCACTTTCCACATAAATATGTAACTTCCTGCAAGTCTTTCATACAGCTGAATGTCAGAAACAAATTGAGTTACAGTTAAAAGAAAGTTGGCTTAGGTACCATAACATTTATTAACATCAATCAGAAAATAAGTCTTGCTTATAGCAAGCTTACTTCACGAGTTTTCAAGAGTTCTTTTTCAAGTGTCTTTGTTTTAATAACTATAGTCAATGACACAATAAGCACAGAGTTGCACATAAACTCCTTGGTTCTTCCTTACAAACTCACTAAAACTTCTGTGGATTGCCCGACAGGTACTTGTTGGCGCCGTTCATCTGCCGCGTCTACTTTCTTGCCGCAACTGATGTTAAACCTGCAAGCACAAACATCTGACATGCAGTAGGTAGGATTCTAACAACCCACACTCATATCCAGATTATCATGTGTTCGAGATGGTAAAAGGCTGAGTGGTTCTAGAATTTACACAGAAATTCTCGAATCAGTACACTTTCTACCTAGAGTTCTCATCACATGCCCCAGTGGATAGGTAACTTCCTGTCTATTGCTCACGTCAACTCACGAAACATTGTTTAGTATAGTCAATATACTGTTCAATACCTCCTCCACATCACATGAGATATGTACTTCTCAATCATTTTACACAAACAGTTATATGGGATTTATGTCAGGTGAAATTAAAAAGTGCTCGCATTTGAAACATTAATAAACAGAGTTAAATGCTATCAAATGAATCGACTAATAAGGTAACACACACACACACACACACACACACTCATAGATATGCTCAGATACTATTCCTAACCTGTGCAGTACGAATTCTGAAAAAAACCTGACATCAAATTCTATAGCAGGTATATATTGCAGAACACAACTATATAATGTATCACAATTTTTTTAACTCAGTCAATGGATAACATGCAACTTTATAAATTACATCTAAATACTAAATTCCAGACAAATGAAACACAGTTATATAGTTTTATGAATCCACAAATAGGTTAAAATTCAGACAATGGATAAGATAGAACTTTAGAAACTACATGATCTTACACTCTACATTCATGACAAACAAAACACAATTATATAGTCTTAAAAATACACAGACATAGTGAATATTTTCTTCTAGATTAAGGTTCCTTATGCATTCATGATCATATGTTTTGCCTTCTATACCAAATGTTAAAAGTACTTAACATTTTACATACTTGCTTTGTTTAGCAGTGGCACCTCTTATCTTTACACGTGCAATGGACATTTCCACAAAATTCTTACTATTGTTAATCTTGTCTCTAAGTTGTTCAGATATGTCACAAATTGGGCGACCTGTACCAGTCAAACAGTCCCTTCCCACTGATCAATCTTAATCTTAATGTGAGGACATCCGAAATCTGAATCATCATCTCTGTTTGTTAGGCACTTAAGGAAAAGATCACTTTCAGTTTCATCAAATGCTACATCTACACTGTTTTTGCAGGTTTTCATCAACTTTACTGGTATCATAGCATTACTATGGATACACATGTTGCCAGGAAAAGATTGAACACACTGAGTGGTTTACATAGCACAGTTACCATCACTTATTACAGAAGGAACACAAAACATATTAGTGTCAGAATTATGTTTCATACTTAGATCCTCTTTCACTTCATTCCACCAATTCAAATACAAATTTGGACTAACAACAACTAACTTATTCCAGTATGCTCATTTATCTACATTATCATCAATTTGGTCCCAAACAAATTTAAAAAATGTTCACCTTTAGTCTCTAAGCTTACAGATAACTCACCTTTACTGTTTGGATCATTACTCTATGAGACATTAATGAAAAACTGCTTTGACTGGACTGGTATTCCATGACTCTTACGTCATCACAAACATCGTTTTCCTTAAGTCTATTTGCAGACAACTCTAAAACTTCATTATTCTTAATCTCCACAAATAGCTGATATTCAGTATCATCATGACCATCACCAACATCATCATGTTCTTCCAAAATTACTTCATTAATAATATCATTAACAACATGTCTCATCACTATCAAAGTTACACACCTCACCTACATCCATGTGCAATCAGCTACCAGTCTCAGACTTTCCAACCTCAGTTATTTCACTGCTCTCATTCTCATCTACATAAAAAATACCACCTAATTCAGATCCAATACAGTCATCACCAGTTTTACGTATGTCAATAACACTGTTGTCTGACCCAGAGAAGAAATCATTAGCACACACTACATATGAATTCTCATTGCTCTTGTAGTAATTCGAGAATTTCTGTGTAAATTCTAGAACCACTCAGCCTTCTACCGTCTCAAGCACGTGATACGCTAGGTATGAGTGTGGGATGGCAGAATACAGCCTACTGTGTGACATGTGTCTGTGTGTGCAAGTTCAAAATGAGTTGCGGGAAGACGGTAGATGCAGCAATCGAACAGCACCAACAAGTACCTGTCATGCAATACTAGATGTGTTAGTGGGTGTGTATGGAAATGGAATCTATATGCAGCTTTGTGTTTATTGTGTCACTGACTATTGTTATGTGAAACAAGAACAGCTGAAAAGTACTCTTGTAGACTCTTGAATCAGCCTTGGTAGAGGCAAGACGTATTTTCTGATTCATTTTAAGAAAGTCATGGTAGTCAAGCCAACTTTCTTTTAACTGTAACTCACTTTTTCTAATGTTTGACCATATGAGGTAGTTACAGAAAGTTACATATGTATGTTGAAAGCGTGAATTATATTGTGCATAAAAGTCAAATACATTGTTAACTGACAAAAATGAAAGTTTGTATGTTTACTCATTTTATAAGAAGAAAGAGGCTTAAAAGTTCCTGTACCTAGCACTATTCAACAGAGAAGAAGTCAAGAGACTTTGCAGTGGCCGACTATTCTGTAAAGAAGAAGGCCTGCAAAATTCCAAGTATGTCACCTTGTAAAAAAGTGAAATGGGGGTTGGGGAAATAAATCAGTGTAACCTACACCCACACCCACATTTTAAGTCATCACAAAACATTAGATCATGGTGACCTGTGTGAAAGGACTGAAAAAAAAAAAACAGGAAATTTCAGTCAAAAATGAGAAATGAAGCTGTTGTGTAATGCCACAGCAAACAAACATAATATGACAAGGGATTTACTCTGAGATATTGGAATATGTTCAAGTAACTAATGGAGCAAAATTTGAATGAAAAATGGTGAAGGCACGAAAAATTCACAGTGATAACAGCAAAGAAGATTTTTATGTATTTGTCTAAGAAGCAATATTTATAGAATACTTCGAAGGAAGATCAACAAAAGCAAAAGGAGGATAATGGAATGTAGTCGAATTAAGTCGGGTGATGCTGAGGGAATTAGATTAGGAAATGAGACACTTAAAGTGGTAAAGGAGTTTTGCTATTTGGGGAGCAAAATAACTGATGATGGTCAAAGTAGAGAGGATATAAAATGTAGACCGGCAATGGCAAGGAAAGCGTTTCTGAAGAAGAGAAATTTGTTAACATCGAGTATAGATTTAAGTATCAGGAAGTCGTTTCTGAAAGTAATTGTATGGTGTGTAGCCATGTATGGAAGTGTAACCTGGACGATAAATAGTTTGGACAAGAAGAGAATAGAAGCTTTTGAAATGTGGTGCTACAGAAGAATGCTGAAGATTAGATGGGTAGATCACGTAACTAATGAGGAGGTATTGAATAGAATTGGGGAGAAGAGGAGCTTGTGGCACAACTCGACTAGAGACCATTAAGAAATTGTGCCTCACAATACAGAACAAGTGCTGAGGATTACTGTCAAAAGGTGTTGTTTTTCTTCCATGATAATGCCTGACCACACACAGCGAATGTGACCAAACAACTCTTACGAGAATTTCACTGGAACGCGTTTGATCATCCTCCATACAACCCGGATCTTGCTTCTAGTGACTTTCATCTCTTCTTACACCTAAAATCTGTCCCTGGTGGTCAACATTTCAATGATGATGATGAGCTGAAAGAACATGTTACCACATGGTTGAATACACAAGTGGCAAACTTCTATGAAGAAGGCATAAAAAAAACTAGTGTCACGCTATGACAAGTGCCTACAAAGTTTCAGAAGCTATCTAGAAAAGTAGTTTAACAGTTGTAGATTTTTGCACAATAAATATTTTTTTTTGTATCTGTACACATTTGTTTTATGCAACCAAACAGAACTTACTTTATGGACATCCCTTGTATTCTTCTTCTTTAATCACCAGAGGTTCCACAGCACTATCTACTAGTATTTTCTCTTCACCAAAGAACTTTTTACACTTAAGTCAAAAGTACAGAGTACAAGCCTAACTAATTTCCTCCACATAACATTCATCACAAACCTAGCAATTCAGAAGTTTTACATACACAGCACTTTAAAACTACGTGCAGTTGGCATTCGTGTGACACATGTTTCTTTCTGTGACTGTTGGTCACTACACAATTATTTGGTGCTGTAAACTGTGCTACTACATGTGTGTCATTGAGCTGGTAGTCTGAAATAACTACAATCCAAGATGCTGCAGATTTCCGTTTCTCACATCATTTTCTTCACAATGGCACAATTATTATGCTATCTGCATGTGAAGTTGACACCATATTATTCATAATTGTTTCTCATTATTGTATTTAAAATCACTATTCTTCATCAAAAAGCAAAGTTCTTTCCATGGTTCACTAATAGTGAAGCTCCTCTATATATTTATTTTATTAATTTTATGGCTGTCAGGCTCAAGTATGCGAGCTTTCACTACTAAATAAACTTGATTATGTAGCTTAATAGGAGCAAATGCCCAAATGCTTGTAGATATTAATATTTCTCAATTTAAGAATAGAAAAATATCACTTTGAAATAATAATAGTATAAAATATATTACATAGTTTTATTAGCCGTCTGGAATATTACCCACGCCATAATACTGCATAAGCTCTACCAGTTAAACTCATTTCACACTCATGCTGAAGTAACCATTGCTGCACTGCATTTCCATATTAATTTAACAGGTTATGACTGTTCATTGTAGCCATTTTGTATCTGCTCAAATATAAATATGTTCCACCAATGAAGAGTATTGACCAACAAGCACTATGTTGCTTCTTCCACAAATTTCATATATAATTCTGTACAACTTTCCACAAATAAAGTGAATCATAAATCACTTTTTCCCTGTGAATCAACATAACACTTTCAAACTCATAATCAACTATTTAACTAGTTTTTCGGATTACTTATGCATGATGCTGCTGCATGTGACCACTTCTCATCTACCCCAAGCAGTGACTCCTGCTCACATACTAGCCAGTGAAAGGTAGCATTTGGATAACATTGACATTAAATAAAATGATAATACTACTGCCAGAAAAAAAACTTCTCAAGCTTCAAAAGTTTCAGAAACCAGAAATGCCTAAGGAGTATTACTATCCCATAACACCAAAGGAAGCAGTACCCCTTGCAACATTAAGAAAAAAAAAGAAAAAAAGCCACACAATTTTTCTTTCTTTTGAAGCAGGTATGCTACTAACACTTATCCACCTATTCTCCAAGTACAGGTCTTTAATTTCATACAACATTAAAACATGAAACTTTCTCCTCAGGTGTACTACAATGCTCACTGAAAGTTTATTTCTGCCTTAAGAGCACTCATTCTCCTCTCCTTACAGCATGGATCACTTTTATAATATTAGTCTCATTTCACTATTGACTTTTATTCTTTGGAATGCACTTAGACTTTTTGCTGGGCATACTGAAAAAAGGGATTAGATTGGCCTTTCTGACATCATGGTTTAATACTTGACTAATAATCAGAATTTAAACCAATTCATATTCGCCATTTTGGATTATATGTGGGATAGGAAAAGAAGTCTAATAAATAAAACTGAATTGATTTTAAAAGCCTAGAATACACTTAACATGATGCACACATATTTATATGGTTCCTGCTTACACATGATATATAATAAAATCAAGATCATGTCCCTTGAGTACTTTTGTGGCAAATGAAAACAAACATTTACTTTCAGAATGATATTTTCACTCTGCAGTGGAGCATGTGCAGATATGAAACTTCCTGGCAGATTAAAACTGTGTGCTGAACTGATACTCGAACTCAGGAACTTTGCTTTTTGTGGGCAAGTGCTCTACCAACTGAGCTACCCAAGCACAACACATAACCCATACTCACAGCTTCACTTCCACCAGTACCTCATCTTCTACTTCCCACACATCACAGAAATTCTCCAGCAAAACTTTCTGACTTAACACTCCTGCAGGAAAGGATACTAATGAGACATAGCATAGCTACATGCTGGGGGTTCTCTCCAGAATGAAATTTTCATTTTGCAACAGAGTGTGTACTAATATGAAACTATATATCACCCATGGAAGAACATAAACAGTCAATCAAGTAAATCCCAATAAATATCCCAAGACTGACAGTTTTTGTTAACTGGTAATCAATATTTTCTGTCAGAGGCATTACAATGCATATTACTCATATTCTGTGAAATACATGGGTCATGCAAATTGCTAGACAGCTCATGCAGAAGAAGTGCTTCACTGTGCTTTATCAATTTCACTGTTTGTAATATGATAAACTGATGCTGCAGTGTTACTTGAAAGTAATTCTGTCTGTTATGCTTTCTTGACTAAACTGCTGAGCTGATTTTGATGAAATTTGGTATGAATATAGCTTGAATGCTCAGGAAGTACATAGGTCACTTTAGAAAGCATGTAGTATGAGATATTTATTGATTTGGAGGCTATAATGTGAAATATGGAACATTTATTACTCTTTGAAAAAGCTATTTACACTTTGAGTTTTGAACTTTATAGCATTTGTGAATGTGTTTTTATTGTTTGATGTGTTCTATGTAAAATGATGCAATGTAACGAATACAATATTTATACAACCTCAATGTGTTTAATCCATACTTTAAATATCAGTCACAAGTCTGTCACATTTTAGCCACTGGGAGCTATGCATCTCTTATAGCTTCTGAGATACTTGAAGACTCACAATAATAACATCCTTTAAATGATGTAAGACAATAAGAGAGATGTCGTACTTTTACATGTAGAACTTGGGAGGCCTTGGGGCTGCATTTTATTCTGACAAGCAAGTGCATCCAGAGGTAACAGGCAGACACATGAGGGAAGCTGATGTTGTTGCACTTAAACTGTTATAAAATTCATGCTACTCCAACCAAAAATTATTGATTTTCATTCTTCATCAGTTTAACACTATTTAATAATTTTAAGAAACCACATGTTATTTTAGTACCATCACCCTCCCTTGTCATAACAAAACTACCAGAATGTGTCAACAGTTCGTGATCCTCTAGTTAGCATTGCTGACACTTGCTTATGTGGTCCTGGGTTTGATTCACAGCCTGGTTAGATTTCTGCTGCGTGAGACTTCGCGCGTGTGTGTGTGTGTGTGTGTGTGTGTGTGTGTGTGTGTGTGTGTGTGTGTGTGTGTTTTGTCCTTATCATCACTGACTCACAAATCACCAAAAGTCATCAAATAATTGACAGAAATAGCTTGTATATAAAATTGTCTCACCTTTGTTACAGTGTAAATAATTACCAGTATGTTATAATCACAATAATTCCACTTCTTTACATTTCTTGACCTCTTTGTTGTAAGCCAGTGTTTGAAGCTTAATTCCCATGACATGAACATAGCTCTCACACAGTCAACTGCTTTCGGATAATGCATTTACAGATCTCAAATCATGTTTTATTAGTTTCCACTACAACAGCTTTGCTAGAGCAAAAGTTATAAACAAAAATATATCTTCAAAGCATCAAAAAGCTTTATCCCAGCTTTTCTAAAAATAATAAATAAATAAATTCTTGGACAAAATATCATCATATCTTAAAGAAAATGTCCATTCCACACAGCGTAACAAATCCTGAAATTAAAAGAGACTCAGCAAGATTAATTTAAAATTATTTGTTCACTGTTGTGTAAAACACTTTAAAAGCCACAATGAAGCCCCACAGTGTGATGATATGGACTGGTGTTATAGATACATGTGCGGGAAGCTGAGACACACTTTCTCCAGTACTGCAACAAATGTGTAGTCAGGAGCTCAACAGTAACATCAGTAACATTTTTATTAATTAATTTCTACCACGCAGTATTTGAATTGTAGCTGTCCAGGTGCGCATTCTCGCTAGTAGCCAGTGAGTGACATCCCTGCGCTATGCTAAGACAACAGCAGCTGATAGTGGGCAGTGACCTTTCTTACATGAGTCACTTTGTTAGCTTGATGACATCAGGCCAAGCCAGCGGCAGTTGAGTGATGCCAGCACTTGGTGATGCTGGTAGGGAGTGTACAGGCCCCACATCATATTCATTACCATATGAGACTGGCTGGAGTTTCAAGTGGTTGCGCCCATTTGCTGCATTTCTGGATCCAGTTTGAAGGCCAGAACCATCGGAGGTAGCTGACAGCTCATAGATCAGTTTCTTGACATTGTTGGTAGAACTGCTCACTGAGTCTGGAGTAGATAAACAGTACATTTAATTGATGACTTGTTCAAAACCGGTCTGTTCCAATGCATGATGCTAAATGAGTGGCTGAGCTGCAAGAATTGTACCAACATATCATTTGTAATGTCATAAGCCTACATGGTATACGCTGCAAAGAATACTATAAGGAAATCATTTTGAGATGCAAGTTATAAGCTTTTTAATTTTTCCACAACAGGCACCTTTATAACCACAGGAAATAATGTTATCTACTTTATAAATGTCTTCCAATGACTAAACTAGATTCAAAACACTCATAAATATTATCATTATGTTACACAATATTTTTATTTCATTGTCTGAGTGGGAGTTTGGGGCTAACCTATTGTTACATTTGATCAAGACTGATGAATAAGGCATAACACAAATGAATACTGTTACCATATAATTATAAAGTTATAAATAATCTGTCATTTGCAAGTGAATGTGTGTGTGTGTGTGTGTGTGTGTGTGTGTGTGTGTGTGTGTGTGTGAGTGAGTGTGTACCAAACATGTTTCAGTTGTTCATGCTGGGCATTTTCAGTGTTGTCTAACATAAAAGAAAATTATTTAATTATACGTATTTTTGATAAGAGATGCAGCTCATTTAATTATCTAACTATGTAGGCATCTTTCATCATTTCAGCTGCAAATATACAGAGTCACACATGAACACAAGTTAACAACATTAATCAGAATGCACCTTGACAACCAAACAGTAAACAGAGAACAGTTAAACTGTAGCTAAGAGTAAACATAACAAGGTGAAACCAGCTGACTGCCCAAAAAATAATATATGTATTCTCAGTCATGGTCCAAAATAGTTGTTTCCAACACAGCACCCCTCCAGTAGAGAAGAGCTCCTGGGATGTGTTAGTATTTAAATTCTATACATCAACATCGGTGCCACATAGACCCCCCCCCCACCTCACCCCCTCCCCCCCCCCCACCCACCACAGTATGGAGTACTCTTGAGAGGACGGGGGGGGGGGGGGAGGGAGGGGTGACTATGGTGTCAGCAGGGGGGGCCGCACGAGCCGGACTAAGCTCAACAACGTCGTCGGGGAGGTGTGTGGTGTAGATGTCGTGAAGGAAGGTTCGGCCACCGAACCTGGAAGTCATTGAAGTGAGTCGGGCATCGTAAAGGTCGTACTGGTTGTGCAGTGACAGGTAGGCCAGCGGCTTGTGGGTGGAACAGAGTGACGATGACGCTGTCTCTGGTGGGTGTGGCGAACACACGAAACATGTCCAGGTCGACGTCGGGTGGGAGTGGAACACATTTCACCAGGTGGCAGGGAATGGCGAAGGTTGTGTCATGAGCAGTGGATGAAGAGAAACACATGACAAACAGTGTATAATCGTGCAGTATTATTGAGATATCATGGATTATGTCTGGGGGAACAGGCACAAACACCTCGAGTGAGGGCACGTTCATAACGGTGGGTGGGGGGGGGGGGGGTGGGGGGGAGGGGGGGCTTGGGGGAAACGTGGGGGGCTTGGGGGAAACGTGGGGGGCTTGTGAGAAACCTCGACAGGATGAGGCAGGCAACAGTGGAGAGGTCAAAGGGACCGGCAAAAGGCCCAGCGGCGAGGGTGTGATCATAGGTAAGCTCGTGGGGAGCATGTGGTCACTCGATGGAGAGTTGTGAGACCAGAGTAGAGGGCGAAGTCGGAGGAGAGCTCGACTATTGGAGCTGGAATTCACTCGATCGAGTGTGTAAGTCCGATGTGGAGGGAATGGTCAGAGCATCTTGAGCCACGACAGTGAGTGGCATGGTCGTGGCCTGAAGGTGGGTAGAAGAAGGCTCAACATGAGCAGGCTTAAGTCTGTTGAGAGAGACTGTAACTGCTGAATCTTTCATCTGGATGTCATAGGCATTGGCTGAGCTCCGGAGAACTTGGTACGGGCCAGTATATGGACGTTGGAGGGGAGCATGACATACTCACAATTGTCCAGAGATTTCAGGGCTTCAACCTTAGGGTGGGAATGGCTGGCGGGAGGAGGGATATGGAGGTTGATGAAGTGGTGTCTGACGCGGTCCAGGAAGGAAGGTAAGCCAGACTGAGGAAGAGAAGCAGAAGGGCTCAAAAGTTCATTAGGGAGAACAATGTTCTGGCCATATATGAAATCGGATACTGTGCCTTTGAGGTCTTCCTTATAGATCGCACGAATGTCGAGTAGCACAAGGGGAGGGCCTCTGTCCATAGAGAGTCATGGCATTGAAGAGCTGCCTTGAAAGTGCGGTGCAAGTGCTCGTCTAGCCCGTTACTTTGCAAGTGATTTGCTGTGGTACAGATGGGCCGGGTGCCACAAACATTACAAATCCCGTTGAACAGGGCTGACTCAAATTGTCTTCCCTAGTTAGTCGTGATGATAGCTGGACATCTGAAATGCGATACCCATGACTCGACAAAAGCTCAAGCAACAGTTTCTGCGGTAATATTGGGAAGGGGGGACAGCCTCAACCCAGCGAGTTGCTCAGGCGATAGACAAGAGAACATAAGAAAGCCATTAGAGGGGGAGAGAGGGCCAACAATGTCAATATGAATATGCTGGAAACTCCCAGGAGGGATCGAAAAGGCCCCGAGGGGGGGTGAAGTGTGCTTGTGTACTTTGCAGCATTGGCACGTGATGCAGGAGAGTTGACATTTCTCCACACAAAGCACTAGGCGGGTGGCTGCACGAACACCGGGGTGGGGTAAATAATGCAATGCATTGAAGACAACTTGACAGAGCATGGTTGGGCTGTGGGGGCGTAACATGCCTGTACTGCTGTCACACAAGATCTCACCAGAAATGCCGGGGAAGGTAGTGTGGACAAAGTGTAGTGAAGAAGTAGAATCTGAAATCAGGTTTTGTGTTTCCTCGTCAGTGGGTTGGAGGTTAGGCAGTACAGAGAGGTCTAACAGTGAATGGACAGCATCGACTCGTGAAAGGAAATCAGAAACTATATTGTCAGTATCCTTTATGTGTCTGACATCGGTGGTGAACTGAACTGAGATATGAAATCCATGTATCTGAAGCCACGAGGAGGTGGGTCAGCTGACGGGTTTATAATGACCGCAGCCAGGGGTTTGTGGTCTGTTAAAACATAGAAAGGGCGTCCCTCAACGTCAGTCTTAAAATGCTTGATCGCTTTGTAGACCGTGAGCAACTCCCTGTCAAACAGACAATATTTCCGTTGTGCATTGGTGAGCTTGCACAAGAAGAACTGCGGAGGCGAAGTTTGTCCGTCGATTGTCTGGCTAAGGACAGCGCTGATGGCAGTATTGCTCACGTCTGTGGTGAGGAAAAGCTGCACATTGGGATGAGGATGCATGATGGTGCAGGCCTCGCCAAGATGTTTGAGGGCAGTGAAAGAGTCAGTCACAGCAGAGGTCCATGGAACGGACCGAGATCCAGAATTGTCGGTGCCTGCCAAGGCATCTGTCAGTGGAGCCTGAATCTCCACAGCCCAAGGTAGATGTCAGCAATAATAAATAACCATCCCCAGAAAGTGCCAAGGCTCTCTGAATGACAAAGGTCTGGGTAGGTTTAGTATTGTTTGTAATTTGTCAGGGGACGGTGAAATGCCGTCGGAAGAGACTCGAAAACCAAGAAAAGTGACAGCGGGTTGATGTAGCTGCATTTTGTCCTGGTTGGTCTTGATTCCTGCTGCTGCGAGAGTATTCATAACAGTTTGCACATGTTGAATGTTGTCCTCGACAGAGGGGCTGAATACAAGAATGTCATCAAGATATGCAAGATAAGCATTTTAGGTGGAATAGCACTTCATTGATGAAGCGTTGACAGGTCTGGGTTGCTCGATGGAGCACGGATGATGAAACACGGTGTTTCGCACTAGGTCTGGTGAAAGTTTGTGGTGTCACAAGAAGCCAATGCCTAGTATAGGTTTGTCAACTTCGCACACTAAAAAAGTCCAATTGAGTTCGCAGTTTGCGGAGTGTGAGACGACATGGAAAATTGAACCAAAGCATTGTAGTTTAGTTGAATTCATGGGTTGCAGTGAAGTATGATGAGGGCGGATGTTCGACGACACTAAGGACGTAGGTAGCAGTGAAACATTTGCGCCTGTGTCTGCTAGGAAAAGGTATCCCAATGAAATGTCTTTAATGTAAAGTCGTCCGCAATTATCCGGTCGTTCCCAGACAGAATGGAGCACTGGGGGTTGCCTGTCATGTTGTGTGCAGGAGGCAGCACCCAGACCTACCTGCAATTGGCATTTGGGAAGTAGCAGGGTGGTCTGCAGTTTCGTGCTACCTCACCAAACTGTGTGTGGAAATAATAGTATGGGTAGTGCGGTTGCATTTCCTGAGGAAAGTTCATTGGCAGTGGCGGTGGCTGAGGTTCAGTGGCTGCAGCAGATTCAGTTGCCGGAGGGGGCATGACCATTGGTGGAGCTGGTGACATTGCAGTTGCTTGTTCACAACTTCCTGTAGGGAGCGGACCGGTCGGCACAGTACAGCCTTGGCCGTGTCCAACCGCAGGGCGATGAGCCTGAACCTGAGACTTGTCAGGTAGGCAGTGGCTGGCGAAATAGAGCAGTGATGCATCATGTAGTTTGTCAGCAATTGTCATTCTTTGCTCAACAGGTTCAGGAGACCTTTGAACCAGAGCAAAGCGGATGTGAGGAGATAGTTTATCTGACCAGATGGCGACAAGAGCTGTGTCAGAGAATAGATCACCACTGACCAGGGCATGTAGCCATCTCCAGAGGTGGGAAGGTTTGTCATTGCCTAGTTGCTCAATGTGGAGCACTTGCCGTATTGCTGCCTCAGTTGAGCTTGCAAGCTGACGTAGAACTGTCTTTTTGGCTAGAATGTACCGGGTAGATGAATCCGGGGCGTCGACCAGGTCAGCAATCAAGTCCTCCTGGTCGTGCAGGTGGGTGATGAGGCACAGAAACCTGGTTGACTCATTGAGTTTGTAAGGGTCGAACACTTCATCCACAATTTTGAACTAGGTTGTTGCTCTGTTGGGATTAAACAGTGGCAGCGTCAGTAAGCGTTGTAGAATGTTCAGAAGAACAGGTTGAGTTGAGTTCGTCGGGGCACTGCCTGAATCGAGCCGTTGTTGCTGTAGTATTCCAGAAGAGTGTGCCTCCAGGGGATGTGGCAATGATTGCTGTTTGGGTGGCAGAGTGAAGGTGACACATTGTGGTTGAGCGTGCTCGTCGTGACGCAGAAGGCCAACGCGGGTGAGACATCGTAATGTGTCGATTGCGGTTGCGGAAGCTCAGCACATTGCGAGTGTGTTCGGATTGATGCATCACGGAAGACTGACACGGATGAGGCACTGAGATGTGCCGAGAACGGTAGCGGAAGCTCGACTGGAGCCGGTGCGGGGGCGACAGGTGAGAAAAAGTTCAAAGTTTGAAAGTTTGAGAATGCGTGTTAGTACGCAGAAAGCTCGAAGTATGACCAGAGCTGGTGCCACCTGTGTTGCAGGGAGGTTGCGGAGGTGTGGGCTGTCCAGAAGCACAGTGTGGGAAGTGATGTCGAACGTGGGATTGAATGTGTGAATGTTCACAGTTCATAGTCACTCCACTCAAAACGGTGTGCGGATAAGGTGAATGTCATGGCACGTAGCACTGAGGCATAGCAGTGGGACGGAGCTGGAGGTCCAGCACAGATACACAGATAACAAGTTATTGTTCCTGTTGTAGGCCAAGGTATCGAAATAGGAAGGCATGTGCTGATGCTGAACCGAGGCAGGCATGGGTGTGCTCAGATGCTGAGGAGGTATACCTGTGAACAAAGCAGTTCTGGCCACGTGGCAGGTATCCGCGTGGTACTGCACAGATTGCAGCATGGCAAATCGTTGTCCTGGTGGTAGTAGGTTGTCCAATGAAGCATTTGCAGAAATCAGCATTGGTCCCGCACTGCACAGAAATCCATAAGAGTTAACTGCACAGTCTATGATGGAGGGCACATTTGGCAGGAACAATGGCATTTGATAGCTGGAGTCATGCCCACTCCTAACCTCACTTATTGTTGCAGGTTCAAAAACGTCCGCCGAAATTGGTAGAATCGGCAAGTGAGAGGCATCGTGTTGCAGTCCCGGTGAGTGTACATCACCTGCAACACGATGCATGTCGATCACAAAATTCGGCATTAGGTGCTGGGCTGAAGTCATTGTTCGAATGCTGTGTCGATGTAATACAGGCGAAAATAACTGACGCGGAGGTCGCGGACACAATAAAACGCCAAAAACGGAAGACATTACAACTCGGGGTCACCGGTGAGGAGGACTACCGAGTTGGTTGCACCAATAATCACACCCATTTTGCAATAGTTCATTTATTAACCTTAACACATACAAGGATCACAAAGAACTGAACTGAACATGGTGGAACGGCCAAAGATAAACTTAGAGTCCAAAGATGAATGCGTGTCGATGTAGGTATCAATTTCGTCGGGGCCACAAGCTCAAGAGCTATGTATTGTCTTTCAAATATTGTTGCACCTACTAGTCTGCAGCTTGCACTGCCCTAAGTTGAGCGTAACTTATTTTACATGCATCTTGCTTTTAGACAAAATTGCACCACCTCCAGAAAAAAAATCTGCCACTACATTTTCTGCCCCTCTTACATGCCTTATGTCTGCTGTGAATTTCTCAATAAACTCCAGCTGGTGAAGGAGCCAAGGTGAACAACCTTCCTTAATCTAGTGAAAAGCAATGTGATTTGCTTACAATCCGTGTAGGTTGTAAAGGGTATAGTTTCAACATATGGGTGAAAGTGTCCTACAGCTTCATAAATGGCCATTGGCTCTCAGATGTATGCACTCCAACTGGTTTGGGCCTCCATCAATTTCTAGGAGAAAAACCCCAAAGTTTGCCATCTATTCTCAACATATTGATGAAGGGCTCCCCCAATAGCCTGTTGGTTTGCACTCACCACTATCATTTATGGTGCATTATAGACCAGGTGGGATAAGAGGGTTGCTTTTTGCAAACTAGTTATTATTTTTCCAAAGGTGTGCTGCATCACAGGTATCCATTGCACCAGAGGATACCTGCCCATAGTGTAGTTACCTGCCAGAGTGTCTGATAGCAGCCCTTTCATCTCTGCTACTCCAGGCAGGTGAAGACTGTAAAAGTCAATGATCCACAGGAATCTTCTTAACTCCTCATAATCCATCAGCCAAGGAGCATTCTTAATGATCTCTATCATCTCTTTGAGAATACAAATACCAGCAGCTGAGATCATATGACCAAGAAATTTCACATATTTTTGATGCATAACTTATTTTGGGTCCTTTATCACCAGACCATATTTATGTATCCTATCAAACATTATCTTATGGTCTTTCTTATGCCTTTTAAAATATCAGAATATCATAGAGATAGACCAAGCAGAAAATCAAGCCCCTTAGTACTTTGTCTACAGTCCACTGCCATGACTGCACTCTGTTCTTTAAACCAAACAGCATACATAGGTGTTCAAAGAGACCAAAAGGCATGACTACACAAGTCTTGGGAATATTTTGTTCTATGATCAGAATCCAGCTATATACCTTCTTCCAGTCCACTATGCTCAAAACCAAAGCTCCAACTAAAATGGTCATGAAATTTCTTAGTTTATTAATTGGATAGTGGTTGAGAATTGTTCATGCATTTAAAGGGTGATAGTCCCTGCAGGGCCTTCAGGTGCAGTTTTTCTTTTTAACTAGCTGTAATGGTGATTCCCTTTGGCTGCGTGACTTTCATATGGTACCCACATCTCTTCAAATTGTACTTTTGTTGCTGAGAAATAGTTAGGTACTAGTCTCTGTATGGTTAAAAGACCAGTTGCCTGAGTGTCATCTTTATGTGATGCACTGTGGTATGTAATACCTTCTGTACTTACCCGACATTCTATTGCCTAGCTTCTGGACTAACCAAACTACTGGGTCAGGCAACAGAATTGTTAGCAATTTTCCCTGTTGTTCCTGTATCCATTACTGTCTACACTATGTGAACAAAAGTATCCAGACACCTGGTTGAAAATGACTTACAAGTTCGTGGCACCCTCTATCGGTAATGCTGGAATTCAGTATGGTGTTGGCCCATCCTTAGCCTTGATGACAGCTTCCACTCTCACAGGCATATGCTCAATTAGGTGCTGGAAGGTTTCTTGGGAATGGCAGCCCATTCGTCATGGAGTACTGTACTGAGGAGAGGTATCGATGTCAGTCAGTTAGGCCTGGCATGAAGATGGCGTTCCAAAACGTCCCAGAGGTGTCCTATAGGGTTCAGGTCAGGACTCTGCGCAGGCCAGTCCATTGCAGGGATGTTATTGTCATGTAAGCACTCCACCACAGGCCATGTATTATCAACAGCTGCTCAATCGTGTTATAAGAAGCAATCACCAACCCCGAATTGCTCTTCAACAGTAGGAAGCAAGAAGGTGCTTAAAATATCAATGTAGGCATGTGCTGTCATAATGCGATGCAATACAACTCGGGGTACAAGCCCCCTCCATGAGAACTGCAACCACACCATAACACCACCACCTCTGAATTTTATTGTTGGAACTACACACGCTGACAGATGACATTCACCAGCCACTCACCATACCAACACCCTGCCATCAGATCACTACATTTGTCACTCTACACAATGTTTTTACACTGTTCAATTATTCAATGTCTATGCTTCTTACACCAAGTGAGGCATCATTTGGAATTTACTGGCATAATGTGTGGCTTATGAGCAGCCACTCAACCATGAAATCCAACTTTTCTCACCTCCTGCCTAACTGTAATAGTACTTGCAGTGGATCCTGATGCAGTTTGGAATTCCTGTCTGATGGCATGTATACATGTCTGCCTACTACACATCATGACCCTCTTCAACTGTCAGCGGTCTCTGTCAGTCGACAGATGAGGTTGGCCTGTACACTTTTGTGCTTTATGTGTTCCTTCACATTTGCACTTCACTATCACATCAGGAACAGTGGACCTGGGGATGTTCAGGAGTGTGGACATCTCGCGTATAGATGTATGTGACAAGTGACACCCAATCACCTGACCACCTTCGAAGTCTGTGAGTTCCGTGGAGCACTCCATTCTGCTCTCTCACAATGTCTAATGACTACTGATATGGAGTAACTGGCAATAGGTGGCAACACAATGCACCTAACATGAAAAACGTATGTTGTGTATTTTAATTTGCACTTTCATTTCATTTATTTCCAGCCCTTGGTTGTGTATGAAGGCTGCACCTAATATTATTCCACTAACATCTGTCATTATAAACCCACATGAACTTTTTACTGAAGCCCAGGTCCACTGGTGCTTCCCACTCACCATAAGTTGTGATGGACAAGTTGCTAACTGCCACAAGGTAGAGAGTAGCAGCGCACTTACTTCCCAGACAAAACTGATAAGGTAGCACTGATCTGTCTTCCTGTCTTTCATGTACAAATGGTGTTATAATGTGAGCAGGCATGCTTGCTTCACTGTGTGTGGACACTGTTGATTTCTCATGAATAGCTGGGCTGATCTTGAGTGGTGGGTCTTCACTACTGCTGGTTACATCACCGTTGCTATCTGTGGAAGTAGCAGCAACTCTCTTGTGTACACTTTGGTATCCTTTTGCAACTGTCTGACTTGCTGTGCATAGTGATTTTGTCTTCCTTGCACCATCTGGCTGTCTATTTGATTCGACTGGCTTGATAGTTACCCCTCTTCTTATGTATCCTTGTGTGGATCTGCTTTTCATCACCAATGACAACAATTGTTTCTGAATGTGTACATCAGGTATTTCAGACTTCAGAGCTGCTCATTGATGTTTGTTTGTTACTTGTGCTATACAGCTGCAGTCTCTCAAGTGTTGATTTCACCATCTCTCTGTGTCATAACTGAGGTACTTGCTTCCTCCACTACAGCATGCCCCCTGTCTGCACTGCAAGCACAGAATTAATGTCACTGTCCCCACTCACCCCCACTGCCATTCTTACTGAAAGTTATAGCTGTGTTAGCCATACAGCTCATAGTATTCATCTGACATTGCTCCCTCTTCTACAATATTACTCAAATGCCACCAGAATTCACATGGCTTTCTATCACCAATATGCTCAAACTGAAGTGCTTGTTGCATTTGTCTTCCAATGATTTACACATCTGCCAGACCACAGGGTCCTTCAGGTGGAGATACTGCCACAGCAAATTTTGTATAATTGCTAGTAATGGTGAATTGCATGAATGCTAAATCTAGCATTGTGAATCACATTTCAGGGTTCTCCAACTGGAACTTCAGCAGCTGTGTTTTCATCTTCAGAGTGAAAATCATATCACACTGAGTAGGTAGACTGTCTACAATTCAGCATTTGTTGTTATAAACTCATGCTGAAATTCAATTCTGCAGTTCACTAGTCTGCTTCTGTAAGTTCTCTTGTAGGCATAACAGCTCTCTGTAGGTCACTGTCTTTCTTCTTTAGTATTCACTAGATAGCCCCCAGCAGGAAAATAAGCATGATACCTACCTTCTACCACACATTTCTTTTTGTTTTTGTTATCATTGTTGAGTGTCCTTTCTGCCAACTAGAATGTAGCTGTTAACCTTGTGTGGCAGTAGGTTTTCTTAAGTTTCTTATTGCAAATCACATATTAGCCAGATGGATAGGGTCTGTATCTGTTGTGTGCGGATGCAGGAGGAGTTAGCCACAGTCCAAACACATCTGGAAGCTTTGCTGACCACAGTTAACAGGCTCCAGAGTGCTACCTTGAGGTGCAGTGGGTATGAGGTGCCTGGGGCAGCCCCTGCTGTACTAGATGTGGAGGGGGGATGTCACCACTCTCTGACACTGAGCCAACCTCAAGTGTGACTGAGTCTGCCAGCCCACTCTCACCTCAGTGTGGGTGGCGGACTGTGTCAAGGTCTCAAACCTCAAGGTGAAGGCTGCATGGGGGACACAGGCTCCTTCCAAGTCCCATACACTTTGCTTATAGATTCAGTGTGCTATCTGATGCTCGGTTAAGGCTGAGCCAGATCAGAATGCTGCTCCTTCAGCAAGGTCCAGACAGGCACAGGGAGATAGGGGTTTGTTAGGTATTGGGAGCTCCAATGTTAGGCAGGTCAGGAACATAGTGGCTATTTCAGGGAAGAAGTCCAATGTTCACTCAGTGTGCTTGCCGGGGGATCTTGTCTGGGATGTGGAAGAGGTTCTTCTGGCGGCTATCGAGCATGCGGGGTGCAGACAGCTGTAGATTGTTGCACATGTCACCACCTATGATGCCAGTCATTGGGGTTCCGAGTAGATCCTTGGGTCCTTTAGACAGCTGGCTAAATTGGCGAAGGCACTATCCATCTCTTAAGGAGTGGAAGCCAAGCTGACAATTTGCAGCATCGTACCCAGGGTGGACCGGGGTCCTCTGGTTTGGAGTCGAGTGGAAAACCTAAACCAGAGGCTATGTGGACTCTGTGATGAAAATGGTTGTAGATTCCTCGACCTATGCCATGGGGTAGAATGTTATAGGATGCCCCTCGACAGATCAGCGGTGCACTACATACAGGAAGAACAGTACTTGTGGCATGCACATGGTTTTTTTTTAGATTAGGTTCCTCCCACGGGAAACAAGTTCATGACACTTATGTAGGTGTGCCAATTATAAAAATTGTTAGTTCGCCTAAACAGGTCATTCCAATGGATTTAAATATGCTAAATCTCATGTTAGTAAGAAGCGACTGTAGCAAGATCCCAGAGTTACTCTCTGAAATTAACAGTAGTAACGCCAATTTTGTATTAGGTATCAAAAGCTGGTTGAAACCAGATGTAAATAGCAGTGAAATTTTGAACTCAGATTGGACAATGTTTAGGAAGGATAGGACTGATGCTATGGGAGGTGGTGTGTTCATTGCAGTTAAAAGCTGTTTAAACACAGTTGGAATCAATACTGGGTTGAACTGTGAAGTAGTCTGGATAAAGCTGTCAATCAGACAAGGAGTGACCATTGTACTGGGATGTTTTTACAGACCACCAGCATCCACAACAAATGTCGCAGAACATTTCAGGGAATGTCTTGAGTACATAGGAAATAAATATCCAAATTATCCATTAGTTGTAGGTGGAGACTTTAATCAGGTGTCTATTGACTGAGAAAATTACACATGTATCACAGTGGGTGGAATCAAAGACACATGTGAATTTATTCTAGGAGTGCTTTCAACATACAACCTTGAGCAATTGGTTAGAAAACCAACTCAAGATGGAAACATATTAGATATCTTGGTGCCAAACAGACCTGATCTTTTTGAGGAAGTTAATGTAGAAGAAAGTATTAGCGACCATAATGTTATTGTGGCTTCTATGTCAGTGGAAGTTGCAAAACAACCAAAGAAACAGAATAGAGTTTTCTTGTTTGGGAAGGCAAATAAAAGTGTGATTAATGAATATCTTCATAGTCAGCTCCAAACATTCACCATGGGACACAAAAATATTGAGCATCTTTGGTCAGAATTTAAAAGTATTGTCCACCACATGCTAGAGAAATATGTGCCTAGGAAAAATATAGGGGAGGGAAAGGATCCACCTTGGTTCAACAAACTTATTAGGAAGTTGCTGAGAAAGCAGAGAATTTTGCACAGTTATTTTAAACATAGCCGCTACCCACTGACAAACAGAAAATATACAAAAGGAAAGCAGCTGTCAAAAGGTCAATGAGAGATTCTTTTAATGAATTTGAAAGCAATATTTTATCTGCATATTCTTATTAAAAAAAAAAAAAAAAAAGGGTCGGTCATATCTAAAATCTATGAACGCTACAAATAATTCAATACCTTCTCTTGCTGACAGTATGGGTAATGTAACGGATGATGATAAACAGAAGGCTGAAATTCTAAACCTAGCTTTCAAAAACGCATTTCCCATTGATGACTGCAGCACCATTCCCCCTTTCAGTTATCAAACAAATGCAAGGGTGCCTGGCATAGTGTATAGTGTATCTGGGATTGTAAAACAGTTAAGATTGTTAGACACCAGGAAGGCATCTTGCCCAGATGGTACCCCATAAGATTTTATGTTGACTATGCTAGAAATATAGCACCATTCTTATTCATCATCTATCAGAGATTATTAGAGCAGTGGAAAGTTCCACTGGCATGGAAGAAGGCCCAGGCCATAGCAATCTATAAAAAGGGCAGAAAATCGGATGCACGTAATTAGCAGCGAATTTCACTGACATTGTTTGTTGTAGAATCATGGAACACATTTTGTGTTCAGACATAATGACCTTTCTAGACTCTGAGAAGCTCATCTGCAGAAACCAGCATGGTTTTAGGAAGCAGCGGTCATGCAAGATACAGCTGGCCCTCTTTGTGCATGATATACAGCAGGCTCTAGATACCGGCTCCCAGGTTGATGCCATATTCCTCAACTTTCGAAAGACATTCAACTCAGGTCCGGAATGTCACTTATTCCAAAAAGTGTTCACTTGTGGTCTATCTCATGACATATGCAGTTGGATAGAAAGTTTTCTAACAGACAGAGTGCAGTATGTCGTACTGAATGGGGAGACATCAACAGAAACAAGTGTAACATCAGGTGTGCCCCAGGGCAGTATAATAGCTCCGTTGCTTTTTACGATTTACATAAATAATCTGGTTGATGGTATTGGCAGTGGCATTAGACTGTTTGCCGATGACGCTGTAGTCTACAGGAAAGTAGTATCTCACCAAAGTTGTGAACAAATCAATGAGGATTTGCAGAAAATAAATGTGTGGTGTAATGACTGGCAGTTATCTCTCAATATTAGTAAGTGTAACCTACTGCATATAACAAAGCAAAAAAAAATTAATGAATGTAAACAAAATAAATGCCCAGTCTTTGGAAATGGTAACATCTGTCAAGTATCTAGGTGTGACTATTCAAAATGATCTCAAATGGAACAATCAGATTACACAAGTATTGGGTAAGGTGAACTCTAGATTGTGGGTTATTGGTAGAATCCTGAAGTGGTGCCATCCTTCATCATAGGAAATAGCTTACAATATATAGTTCATCCAGTCTTGGAGTATTGTTTGCCTGTATGGACCCTTACTAGTTGGGTCTGATTCAAGACGTTGAGAAGGTCCAAAGAAGAGTGGCAAGATTTGTGAGTGGTACATTTAGCCATTACAAGAGCATTACAAATCTCATAGAAAGTTTGAAGTGGAACACACTTGCAGATAAATGACACACTAAATGGAAGTGGCTGCTCACTAAATTCCAAAATCCAATCTTCACTGAGGATGTAGAGCATATATTATTACCACCAACAGAAGGAGGGAAACATGACTTTGGCGTGAATAGTGCCCTCCATCACGCACTGCTTGGTGGCTAGCGAAGAATATATGTAGATGTGGATCTGACCACACCTAAAATTTTAATGTAAAGTTACTGTCTCATTCCGTGCATTGCTTGAGATCTCTGCTCTTTCTTGTGATTTTTCGGTCTCCAATTAATAGGCAGCTTCTATCATTTCAGCTGTAAATGTACAGAGACTCACATGATCTCCAGATAACAAGATTTATTCACCTGCTTAATCAAAATGCAGCTTGACAACCAAATAGTGAACAACAAACTGTCAAACTAGAACTAAGAGTAAATACAACAAGGCAATCCTGGCCAGTTGAGCAAAGAATAATATATGCCTTCCCAATCATTACATGAATTCATTGCATCCAACCATTTATAACTACATTCATTCTTTTTGCACTTGCATTCATCTTAATGACCTCTTCATGCAGCCATGTGATATCCTGTATGTACTATGCTATAGTACCAGTTTCTTCCAATAAATCAGTTAGATTTAAACATTTTAGTGTAACACTCTGCAAATGTTATTGATCATGCTTTAGGGCAGACTTGGAGATGAAAGGAGTTGCAAAGTGTCAGAGTTCAGGGTTGCATTGAGGTTGGTTGGATGGAGCGTGGGTTGTGGGACACTGTATGCATGTGTGAAAGTGTGAAATTTTTGTTTTTTAATTGTTTACTTTTTTATTTATGAGGAACTTTGTGTCAGCTTGAATATCACACTTCTGTTATTGCTCTTTTGGTTGTTGGGCAAATTTTCATTTTTATTTCTGAAATATGTAAGAAATATGTATGAAATATTCTTCCATTAGAGTGGCAATTCCATTTCTTTCATAGTTATCATGCCATCTCTGTTTTCATCCCAGTGCGGTGATGGTTTTATTAGTTGTTCTGCATATATGGAGTTTGTGTGTGTAGAGCTGTAGCTGTTATACGTTAATTCAGTTATTCTTGAACTGTTGCATTTCTTTTCCTCTTCTGACACATCTGGGTTCAATTCCTGGCTGGGTTGGGGATTTTCTCTGCCTGGAGGCTTGGTGTGTGTGTTATTCTCATCATTTCATCATCACCATCATCTTCATCATTCATGACAGTGACTAGATTGGATTGTGTAAAAATTGGTCTGTGTAAAAAATTGGGACTTTGTACAGGCACTGATGGCTGTGCAGTTGAGCACCCCACAAACTAAACGTCATCATCATCATCTTAGGTTCTGATGACTGTGCAGTTGAGTACCCCACAAACTAAACATCATCATCATCATCATCTCCTGTCACAGTCTTTAAATTTCTTTTGTATTGTGCTATTTGCCTTGAAGGGTATTTAAGATGTGTGTTTTTTGAAGATGTTACAAATGTTGTGTGTGTCAGTGACTGTGACATGTTACATTGTGCAATTTTGTGTTTGTGTTAAGGGATGAGTTTTTTGCTCTGAGTGTGCACTCTGTATTACTGATATGTGTTGGTATATGTGGATAATTTTTAATTTAACTGTATTCTGCCTGTATTTCCTTTTTAATGGTGTTGCTCAGTGTTCATACTGTCTTGTTGTTACATCCGTTGTTATGTGCTATGTTGTTGATCATGTTTGGTTCTTCTTGATGCGAGTGTACAAATTACTACCATATAGTTTTAAATAGTTTGATAATTAAATGAGCCACCAAGTATATCTACATATCTCTTCTCAAAAATATGTATAAGATTCCTGGTGCAAATAGGTGAAACATATTTCCTTACACCAAACTGGTACACACAAATAAAACATTAATTTGTAAGAGGAGATTTTTTTTCTTATCTGTATGATAAAGCAACTGAGGGAAATGGCTGCAAATATTAACAACCATATTTACATCAGTCTTGAGTCCTTATCAATAGAAGAAGATGGATGCTGGTGTTTGTTGCATGTTCCCTTGTGTGTGTATGTGTGTGTGTGTGTGTGTGTGTGTGTGTGTGTGTGTGTGTAAGACAAATTTAAAGCCACATGTTCATTCTACAATATGACTGTGCCTTTAAATGCAGTTTCCCTTTGTACCACTGTAATGTTGTTTGTTCTACTGACTTGTGTATTTCCAAGCCCATCATTATGATACAGCATTCGAGATGGTGTTCAACATTCAAAGTCATGTGGGAAGAGGTTAGAGTTGAATCTTTTGTAAAACTGGGCAATGCTATAAATTAATTAATGTCAGCCAGTACCCTTTGTCTTTGTTTTCTTAATCATCATTAAAATTACTTCACTGTATCTTTTTCAGCAAAGAAAAAATATTTGCTGGTGTAATTAATTTTCAGAATATTGATTATGTACAAGATAAGATGTAGTTGTGCTGATACTTAAGAATAGTTTGTTACTTTATTCCAGCATGGTAATCTTCCTTTCTTTTCTTCAGGTGTAAAGACTTCAGTCACTACTCACCTTGTCAACTGTGAAACAGTTCCTATCATGTTTAAGTTTGACAGTTACTCATTGTATTGTGACCAGAATCTGGAGCATGTAATTGTGAAACCAATGTGTGGCCAAATTCTGCCTGACAGTGATTTACTCATCAGGTATAATATATTATCTGGATTTTATTTGTTTCTTAGTATATTTGAAATATGTAGGTAACTTGAACAGGATTTCTTTATTTTCCATTCAATACCCTTATATTTAATTGAGATCACTTGTACTACCATTTGCTCTCCTCTATTCCCGCAAAACTTTACAGATTTTCTCACTATGCACTGTGTCTCAGCTACCTAAGGATGTATTAATTGTATATATGACTCCATTTGCCCTTACCTGCTACTAGAACTTAAAATTAAGTGCAGGAATGGAATGTCAATGTCAACATCAGTTAGGATTTTGGTAGGAATGCATCAAACCATTGGAAATATGAATTAAATTATTTTATTGATAAAAATTTTACTATAGAAATAATAGATGGAAAGAAGTTTAATTTATTCTATCATCCACTACAATGCATTAATTTTCATTATGTTGGTAACTACTACATTATCACAGCTGGAGGGGTTAAAAAAAAAAAAAAAAAAAAAAAAAAAAAAAAAAAAAAAAAAATCTGTATAAGCAAAGTTTTATGTGTCCTGGGTAAAATGAATTGAAAGATTTAATGGGTAATGTACAGTTGATACTACTATCGAGTATCAAATATTAATATATTATACTAGAAAGAAAGAGCAAAAAGTAAACTCATTAGGTTCAAATTACAACAGCAAAAACAATTAAAGTCCAGTTAGTGTCTCAGGAAAATGTTATCTACCATTTTGCCTCTAGAAATGATGAACTGCCAACATTTCACAAAAGACAAGTAAATCATAGAAATGTGACCACTGTATTGACTGTCACTACATGACTTAATGCTATTCACTATTGTGGGATCGAAGTTAAGTTGAGTGCATTAGAAAGAAAGCTGCTGCTCTGGAGAAAGTTGCTACCTCCTGATCTATAATATAGAGGTACTGTTTAGCTGTTATTAGTAGGTCCATATAAGCTTGGATACAACAGAATTTTTAAAAAAATTACGTACATATATCTATCATTTCTGAACCCTATTTACAAAAGATTTCTGCTGGCGATGCTGTGTTCCAAGACAACAGGGTGCCACTTCATGCAGCTTCTCAACAACCACTGTGACTTACCATGTAGTTAGTAGGTTATCAACATGTTCTGTGAATCAGGAATTATTTACTGAATAATAGAATAACAGGTACAAGCCCACGTCAGGGAAGATCATTTTGGGTTCTGGAGAAATGTGTGAACACGTGAGGCAATACTGATCCTGTGACTTATCATAGAAGATAGAATGAAGACAAACTAACTTACATTTATAGCATTTATAAATTTAGAGAAAAATTTTGATGATGTTGATGGGACTGTGCTCTTTGAAATTCTGAAGGTAGAAGGGTAAAATACAGTGAGCAAAATATTTTCTACAACTTGTACTGAAACCTGACTGCAGTTTTAATAGTCAAAGGGCATGAAAGGAAAAAGAGTAGTTTAACAGGAAGCGAGACAGGATTGTAGCCTGTCCCCAATGTTGTTCAGACAGTGCTATGAGCAACCTGTGAATGAGCTGGAGGAAGAATCTGAATAGGGAATTAAAGTTCAAGGGGGAGAAATAAAAACTATGCAGTTTGCCAGAGCCATTGTAATTCTTTTAGAGATTGAAAATGTTTAGTAAGAGATATTAAATGGAAAGGACAGACCTGGAAGGAAGATATAAGATGAAAATCAAAAACATCAAAACATGGGTAATGAAATGGTGTACTATTTCAGATATTTCATAAATATGAATTCTTCAGTGTAATAGAAATGCTTGTCAATGAGAAACTTTTCAAGTTTCTTTTCAGATTTAATTTTACTGTTTTCACATATTTTATGTAATTGGGTAGATCATCAAAAATGTTGGTGGTAGAATTGTGCAACTCTTTTTGAGCTAAAGGCAATGTTAATGTGGAATGATGAATGTAGTTTTTTTCCTCATGTCGTAACTACATACATAATTGTTTTGTTGTTCCTTTCAAGCCACATTGGGTTATTTATGATAAATTTCATGAGGATATTAAAATACTGTGAAGCAGTTGTCAAAATGCCTCACTCCTTAAACTCATATTCACAGGATGATGGCAGGAGAGTGACACTTAATTTCCTTACAGCTTCTGAACAATGAAAACTTTCTTTCTTAGAAATTAGTTACACCAACACTTTTTTCAATTCTACATTATCAAATGTGAATATTCACAATGTCATAACTTAACTAATTTGTCTATCCCCAAGTTTTGCAAAGATTTATGACGTAAATGTGACAGAACAGAATTGTTTTGGGAGTTCAAAAAATGTGTTTATTAAAGTTTAAATTCTCATCAAGATGCACACCTACAAATTATGAAGTTAACTAAACAAACACTATTCTTAGCCTTGTTTCACAATTTATTGTTAATGTTATCGCACAACCTACGTTTTTGGTTACAAGCCCATTTTCAAGTACATTACTGACTCCCAAAGATGATAACACATAGATAAACATGATGACAAGGCAAAGATAACCTCAACTTCTTAGGTATCAATCAATAGCTTAATGTACACTTACATCAATGGCCATTTTTTAACAAATTGCATCCATTATTGCATATTCACCAATTATACTACAATGACCAGACTAAAGTTATGCATCAGCCAAGATATTTTTAACTACGATGGTCTGGGGTCCAAAGTTTTGCTTCTATCCTGGGGTTTTGGTCTCATCTAAAAGAGGTGAATAAATGAATTGGGTTTGCTCATTTAATAATATATTTGGGGATATACACTTTTTTTTTAATTTCTAAAATTTCTAATTGGTCTAGTTTGAGCTCTTTTCCTCTGTGTGTAGGAATTGTACATCTACTGTGTATTTGTGATTATTGTTCAGTCAATGTTCAGCAAAGGCTGAATCAGGCTTCCTCAATTTCCAGCTTCTGTGGTGTTCCTTAAGCCTGATACAGATTGATCTCCCCATCTGTCCAATGTAGCGAGACTGACATTCCCGGTATGTGATTTTATAAACCCCACTTTTTGTGATAGCTGGTTGTTTGTCTTTTGTATTGAACAGGAAACCACCTATTGTCTGAGGAACATAGAAAAACACAGAGAAACCCTCTACCTTCAAGATGTTACTTATACTATTTTATGTTTTTCCTACAAAAGGTAATCTGCACCACTTCTTTTCCTGTTTGTCTGTGTTTTTCATTGGGAACAGTAGGTACCTGGATTGCTTCTTCGTATTTTTACCTAGAATTTTATCAATGGTGTTGCGGCCAAATTTATTATTTAAGGCTATTGTATGCACAGTGTATTGCTTTAATTTCCCCAAAAAATGATACCATACCTTACAACTGATTGAAAGTAGCTGTGGTATGCTATTTTCCTTGTATTCATGTATGTTGCACCAGCTAATATTTGCATAGCAAATGCAAAGCTACATAATTTCTTTAACAAGATGGCGCCATGTATAGACATACTAATCAACAGATCCATGGAAAATTACGAGTTTTTAAACCCTGTGTGTGTAAAATGTGGTAATAAGTTGAGAAATGGTGTGAAATTATGCCCATGGATGCAAAAATGGATCCATCGACAATGATTAAATAGTTTAGAAGAAAGAAACATGACTTGTGACTGTGGAAATGTGCACTGCATTTATCGTGATATATTGTGTTTACAAAAGGAATATCGAGAAGACTGCATGAGTGCTTCATTAAAATACGATCTTATGTTAGCCAAACTGTATGTACAGAAGCTTGAAAAAGTGATAGAAGTCAATTCAGAGTGTATTGAAACTGTTGTAAATTGGCAAAACGATAACTTCATATGACCCAAAAGTTCCATAGTGTTAACCATAACAAGAACAACTTTAGGTTACCAGCAGCAAATAATTTTGAACTTTTAACCCGTTATGAGCCCAAAAGATGTGAAAATAGCGAAAGAAATGAAGTACTTTCACCAAATGCAGAGATTAAAAACCAGTCAAGTACTAAGTCTCGTAATAACAAGCAAGGAAATACTGTTACTATAATTAGCAGGGAACATACATGTCATGAGAATATGCCAACCTCAAGTAAGAAGAATAAAGAAAATATTTGCGTGCTCTCAGACAGTCATGGAAAGGGCTTAGCTAGTATCATGTGAAACATGCAAACTATGTTTAAAGTTAGTGGAATAACAAAACCAAGTGCTCCCATGAGTGAAATTCTAAAAAACTGTGAACAATTTTTGGAGCTTGGAAGAAACTGTTTAATAATCGAGGGTGCTAATGACGTTTATAGGAATGAGGGTAAACTTGCCACAAGAGCGCTAATAAGCGCACTACAGAAAATTACAAATGTGAACTTCTATGTTGCAAGTATACCACAAAGACATGATCTGATGGAAAAATCTTGTGTCAACAAAGGAATCGCTGTTACTAATAGAAAATTTGAAAAAATATACCGAAGCGTCCTGAATGCCACATATGTGAATGTACCATCTTCAGAAAGAAGTCATTTTACCAGGCATGGGCTACACAGAAAAAAACTTGGAAAAGCATTCATTAGTCGAGCAATACTTAATGCAGTGTTAGCAGTTGAAGACAAAAGTTGCCCTACCATACCAATACCACCACCCATCACTGCAACTGAAATTCTCCAACATAAAAATGAAACTGATTCACCATCAACAGATCCAGAATCTTCACTTGCCACAAAAGTAGCTGAAGCAAATGAAGCCACCTCAACAGCTCCAACAGTATCAGAAGCAGCTACAGACTATTCACTGGCATCATTAGCAAGAAATGTGCTTACGGCCAGCGAGTCATCAGATACAACAGGAATTCCAGCATCAAAAGTTGCAGCACATCCAGAAGAAAGAAAGGCAAGATGCAGGAAACCTGTGTCCCTAAAGGAATTTTGGTACCCAGCCTCAACACGAAGAAACCATTGACACCAGAATTTACAAGTAAGAGTTCCTCTCAACTGAGCTGCAACAGCTTAAAATTACTTAGCCTTAATATACAGTGTCTCAAAAATAAAATTCTACATCTCGAGATTGAGGCCAGTGAATATTGTGTTGATTGTATTTGTATTCAAGAGCATTGGTGCAAAAATTATGAATTAGAAAACATTAATATTTCCCCATACACCTTCTTTAACCACTTTTCTTGGAAGGAACCCAAGAATCGGGGTGTCTGGATTTATGTCAAATCATATTAAAGTGAAAAACAGGCCTGAGGCTGAACTCCTGAGCATAGAAAAACATTTTGAGGCAGCAGCAGTGCAAATGAATGTAAAAAATAGGATAATAACAGTCATGTCAGTGTATAGATCACCATGTGGAGACACAGAAATTTTTTAAAATAAGATTGAAGAACTACTAAGCATCATACATGATGAGAAGTCATCAATAATTATATGTGGGGACTTTAATGTCAATATGTTGGTAGATAGTCCATTTTAAATTAAATTCCTCAATATTCTACACAGTTTCGACCTATATTCTAATATAAGCATTCCTACAAAGGCAACAAACATTTCAGAAAGTCTTATAGATAATATATTTTCAAATATAGAAAGCACAGATACAGAAGTTTTGAATATTGACCTAGGAATATCTGATCATAACACACTTATTATTAAAGTGCTCACAGTTCCAATACATGCTAAAACAGTACATCATATGTATAAGAGAATTTTCTCTCCCGAAAGCTGCAACCAATTTGGTATCACACTGATTAACCAGAAAGAGTAGTTAAAATCAACTCATCTACCAATAGACACACAAATTCTTGGATCACATCTGGCATTAAAAACTCTTCCAAGACTATGAAAAGACTAAACTCTGAAACGAAAACTAATACTGACTCTAATTTCAAAAAAACATGTTAGTAACTACAAAATGGTATATAGAAGGGTAATTAATCTAGAAAAAGTACTAAGTAATGATAGACTAATAAGGAAGTCAGACAGTAAATCAAGGACCACATGGGAAATTGTTAAAAGAGAAATAGGAAAAAGCTCTAAAGGCCTGGATATTGTACTTAAATCTAGTGGTAACATTGAAATAAAGAAGTAAGTCTTGCCCAATTACATTAAAAATTACTTTCTAAGTGTACCTGATAAATTAAGCAAGAGCTTTACCAAAGAAGAGAAAACAACAGCTCCAAAAGTAGTCAATAGCATGATAATAAGTTCCACTAATAAATATGAAATACTGAAAGTAAATAACAGTATGAAACCCAAAATGTCTGCAGGACTGGACGAAGTGCCAGTGACAATAATAAAAAAAGTTGCAACACGAATCTTGGAACCACTGGAACATATTGCCAGTTTATCATTCAGCGAAGGTGTGTTCCCCCAAAGGCTGAAAATTTCTAAGGTTAAACCATTACTCAAAAATAGGGATATACATAAGGTAGAAAACAATAGACCTATATCCCTCCTTCCATCTTTATCAAAAAATTTTGAAAAACTGATGAAAATTAGACTCATAAGCTACCTTGACACCTTCAGTCTTCTAAATTGTAATCAACATGGTTTTCGTACAGGTTACAGCACAAAAACAGCTATTCAGGCCTATATGGAAGAAATTATTAGAAATTTAGACAAAAACAAATGTGTGGTAGGAATCAACCTAGATCTTTCCAAGGCCTTTGATACAGTAGATCATCAAATTCTCCTTGACAAACTGGAGGCAATAGGCATCAGAGGAATTGGGAGGAAATGGTTTGAATTCTATCTCCAAGATAGAACTCACGTTGTGGAACTCACCTCATCTCAGAATAAGCAAAAAATAAAGTGGGTTTCTGATGCTAAGAAAGTGGAAATAGGTGTCACTCAGGGTAGTTTTCTTGGCCCCCTATTATCCTTAATGTATATAAATGACATTGAAAGGCCCAACAGATCATAAAAAATTATCTCATTTGCAGATGATACAAGCATAATTTTAATGACAGCAAATCCTTATTCACGACAGCTGAAAAGGTTCTGAAGAGTGTGCAACAGTGGTTTTATGCTAATAACACTCAATTTAAATAAAACAAATTACATACAGTATCGTAAAATAAATGATAAGGATGAACACCATTTATCACTGAGTGCCCATTAAATAGAGAAAGTGTGGTCTACAAAATTTTTGGGCATGTACATTGATCAGCACTTAAGCTGGAAAGACCATGTCAAAAAATATCCAAAAAAATCCAAAAAACTCAATTCAGCATGTTTTGCACCGAGAATAATTTCTAGAGTTTGCAGTGCAGAATGTACAATATTAGTGTATATGGCTTATTTCGATTCTATTATATCCTATGGAATAACATTCTGGGATGTACTAAATGTCACTTGAGAGAGGTTTCTAAATTACAGAAAAGGGCCATTAGAATTATTACACAGAGCTCCCCACAAACACACTGCAAGCCCTTGTTCATGCAGCTAAACATACTTACAGTACCATCTTTGTACTTATAAAAAGCATACTGCATACAAGAACACACTTGAGTAGTTTGTGTGTAAATTCAGATCTTCATGACTACAATACATGTATATGTAAAAATCTTCATGCAGAAAGAACAAGAAAAACAAAAACTCAAAAACATGTAAGCCACTATGGAATAAAGCTTTATAATGCTCTGTCACTCTGCATCAAGGGAACAGAAGATGAAGGAAAATTTAAGTCAGAATTTAAAAAGTTTATGATAAGTAAATGTTTTTGTAGCATAGAGGAATATTTTGAATCCTTTAATCACTAACTGATAGTTGTATTGTTAATATCATGTTCTCATTGTCAGTTCTATGTCTTATTTAGAGTCTTTTTAACTCTAAAATCATGTGTAATATGGGTTTTCCAAAATCTACTAAACATCTATATATCAATCACATACAGTACATGTTAAAAGAGCATGCAAAAGAACAACACATTAATTCAATGTTTTATTTTTCAACATACTATATAATGTTAATTTTGTGTGTTTTAGTTCAATGTTTTAATTTTCAACATAATGTTAATTTTGTGTGTTTGATAGAAATTTGTAATATTCTGCTGTGCATATTCTGGACAGTATTATAACGATTCCTGTATCATGTAAATGATGGAAAGGATGATAATAAATTAAATTAAATGAAAATGAAATGAACTGAAATTGTGTTAAGTTCCTGGTCAAAGTCTTCTTGGGACATAGGGATAGAAAGGTGATGGTGGAAACATGTGATGGAATGCTGCAAGTTTTTGGGTTATAGGATGTTGGGAGGAAGTTGGGATGAAAGTGTTAGTCAAGGAATCTTTTCAGTAAATATCAAATTTATGGTTACTGTTTTCTATTTTTAGGGTAATGTCTAGGAAATCTATGTTCGGCTCCCCTAACTCCATGCTGACCTTTATGTTAGTGTGCCACTGGTTCATATTTTCCACAAATTTATGGAGTTGCCCATTGGAACCTTTCCACATACAAAGAATATAATTTACATATGTGTACCAATACACAACATGTTTTGCCAGTCGTTCTCTCTTCAGAAAATCAGTCTCCCACTTGTCCATGAACATTTCTGCTAGTAAGGTGGATAAAGGTGAGCTCATTGCCAGACCATCTGTTTGCTGATAATAGCTTCCTTGAAAGCAGAAGTAATTTTGATCTAGCTGTTCGCAATCTCTGTAGTTTTCTTAGCAGACTGATTGGAAAATATCCTCTACTTTGCTAATAAAATTTGTTTCATTTAACAGCAATACAGTCCTTATTTTATCTGCCCTAGTCACAATCATGTTACTGTTTTCAATCCTAGTTTCAAGTTCCTTCATGACTAAGAATTCATTGTTTTCCCAATATTGTGCTTCTTGTTGTTGTTGTAGTTGTTGTTTCTGTGCCTCCTTGATTTCTTCCACACGCTGCACTTTTGTTACCATATCTTTGTGTAGGGCTAGTTCAAGGACTAGCCTTAGGTGGTCTAACACTTGAGGTTTTGTTATCATGTCTGGAGCATATTTGAGGCCTTTTGATAAGAGGGAGAAGTTCAGGACGGTTACACCAAACAATACTCCCATTTTGCAATAGTTCATTTATTCACCTCTTTACACAAGCAAGGCTTACAAAGAACCAACATGGCAGGGCTGCAGTACGAAGTACACTTGGTGCTCTTGAGAGGCCAGGGGGTAGGGGCTTACTATGGTGTCGGCAGGGGTTGCCACGTGAGCCAGACTATGATCAGCTCGAGAGTGTCGTCAGGAAGCTGTGTCAGTAGTTGTCGTGAAGGAAGGTCCGGCCTCCGAACCTGGAAGTTGTTGAAGTGCGCCGGGCATCGTACTGGGCGTATTGGTCATGCGGCGACAGGTAGGTCGGCAGTTTGCGGGTGGAATGGAGCGACAACGATGATGTCTCTGGAGGGCGTGGCAAACACACAAAGCATGTCCAGGTCGACATTGGGCAGGAGGGGAACACATTTCACCAGCTGGCAGGGAATGGTGGAGGTTGTCACATGAGTAGTGAATGAAAAGAAACACATGACAAACAATGTATAATTGGGCAGTATTATTGAGATGTCGTGGATTATGTCTGGGGGGACAGGCACAAACACCTTGAGCGAGGGCACGTTCAAGACAAGGGGTGGGGGGGCCGTGAGAAACCTCGACAGGGTAGGGCAGGGGACGGTGGAGATGTCGAAGGGACCCGCGAAGGGCCCGGCGGTGAGGGCGTGATCGTAGGTAAGCTCGTGGGGAGCATGTGGTCACTCAACGGAATGTGTGAGACCAGAGTAGAGGGCGAGGTCGGAGAAGAGCTTGACCATTGGAGATGGAAATCACTCAACCAAGTGTGTAAGTCCGACATGGAGGGAGTGGTCGGTGCATTGTGAGCCACGACAGTGAGTGGCGTGGTCATGGCCTGAAGGGGGATAGAAGTGGGCTCAACATGAGCAGGCTTAAGTCTGTTGAGAGAGAGTATAACAGCTCAATATTTTATCTGGATGTCATAGGTGTTGACTGAGCACCGGAGAACTCAGTACGGGCCGATATATGGAGGTTGGAGAGGAGCATGGACAGTGTCATCTCGGAGCATGATGTACTCACAATTGTTCAGAGATTTTGGGATGTGAACCTTAGGGAGGGAATGGCTGGCGGGTGGAGGGATGGGGAGGTTGATGAAGTGGCGTCTGACGCGGTCCACGAAGGAAGGCAAGTCAGACTGAGGGCGAGAAGCAGAAGGGCTCACAAGTTAACCAGGGAGAACAATGTTCTGGCCGTATACGAACTCGGCTATTGTGCCGTTGAGGTCATCCTTATAGATCGCACCTGCGAGGGAACTGGTAAAGTCGGCAATGTTGGGTATGGGGTGGGTGTCCATAATTGTTCGTGCGTTTAGTCAACGGTAGTCTCCGCACATGCACCACGACCCATCTATCTTGGGTGTCATATGTATGGGTGTAAACCAGGTACTGGCAGAGGGTTCAATGACGCCGGAGCTTAGTAGTTCAGAAATCTGTTTTTTAAGGTCGGAGAGGCGCTCGGGAAAAAGTCGACGTGGTTTACGGGAGTTCAGGGTGCCTGGGATGAGGTGAAGCTTGTGAACCGTGCCATTATTGATGACAGAAATGTTGCCGGGGCACGGGAGGTGGTTTGTTTACAATGTGTGGCTGTCGGAGCAGATGAGACATTGTCGTGGTGTTCGGAGCCACTTGGTAGATCCAATGGGAGCCGAGGCAGCGTAGTGTCCCAGGAGTCAACGTGCCAAGATGGCCACCGGCCCGAAGCAGTGGCACCATGGTCACGATAAGGGCAAGGCTTAGCAAGGAAGTAAGTCATCTTCCATCAAAACAATGTGCGCCTGCACACATGTGCTGTCACCAGGCAAAATTGTACAAACTAAAATATAAACTGTTGCCACACATGCCTTAATCACCTGATATGACTAAGTCAGTCTTCCATCTCTTCTCAAAACTAAAAACTTTTTTTGCTGGATGAAGATTCACTTCAAATGAAGAACTGATAGCCGGTGTTGACAACTATTCCACAGGCCTGGCGGAAACTCATTTTCGAATTGCGATAAAGGCACTGGAACATAGTTGCACCAAGTGCATTAATCCACAAGGAGACTATATTGAAAAATAAGAAAAGTTTCAGTGATGTAAGTATTTTTTTTCCTATCCTGTTCTGAGAACTTTTCAAACCATCCTCAAAATTTCCTAAGCACAAAATTTCCTGCCTGCTTTGACTTCATCTTTACAATGTTTCACAGAAGCTTCCACCCTCCTCCTACAGTCATCAAAAAGCTTCTTTATCTCTTCTACACATTTACTACTCATTAATGTTAATTTCTCATTGGTATTATGTACTACTTTATTTATCTTTTCATCGCATTCTTTAACTACCACCTCAACCTTCTTGATTAATCCTGAAATATTAGAACTGACTACATTAATTTCCTTTTTAGTTTCTTTCTTCAGTTCATACTTTAAGCTAGTCATGTCTGTTTTAGTACTACTAATGTCTTTTGTCATACTACTAATGTCTTCTTTCATACTCATAATTTGTCTTAAATCACTTCCAGTTTTCCATCTGCCATAAACTTTTGCCTTTGCTGACTTTTGCTACTCGAGTCTTCCTCCTTAACCTTCACAATTTCACCCACCTCAGTACTGTTTTAGTCCATTTTGCTCACAGCACCACACAATGTAGATGACACTTTTATCATTTCATCTACAATAGGACTTTTGTGCTCATCATTCAGAGTTACATTCATTTATAACCACTATCACCTACCAAATAAGTCCCCATTAAGTCTTTCTGTTCATTTAAAAACTTAACCTCTACAGCTTTGTTATCAATCACACCACTCCCCTGATGTCCATTTCCCCCAACACACTGGTTGTTCATTAAGACCACACCTTATGTATCGCTTGATATAAAATGGCTTTTGCTATACATTACCTTATTTTTATTCAATACTCTCCTGCTGCTGCTGCTACGATTGTCATCTCAATTCATTGTCTGCGTGGCTGATGCAAGTTGTCAGTCTCTCAGTGAGGCGTCTTGTTTATCCCAGTCAGCTGTGTCCACTTGTGTGCTGATTTTCTGCTCCTGCACTCAATGGCTGCTTCCATAGAACCTGCTCACTGATTGACTGTTGCACCTCTTTCATTAAAATCACTCTATTGTAAACCACTCTTGAGTTCACTGTTACATGTTTGCAAGACCTTGTTTATTGTGTCCAAAATAGAATAGTCCTTACCCAAAATGGCACCAAATGTGATGTTCACCTGTTTTATTTCTTCATTGATAGTCCTTGGTGTCAATGTTCTGCATTTTTATACTGGCTGAAAAAGGGGGGGGGGGGGGTGGTAGCTCAACACTGACTACTGCAAATGATGTAGCCGCCATTTGCACAGTTTCTTTTCACAATTCTTTACTTTCTCTGTTCAAAACCCCACAATATTACACAATTATATGGCCAGTTCACTATTGGTTAATTTCTGATTAGCCACATTAGTAGTTTGCAGGCAAACTTCAGCATACTGCTACAATAGTTTGTACCATTGAATATCTATGAGCATTAAAAACCTAACCACACAGTTCTTCCAGAATAATACAGTACATGTGGCACTATTGAACAGACACTGTCATTATATTAACACATGCCTATTTGTGTCACACTTATTTCATGGTAAGTTGATGCATTGCTATTGACCTAACCAATATAGGTTTCTTGTCTGAAAATCGCCCATACACTGACTGTTTGAGGACCAAAATTCAGGTCTTTTTATATCCTCACAATAATAGGCACTGAAACTACAAATTTTTAATGTTTAAGTTACAGAAATTTACAATTAAAACATGACTCATTCAATTAACTGAATACCTCAAAAAATTCCTTCTCTTTGAGAGTTTCTTCTACCACAAATTCCAGGCCAATTATTTGTCTAAATAATGAAATTAATGGATATAGTTATGTAAACAATTCTTTTGACAAATCTGGTAATTATTTTGGATTTAATTAAGCACTGGCTTTTCTAATATATTTTGAAATAGAGCCAAATAAATACTTTAAGAATCCTAGTGGTTCCTCTTCCAAATGTTTATAATTAGTACAGAATTTATATTGCTTTATAAGTCAACAATAGAATCTAAGTCACCAAACAATCACTGATTGCACCCTATAACAATCGTATTAGCTAGGAATGGTCAAAATGAATTAGGAAATTAATTACATACACCAAACAAAGCACAAAATTAGACCTGGTGCTGTACCACTTAAGACTGAGGACCAACCTTTCCCTTTTATGGATAATGTAGATTATACTCATGTATGTTGTAGAGGTTCCATCTGCTTTATTTTTTCAGTGTTGTCCTTGGTGTCAATGTACTGCGTTGCTACATTGGCTGAAAAAGGGTTATGGATTCTGACACTGACTACTGTATATAATGTAGCCAACAGGTGCACAGTTGTGTTTCATAGTACTCTAATCTCACTTTTCACAACCCCTAATAATACACAGTTATATGACCAGTGTACTATTGTTTAACTTTCAATAAGGCTCATTACTAGTTTGCGGCAAACTTTCACATACTGCTACAATAATTTCCTGTTGAATATCTATGAGCAGCAAAACCTAACCACAAAGTTTACAGTTCTTGAAGAATAATCAGATACTATGGAGCAGACTCTTTCATTGATTTTACACATGGCCTAATTGTTTAACGCTTATTCCACAGTTGAGTTGAAGCATTGTTGTAGTTCTAATCAACAATCCTTTAAGGATACTATTAGTTGATCTTCCAAATGTTTATAATCGTTACAGGATCTATATTTGTCTAAATGTCAACAACAGAATTTAAATTTTGAAACAATTACTGATATCACCCTAAAATGAAAGATGCTTACTAGTAATAGTCAAAATAAATTAGAAAATCAGTTACATACATAAAACTAAGCACAAGATTAGATCTGTTGTTATATTCTTTAAGACTGAGGGCAACCTTTCTCTTTTATGAAAATGCAAATTATAATCACCCATGAACCCTGGACCATGCCATTGGTGGGGAGGCTTGTGTGCCTCAGCGATACAGATGGCGGTACCATAGGTGTAACCACAATGGAGAGGTATCTGTTGAGAGGCCAGACAAACATATGGTTCCTGAAGAGGGGCAGCAGCCTTTTCAGTAGTTGTGGGGGCAACAGTCTGGATGATTGACTGATCTGGCCTTGTAACACCAACCAAAACAGCCATGCTGTGCTGGTACTGCGAACGGCTGAAAGCAAGGGGAAACTACAGCCGTAATTTTTCCTGAGGGCATGCAGCTTTACTGTATGGTTAAATGATGATGGCGTCCTCTTGGGTAAAATATTCTGGAGGTAAAATAGTCCCCCATTTGGATTTCGGGGTGGGGAAAACTCAAGAGGACTTCGTTATCAGGAAAAAGAAAACTGGCGTTTTCCGGATCAGAGCGTGGAATGTCAGATCCTGTAATCGGGCAGGTAGATTAGAAAATTTAAAAAGAGAAATGGATAGGTTGAAGTTAGATATAGTGGGACTTAGTGAAGTTCGTGGCAGGAGGAACAAGACTTTTGGTCAGGTGAATACAGGGGTTATAAATACAAAATCAAATAGGAGTAGGTTTAATAATGAATAAAAAAAATAGGGGTGTGAGTAAGCTACTACAAACAGCATAGTGAATGCATTATTGTGGCCAAGATAGACACGAAGCCCATGCCTACTACAGTAGTACAACTAGCTCTGCAGGTGATGAAGAAATTGATGAAATGTATGATGAGATAAAAGAAATTATTCAGGTAGTGAAGGGAGATGAAAATTTAATAGTCATGGGTGACTGGAATTCGAGAGTAGGGAAAAGGAGAGAAGGAAACATAGTGGGTGAGTATGGATTGGAAGAGAGAAATAAAACAGGAAGCCACCTGGTAGAATTTTCCACAGAGCATAACTTAATCATAGCTAACACTTGTTTCAAGAATCATAAAAGAAGGTTGTATACCTGGAAGAATCCTGGAGATACTAGAAGGTATCACATAGATTATATAATGGTAAGACAGAGATTTAGGAACCAGGTTTTAAATTCTAAGACATTTCCAGGTGCAGATGTGGTCTCTGACCACACTCTATTGGTTATGAACTGTAGATTAAAACTGAAGAAACTGCAAAGAGGTGGGAATTTAAGGAGATGGGACCTGGAGAAACTGACTAAACCAGAGTTGCACAGAGTTTCAGGGAGAGCATAAGGGAACAATTGACAGGAGTGGGGGAGTGAAATACAGTAGAAGAAGAATGGGTAGCTCTGAGGGATGAAGTTGTGAAGGCAGCAGAGGATCAAGTGGGTAAAAAGACGAGGGCTAGTAGAAATCCTTGGATAACAGAAGATATATTGAATTTAATTGATGAAAGGAGAAAATATAAAAATGCAGTAAATGAAGCAGGCAAAAAGGAATACAAATGTCTCAAAAATGAGATCAACAGGAAGTGCAAAATGGCTAAGCAGGGATGGCTAGAGGACAAATGTAAGGATGTAGAGACTTATCTCACTAGGGGTAAGATAGATACTGCCTACAGGAAAATTAAAGAGACCATTGGAGAAAAGAGAGCCACTTGTATGAATATCAGGAGCTCAGATGGAAACCAGTTCTACGTAAAGAAGGGAAAGCAGAAAGGTGGAAGGAGTATATAGAGGGTCTATACAAGGCGATGTACTTGAGGACAATATTCTGGAAATGGAAGAGGATGTAGATGAAGATGAAATGGGAGATACAATACTTCATGAAGAGTTTGACTGAGCACTGAAAAGACCTGAGTCGAAACAAGGCCCCGGGAGTAGACAACATTCCATTGGAACTACTGACAGCCTTGGGAGAGCCAGTCCTGACAAAACTCTGCCATCTGGTGAGCAAGATATATGAGACCGCCAAAATACCCTCAGACTTCAGAAGAATATAATAATTCTAATCCCAAAGAAAGCAGGTGTTGACAGATGTGAAATTACCGAACTATCAGTTTAATAAGCCACAGCTGCAAATTACTAATGCGAATTCTTTACAGGCGAATGGAAAAACTGGTAGAAGCTGACCTCAGGGAAAATCAGTTTGGATTCCACAGAAATGTTGGAACACATGAGGCAATACTGACCCTACGACTTATCTTAGAAAATAGATTAAGGAAAGGCAAACATACATTTCTAGCATTTGTAGACTTAGAGAAATCATTTGACAATGTTGACTGGAATACTCTCTTTCAAATTCTAAAGGTGGCAGGGGTAAAATACAGGGAGCGAAAGGCTATTTACAATTTGTACAGAAACCAGATCGCACTTATAAGGGTCAAGGGGGCACGAAAGGGAAGCAGCAGTTGGGAAGGGAGTGAGACAGGATTGTAGCCTCTCCCTGATGTTATTCAATCTGTACATTGAGCAAGCAGTAAAGGAAACAAAGGAAAAATTGGGAGTAGGTATTAAAGTCCATGGAGAAGAAATAAAAACATTGAGGTTTGCCGATGACATTGGAATTCTGTCAGAGACAGCAAAGGACTTGGAAGAGCAGTTGAACAGAATGGACAGTGTCTTGAAAGGAGGATATAAGATGAACATCAACAAAAACAAAACGAGGATAATGGAATGTAGTCGAATTAAGTCTGTTGATGCTGAGGGAATTAGATTCGGAAATGAGACACTTAAAGTAGTAAAGGAGTTTTGCTATTTGGGGAGCAAAAAACTGATGATGGTCAAAGTAGAGAGGATATAAAATGTAGACTGGCAATGGCAAGGAAAACATTTCTGAAGAAGAGAAATTTGTTAACATTGAGTATAGATTTAAGTGTCAGGAAGTCATTTCTGAAAGGATTTGTATGGAGTGTAGCCATGTATGGAAGTGAAACATGGACGATAAATAGTTTGGACAAGAAGAGAATAGAAGCTTCCGAAATGTGGTGCTACAGAAGAATGCTGAAGATTAGATGGGTAAATCACATAACTAATGAGGAGGTATTGAACAGAATTGGGAAGAAGAGGAGTTTTGTGGCACAACTTGACTAAGGGACCGGTTGGTAGGACATGTTCTGAGGTATCAAGGGATCACAAATTTAGCATTGGAAGACAGCGTGGAGGGTGTAAATCATAGAGGGAGACCAAGAGATGAATGCACTAAGCAGATTCAGAAGGATGTAGGTTGCAGTAGGTACTGGGAGATGAAGAAGCTTGCACAGGATAGAGTAGCATGGAGAGCTGCATCAAACCAGTCTCAGGACTGAAGACAACAACAACAATAACAACAATCACATGTGTTAATGGTAATTAGTTAAAAGTGAAAACATGAATTTAAGGAAGCAGATGGTAAAACAAGAGGGGAAGTAAAAATATCCCAGCTTGCTTTGTCATAATGTTAATGGTAATTATGCAAAAATGAAAATAAAATGAATTTAAGGAGGCAGATGGCAAAACAACAGAGGAAATAAAAATAACCTAGCTTGCTTCATCACAACATGTGAAATAATATCAAATGTTAGGTGGTGCCACGCAGGAGCCCATACCCTTATCTTGGATTTGCTCATATGTGGTACCTTCAAAGGAGAAGTAGTTGTGAATGAGGATATAGTTGATCACTGCCACTAGGAAGGAGACTGTAGGTTTGTAATACGTATTTCATTGGAAAAGGTAGTGTTTAATAGTGATAAGGTCATATGCATTAGGGATGTTAGTGTAATTAGAGGTTGCATCAACAGTGACAAGTAGGGTATCATATGGTAAAGAAACAGGAACTCTGGAGAATTGGTGGAGGAATCAGTTGGTATCTTTTATATAGGAGGGTAGATTGTAGATAATATGCTGAAGGTTTGGCCTATGAGAACAGCATCATGGATGGTTGGATTTATAGACTTCAGGAAGCATGTAGAAGGTAGGAGTGGTGGGGTGACGGGGGGGGGGGGGGGGGGGGGGGGGGGGGGAGGGATGGAGGGGGGGGCGTGGGTACTGGTGGGAGAGACATGGAAACTTTGTCAGCAGGTAAGATTGTAAGATTGGGATCAGCTTTTAGGTAGTGGATTGTGAATGTAAGGTTAGTTTGCATGTTGAGGAATTTGGGGAATTGTGGTGAGTCAAGGTTCAAGGTTAACAAATTCTGGAATGTTAAAAGAGGGTGATTTGGGGGCAGTGGGGTGGATCATATTTGGATGGAGAAGTGAACTCCAATCACTGCTGCCCATTCTGTCTGTAACCTTGTGACTGCACCTAGCTGCCCTACCCTCTCCCCATCTTGTCCCTGTATGCTCCCACAAGCAACGTTTTAACGTCCCCCACACCCACCGCGCTACCCTTCCTCCTCCCTGCCCTAGAATCCTCCTTATCCCCACCACATAATTTGGTTCTCCCATCATGCACTGCTGCTTGCAATCTGACCTTAACAGCCAGAGACTGTCATCATTGTGTGTGAGTTGTGTTTTCATGAGTGTGTGTATGTATGTTGTCATTCTGTTGAAGGGCTTTTTGGTGAAAAGCTTACTTGTATGATAGTCCTTTTGTTGTGCCTATCTACAACCCAGCATCAATGCTAAATGATGGTTAGCTATTATACCTTTCATAATATTGGCAAATACTTGGCAGTGACATTCATACATTTTACCAAGTAGTATTTTTTCTTTACATAATTCTAGTTAACTTTTCCATTGTAAACATAATTTATTTATGTTACAATTTAGCTTGTTTCACACTAATAATTTTCTATTTGTGCTGACTATAAATAACTATTGTGATGTTGATTTTTAGTAGTGTTAGTATTTGTATTTTCAACAAATTAAAAGAATTTCAAATACATCACTTATTTTTGCTTGATCACTTACAAACCTTTCAATAACTAATCATAACAAATGTATCATAATACAGTAAATTTCTAAAAAAAATATCATGTATAAAAAAGAGAGAAAATATACAAAGTTTTCAGCAATGAGCGTCATTTATATGCAAGTAAAATCCTAAAAAGGGATTTTATGTTGATACCAATTTATATAAATGACCTGCTAGTAAAAAGCAGTGAAAAACTCACCCAGGATATTTTATTTGTAATACTGATCTGCAGTGCTATTTATGAACATGATGTATCTACTTGTTTACTAAAGTGCGTATGAAACATAGTCGTTTTCATTACAATATACATCTCATGTGGACTGAAAGTGAAAAAATTGGTACTCCAGATCCTACTTTTGATTACAACTGAACTGTTATGACAGAAGTGCAATAGACCACACAACATAAATTTAGTTTCAAACAGAGATTTTCTGCCATGTGAAATACTTGAAACTAGATACGCAATGAAATAAATAGTTTGTTTGGTCAACATTTTATTTGTATCTGTATTTAATAGCTGCAAGATGTAGTCCAGCAACATTATGATATTGTTACAACAACAGAAATTTCAAGAAACAGTAAAGAAATATGAGGAAAGCCAACAACTCAACTATACCCGATGTGTACAAACACATTCTAATGTGGAAACATTACCAGTTTTTGACTTACATTCAGTTTTCATTTTCTAGTATAAGCACTCTCCCTCCCCCTCATTCTCTCTCTCTCTTGCTCTTCCTCCCTTTCCCCCCTCCCCCCCCCTCTTTCTCTCTCTCTCATATAGACACCCAAGTGCAATAACACAATATGAACATCTGGCAGTGGAGCAGTGCATATTCTTGTGACATTTCAATTTTCATTTTCTAGTATAAGTACTCTCCCTCCCCCTCATTCTCTCTCTCTCTTGCTCTTCCTCTCTTTCTCCCCCTGCCCCCCCCCCCCCCCCCCTCTTTCTCTCTCTCATATAGACACCCAAGTGCAATAACACACTATGAACATCTGGCAGTGGAGCAGTGCATATTCTTGTGACATGTACCTCATTATCATAAATCTCAGTTTCATAAGATATGTTGTTTTAAGTGTTACATTGTTTTAATCATGAACCAAATATTTGCCTATTTGGCTGCTGTCTTGGCTTTGTCATAACTATTGAACAGGTATGTCTTTGCCTTCCCTGGATCTTCCAACAGTCTTATCCAGTGAGTTATGGGGATCTGCAGTTTAGCAAATAATATGATCCTTCATTCAACTTATCATATTTTACATAAACAATTTATTTCGCATCAGGAGTAATATGTGATAAAAAAAATCCTAGGACTGACTGAGTGCTGAACTGAGGCCTGTGGGTTAATAGTATCTAGTTTCATTCAGTTACATACTGAGACATAGATGTATGGCATTATTATCCAACATCATATATTTAAACCATGTTAGTCCTTCATTTTTTAATTAATATTGTTCAGAAAAGGACTGTTTCAAGCAACAGTTATTATTAAATATGGTTACATACAGTGCCAAACAGGATAATCATTTAGTGTGTTTGCTTGATGTACATGTATTATATGTAAATCCATGTTGTTGTTGTTGTTGTCTTCAGTCCTGAGACTGGTTTGATGCAGCTCTCCATGCTACTTTATCCTGTGCAAGCTTCTTCATCTCCCAGTACCTACTGCAGCCTGCATCCTTCTGAATCTGCTTAGTGTATTCATCTCTTGGTCTCCCTCTATGATTTTTAACCTCCATGCTGCCCTGAAGTACCAAATTGGTGATCCCTTGATGCCTCAGAACATGTCCTACCAACCGATCCCAAGTTGTTTCACAAACTCCTCTTCTCCCCAATTCTATTCAATACCTCCTCATTAGTTATGTGATTTACCCATCAGATCTTCATCATTCTTCTGTACCACCTCATTTCAAAAGCTTCTGTTCTATTCTTGTCTAAACTATTTATCATCCATGTTTCACTTCCATACATGGCTACACTCCATACAAATACTTTCAGAAACGACTTCCTGACACTTAAATCAACACTCGATGTTAACAAATTTCTCTTCTTCAAAAACGCTTTCCTTGCCATTGCCAGTCTACATTTTATATCCTCTCTACTTTGACCATCATCAGTTATTTTGCTCCCCAAATAGCATAACTCCTTTACTACTTTAAGTGTCTCATTTTCTAATCTAATTCCCTCAGCATCAGCCTATTTAATTCGACTACATTCCATTATCCTCGTTTTGCTTTTGTTGATGTTCATCTTATACCCTCCTTTCAAGACACTGTCCATTCCGTTCAACTGCTCTTCCAAGTCCTTTGCTGTCTCTGACAGAATTACAATGTCCTCGGCAAACCTCAAAGTTTTTATTTCTTCTCCATGGATTTTAATACCTACTCCGAACTTTTCTTTTGTTTCCTTTACTGCTTGCTCAATATACAGATTGAATAACATCGGGGAGAGGCTACAACCCTGCCTCACTCCCTTCCCTAAATAGCCTTTTGCTCCCTGTATTTTACCCCTGCCACCTTCAGAATTTGAAAGAGAGTATTCCAGTCAACATTGTCAAATGATTTCTCTAAGTCTACAAATGTTAGAAACGTAGGTTTGTCTTTCCTTAATATTTCTTCTAAGATAAATTGTAGGGTCAGTATTGCCTCACGTGTTCCAACATTTCTACAGAATCCAAACTGATATTCCCCGAGGTCGGCTTCTACCAGTTTTTATGTTCGTCTGTAAAGAATTCGTGTTAGTAATTTGCAGCTGTGACTTATTAAACTGATAGTTCGGTAATTTTCACATCTGTCAACACCTGCTTTTTTTGGAATTGGAATTATTATATTCTTCTTGAAGTCTGAAGGTATTTCGCCTGTCTCATACAGCTTGCTCACCAGATGGTAGCGTTTTGTGAGGCCTGGCTCTCCCAAGGCTGTCAGTAGTTCTAATGGAATGTTGTCTACTCCCGGGGCCTTGTTTCGACTTAGGTCTTTCAGTGCTCTGTCAAACTCAAACATGCAGTATCATATCTCCCATTTCATCTTCATCTACCTCCTCTTCCATTTCCATAATACTGTCCTCAAGAACATCGCCCCTGTAGAGACCCTCTATATACACCTTCCACCTTTCTGCCTTCCCTTCTTTGCTTAGAACTAGGTTTCCATCTGAGCTCTTGATATTCATGCAAGTGGTTCTCTTTTCTCCAAAGGTCTCTTTAATTTTCCTGTAGGCAGTATCTATCTTACCCCTCATGAGATAAGCCTCTACAACCTTACATTTGTCCTCTAGCCATCCCCGCTTAGTCATTTTACACTTCCTGTTGATCTCATTTTTGAGACGTTTGTGTTCCTTTTTGCCTGCTTCACTTACTGCATTTTTGTATTTTCTCCTTTTATCAATTAAATTCAGTATCTCTTCTGTTATCTGTTTCTACTAGCCCTCGTCTTTTTACCCACTTGATCCTCTGCTGCCTTCACTACTTCATCTCTCAAAGCTACCCATTCTTCTCCTACTGTATTTCTTTCCCCCATTCCTGTCAATTGTTCCCTAATACTCTCCCTGACTCCCTGAATCTCTCTGCAACTTCTGGTTCTTTCAGTTTATCCAGATCCCATCTCCTCAAATTCCCACCTTTTTGCAGTTTCTTCAGTTTTAATTTACAGTTCATAAACAATAGATTTGTGCCAGAGTCCACATGTCTTTCAGTTTAAAACCTGGTTTCTGACTCTCTGTCTTACCATTATAAATGTATCCAAGACCTTCCAGTATCTCCAAGCTTCTTCCATGAATACAACCTTCTTTTGTGATTCTTGAACCAAGTGTTAGCTATGATTAAGTTATGCTCTGTGCAAAATTCTACCAGATGGATTCCTCTTTCTCTCTTTAGCCCCATTCCATATTCACCTACTACATTTCCTTCTCTTCATTTTCCTACTATCGAGTTCCATTCACCCATGACTATTAAATTTTCATTTCCATTCACTACCTGAAGAATTTCTTTTATCTCATCATACATTTTATCAATCTCTTCATCATCTGTGGAGCTAGTTGGCATATAAACTTGTACTACTGTGGTAGGCATGGGCTTTGTGTCTATCTTTGCCACAATAATGCGCTCATTATGCTGTTTGTAGTAGCTTACCCGCACCCCTATTTTTTTTTTTTATCATTATTAAACCTACTCCTGCATTGTCCCTATTTTATTTTGTATTTATAACTCTGTATTCACCTGACCAAAAGTCTTGTTCCTCCTGCCACCAAACTTCACTAATTCCCACTATGTCTAACTTCAACCTATCCATTTCCCTTTTTAAATTTTCTAACCTACCTTCCCGATTAAGGGATCTGACATTCCACACGTTGATCCATAGAACACCAGTTTTGTTTCTCTTGATGTAAATCCATTTAGATATGAATATAATAGAGGGAAACATTCTACATGTTAAAAATAAAACATTAATATGTCTGCCTGTGTCTGTATATGTGCAGATGGATATGTGTGTGAGTGCAAGTGTATACCTGTCCTTTTTTCCCTCTAAGATAAGTCTTTCCACTCTCAGGATTGGAATGACTCCTTACCCTCTCCCTTAAAACCCATATCCTTTCGTCTTTCCCTCTCCTTCCCTCTTTCCTGATGAGACAACCTAGGGTTGCAAAAGCTTGAAATTTGTGTGTGTTTTTGTGTGTTTTTTACTGTCTCCTATCAACATATCAACACTTTCATTTGGTAAGTTACAGAATCTTTGTTTTTAGGTATATAAATCCATTTAGATATATCTAAAAACAAAGATGATGTGACTTACCAAATGAAAGTGCTGGCAGGTCGACAGACACACAAACAAACACAAACATACACACAAAATTCAAGCTTTCGCAACAAACTGTTGCCTCATCAGGAAAGAGGGAAGGTGAGGGAAAGACGAAAGGATGTGGGTTTTAAGGGAGAGGGTAAGGAGTCATTCCAATCCCGGGAGCGGAAAGACTTACCTTAGGGGGAAAAAAGGACGGGTATACACTCACACACACACACACACATATCCATCCACACATATCCATTTAGATATTCACATAAAATATATTTATCATTATTACCTTAATACCATCATTCTTTCTATCTTTTATTTCAGCATAGAATACATTCCAACAATAGCTGGGACAATGAACTTCAGATTAGTTTGCACTGTGTCCTTTTTGAAAAATCCCCTGTATCTCACTGTATCTGGCACAGTTTATAATATATATCCAATAATAACATGCAGAAGTTCATCCCAGACATCTACAGTACTTAGCATGAATGATGTTAATGTAATAGACATTGAGGAAGTAAGTATAACTTATGTAAAGTAAACAAATGTTTTTTATATACTTCTGTTATTACTTTATGAATACTGGGAGAGTTCTGTAGATCAACTACAGATTTGATTACTTCATGAGCTTACATACATCTGTGGTATCTTCATCACACTTTGGAGCAACCAAGATGGCAGTGTGGAGGACTTTGGCAAGTGACACTCTCAAAGTTAACAGAAACTGAACTCACAGATCCAAGGAAAACATAATTCAGGTGTCAATGTAATTACACCAGACAGATAGTACAAATTATAAAGAAATTTTAAAAGGATCTGAGATGTAGTTATGTGGTTATGCATACACCAGACTTAAAAATATTCTGTGCCAAAACATATCTCAGATAATAACTACATATTACATTTAATAATGTGTTTCCCACAACAAGGACAAGAGGTTTCTGGTATAGCATTATGGAATAAGTAGTTCCTTATGTTTAACAATACTGAACAAAGAGTTAAAAATATTTTATATTCAGTACTTATATCTGCAAATCATTTCCAGCCATTGTTGTAAAAAGCTCTATCTGAGTAAAAATGAGCCATTTTTGCTGAGTAAGAGTCAATTTTATGTTATTTTACTAGTAACATAAAGTACACTCTATGTTTAATCTCCTTCTAAAGAATGATGTGGAGGGAACTGACAAGCTGTAGATAATTTGCAGTATGAATAAAATGGTTCTGTTGATCACTATCATTTCAGTCAGAGAGAATTGTCAACCTATTCTGTAAAGCAATGGGCTTGTGGGAACATACCCCCCCAGTAATATCACTGTATCTTTGCCAGATCAGTTCTCTGTGGTACATGCTCTATGCCACACGCATTGTGTATATGCTACGAGAATAAAAGTATTCATTGTAAGTGATTATTTATTGTTATAATTACCACACCTGCTCCCACCTACCTACAGGTTTATGCAGAAGATGCTATAGCCAAAACTGTATTAATTGTATTAACGCAGTATTGTTTAGAGGACCATTTTAAGGTGACTGTTGTAAACTGATCGAAGATGTATCATTAGGTGACATAAAACTAATGAATCCTTTGGAGAGAAAGAGGAGTAGTGTATCGGTAATTACTTTTATTGAATTATGTGACATTTTTGGAAAATATAAATTTGTGTCTGACATTCTGAGAACATAACTGAAAAAATATACTACAAGTTGATTTAAAGGGTATTTAAAGCATGGAATCACTCAGACATTTAAAAAGTAGCACCTATTTCTATACTTGCTTGCAAAAACAAGCAAATTTTCAAAGAATTAGTGACCTTTTTTTTTCAATATATTTAGTTTTTATGTTCAAGGTTCACCCTCAGGCATAAATAGTGGCAAGTAACATATCATAAGGCAACATTACTGTGCAGCTGAGTTGCTACTAATAGTCATTGCCATTCTACAGCACAATATAACATAATACTGGCTATGAAGTATAAGAGAGCTTAGAATTTTAATGGTATTTGTGACTGTTTCCAGCTTGTAAGAAATAGGTAATAACAGACACTTTGCAAACAGTAGTTATTGCAGGTAGACATAGCTGCATATAATAGAACTACATGAATGTATTGTGCTACTATAGGCTCATAATGAATGAAGAATATCAGTTTGAAGTAATTATACTGTAAAGAAGGAACAATGAATCATAACTGAAATTACTTTGTTGTATATTGTTTCTAGTAAATCATGAAATTTGCTATTGGAAAAAAGAAAGAGTGAAAGAAAGAAAGAAAAGTCTGCATGATGCATAAGCAATGGTAATGGTCTTTCAGCTACAAAAATAAAGTGGATACTCACACAGAATGCTTTATCTAGGATTTTATATTTAGTTATTAAATCATATCTAAATGTGTAAGAGCTACAAGACAAATTTGCCTCTAAAAGAAATTTTAAATTTGAGTAGATTCATAGCTCATAACTGAATAATAAACTTTACAAGTCAACTGTACATTTTCCAACATTAACATTACTTAATAAAATGAAGTTAATGATGACCTATTCTAAATAAAGACATGCTTTAAGAAGGAACAGGAAGACTATAGAAAAGATGATAGAAAAAGAGTTTCTGCCACTGAAGCTGACCCTGGATGGAGGCCTTGGAAAAACTTCAGGCTCAGCACTCCTCCTTGGTTGTGGCTTTTATTGCGCTAATGGGCATTGCTCTGTAATTCAAGCTACTGGGAGACTGTTGTGCAGGAGAAAACTTCCACATTTACAGTCCTCTTGTAAGCTCTAGTGAGCATTGCCTTTCTGTACATCTGGAATAGACTGCAGCTTGTTCTTAAAGTGTGTATCAGATTCTTGGCATATTTGAAAGTGGCCTGATGTGCAGTGTATACATGAAGGAAAAAGCAGCTATGATGTAGTACGCTGATGGAAAAAAATTAGTTCACATGAAAAGGCAGAGATGTAATACTTTGCTGGAAAAAAAAACAGTACACATGGAAAGGTTACATCGATTTTGAACTGAAGATGGCATATGCCATCTGATGGATAGTAGATGTACTGATTATGGTTTAAATGTCTTCAGTTAACAGGTAGAATAGTGGCATAGCTACCACAGTGCCATTTGTGTCTACTAACAGGGAATGCTCACAGCCATAAAGCTCAGTGTGGTTCAAATGGGTGAATTTAATAGAATGAACCATGCCACAGAGATGCACTTGTGCTTCCTACAGCCATCTGAATAAGTTTTAAAGGGGTCAAATTGTGGCCTTCCAAGTGGTGGGATACAGAACTGCCACAGAAGCTGGATCTGCTTTGCCAGTTGTGCAATGCTGCTGGTATCAGTGGTCACATGAATATTCTCACATCCATAGAACATGTTCTGGACATCCACACAGCACAGACACCCACCAGGGTTGTCATATTGTAAGGTCAGATGAGGATTGTTGTACAGCTACCACAGCACAGGTAAGAGGGCTTGTGAGCACAGACAAGTCAGCACAAGCTATTGTGAACCAGTTATTAGCAGTGAGACTACAGGTACACACACTCTAGCTTGTCTTCAACTCACACCACATCATCGACATGCACATTTCAGCCGGTGCCATCAGAGGATCACTTCAAAGTTTGAATAGTACACTGCGGTCTTCAGTGGTGAAAGTAGATTCTGCCTCTATGTAACTGATTGTCATTTCCATGTATGATCTAGACATGATGAGTACTTTCTTGTAGACTGCATTTGTCCAAGATACATTGTCTCCACTCCAGGCCTTATGGTCTGGAATGTTATAAGCAACAACTTTCATTCATCTTGGGTGATTGTAGAGGGAAAACTGACCAGCACTCGGTACATGCAGAATGTTGTTAGAACCACTCTTTTGCTATTCTTCCAATGGAAAGCTGATGTATTGTTGGTGTTGTTCCAACTCACCCGCACACTGCCTGTGAAACTCAGCATGCTCTGCAAAATATGCAGCAACTTCCCTGGCCAACATAATCTCCAGCCTTGTCTCCAGTGGAGCACATATGGGATATGATGGCATGAGAAGTGAGTTGTGCAACTCATCATCCAACAATTCCTACAGAACTATGTGAACAGACCAAGAAAGTGTGGCGTAATGTATCCCAGGATAGTATTTGTCATCTGTACGATCAACCAGAGGCCAGAGTAGGTGCCTGCATTACGGCCCTTGATGGCTACACCACATTCTAACACACACATTTCAGCATAGGTTGATACCTGTTACCTCAGAACTGCTTATGTTATTGATCTGTAAATGTAATCATTTCATGTAATCTGTATCCACTGCTGCACCAGTAAATCTTGAGTGAATTGCAAAATAAAACTGATTATGGTGAAATAATGTACTAACCAATCTTGGATCATATGAAAAGACCAATTCCAAATTGAAGAGTCAAAACTCAGAATCCACTGCCACATAGCTATACGAAAATGTATAAATGTCAACACATACAAACACTTAATGTAGTTACAATGATGATTATGGAATTCTTAAATAGATAAACAAATATTCATATTTTATTTATATAATGTATGTTCAAAAGATGACTTTGCATGAGTATATCGATATATGATAGTATTTTCATGGCTACATGTTGTTTGGGGTAATTCTTTGTGTAGTTTGTGGCATGTGTTGGAAGTGTGAGGATGGAGTACAAGCTACGTGTTGTTTTAGCATCTTGGATGATACTGATTTGTATGTTGAAATTAAATGACTGAAAATATAGGTGTTTAACAACAAAAAGTCCACCAGTGCTCATATTATTTAATAAACTGTAGATATAAACTTGTGACTAACACTATCATCCACTGAGGCAACAGAGCATGGCATTCATAGGAAACAAGGCCTCTCTCACAGCAGCTCGCTCCATCTTCTCCACTGTTGACCATGGCAATCAGTCAAGACCACTGATGGCAAATAACATTGTGAGATGTTCTGCCTATGGTCTGTCAGCATAGAAAGTCACATTTGCTGGTGAAGGGTTGGCCCAGTGGCAGTTGCCAGACCCTATAACCTTGACACTCTGTAGCATTGTTGGAAGATGTTTCTGGGGATGGGTTTCTACCTCAATTTGTTCCTCAAAACACACTCTAAAACCCCATGAAGTCTGTGCCAACATTTTGGTGTTACTCTGTATAGATTGTTCCATTCCAAAATCCCAGCAGTGAGGTATTTATGAGAGTGGATTTCAGCAAATGAGAATGAGAACTTGGTAATAAGTATCATCTCCAAGTACCTTTCCAAGAACCTTAAACTCAAAAAATACAGCTCAGTGGTAAAGGCCCTCCATACTGCACACCTCTGAATGCTCACTGATGTACAGGAAAAGTCCACTCAGGAAACTAGATCTCAAGGAACAGATCAATTTAAGGAGAATACTAGGGTCAATAAGAAAAGAGAAGTACCTGCAGAACGAAACACAACAGTGAGCTGTACCACCTCCAAGAAGATACAATCAGATCTTTGAGAAAAACGTGAGTGCCCTTCTATGGATTTTTTATTCAGATAGAGCCCTGAAAACTCACAAACAGGTTGCTCATCATGACAGGTAGAGGGAAAGCCTCCAAGAACAAATGGATCACCAGAGTGAAATCAGGCCTGGAGCAACTTGAAATTCCAGTAGAAACAATACAGGACTGATCCCAATTCCAGCAGATGACTCTATAAGGAATATTCCCAGTATCCATTACCAGCAAATAGACCACAGAAACCAGCAAACCAAATTTGCCAGAGGAGTGAAAGCTTGTTCACAGACAGGAAATTAAAGCTTTCTGGACTAAGAAGAACCAGAAAACCCATTAAAGTTACATACTGAGACCTGTGGTCCAAAGCAGGCCCAAATGGAAAGAAGAAGAAGAAAAAGAGGAGGTGGAAGAAAGTTGAAGCAATAAAGGAGTATTAAAGTGTCTAGGATATGAAAAAACTTTCCTCAGAATTTTTTTTAACTTCAAGCAAAAATGAATTCAAGCAAATAGTACTGCTTTGCTTATTTGATATTTATTTTATGTAGGATACTAACAAGCAATTTATAGATAATTTACTTTCAAATGGTAATTTTGTAGAAAATGAGGATTTCAAAGCTCAACATAAAATTCTGCACCACCATCCACTTTCTTTTCTGAGTGCATGCCACTGTGTTTCTTATTTTTATCAGAGCAAGCCTTACAGTTGTTCATGGCATTTATTTTGCTAGTAGTTAAAAGTACTTTTTCTGGGAAATGGTGGCCAAAAATTCTCGAAGTACTTCTTCTGCGAAATGAAGGCCAAAAATTCTCTCTATTCTTGTGGTAGTTCTAATGATCTAATGTCTCCTGTAATTACCAATTTCAAATTATCTCAAACTATTCTTTTAATGAATTCCACGAAACAGATCTTTTGCTTGGGATTTTTTTGTGGTAGATAATGCAACTATTTACTACTGGCATTAGGATAGTATTTTTCCAACTATATCATTGTTTTACACTGCACAGAGTAGGGCGTGTAAAACTGATTCCCTTGTTCCATATCAGTCTTGGGGATGAAGTAGTCAATACCAATAACTGACCTTATCATTATTGTCATAATCTCTTTCAAATGTAGGGAATCTCCATCATGGTAGACTAATGTTTTGTTAACAAGCAATACATACTGTGTATTGTTTTGATGCTTGGTGGTAAATCATTTCTGTTCTTTATGATGCTTCCAATATTGGTTGCTGCCACAATATCTTTGTTAGGGTCACACTCATACACTCCTGGAAATGGAAAAAAGAACACATTGACACCGGTGTGTCAGACCCACCATACTTGCTCCGGACACTGCGAGAGGGCTGTACAAGCAATGATCACACGCACGGCACAGCGGACACACCAGGAACCGCGGTGTTGGCCATCGAATGGCGCTAGCTGTGCAGCATTTGTGCACCGCCGCCGTCAGTGTCAGCCAGTTTGCCGTGGCATACGGAGCTCCATCGCAGTCTTTAACATTGGTAGCATGCCGCGACAGCGTGGACGTGAACCGTATGTGCAGATGACGGACTTTGAGCGAGGGCGTATAGTGGGCATGCGGGAGGCCGGGTGGACGTACCGCCGAATTGCTCAACACGTGGGGCGTGAGGTCTCCACAGTACATCGATGTTGTCGCCAGTGGTCGGCGGAAGGTGCACGTCCCCGTCGACCTGGGACCAGACCGCAGCAACGCACGGATGCACGTCAAGACCGTAGGATCCTACGCAGTGCCGTAGGGGACCGCACCGCCACTTCCCAGCAAATTAGGGACACTGTTGCTCCTGGGGTATCGGCGAGGACCATTCGCAACCGTCTCCAAGAAGCTGGGCTACGGTCCCGCACACCGTTAGGCCGTCTTCCGCTCACGCCCCAACATCGTGCAGCCCGCCTCCAGTGGTGTCCCGACAGGCGTGAATGGAGGGACGAATGGAGACGTGTCGTCTTCAGCGATGAGTGTTTGGCGCCGTGCAGGTGAGCGCCACAATCAGGACTGCATACGACCGAGGCACACAGGGCCAACACCCGGCATCATGGTGTGGGGAGCGAGCTCCTACACTGGCCGTACACCACTGGTGATCGTCGAGGGGACACTGAATAGTGCACGGTACATCCAAACCGTCATCGAACCCATCGTTCTACCATTTCTAGACCGGCAAGGGAACTTGCTGTTCCAACAGGACAATGCACGTCCGCATGTATCCCGTGCCACCCAACGTGCTCTAGAAGGTGTAAGTCAACTACCCTGGCCAGCAAGATCTCCGGATCTGTCCCCCATTGATCATGTTTGGGACTGGATGAAGCGTCATCTCACGCGGTCTGCACGTCCAGCATGAACGCTGGTCCAACTGAGGCGCCAGGTGGAAATGGCATGGCAAGCCGTTCCACAGGACTACATCCAGCATCTCTACGATCATCTCCATGGGAGAATAGCAGCCTGCATTGCTGCGAAAGGTGGATTATACACTGTACTAGTGCCGACATTGTGCATGCTCTGTTGCCTGTGTCTATGTGCCTGTGGTTCTGTCAGTGTGATCATGTGATGTATCTGACCCCAGGAATGTGTCAATTAAGTTTCCCCTTCCTGGGACAATGAATTCATGGTGTTCTTATTTCAATTTCCAGGACTGTATAATATTGCTCAGTGTAATAAAGTGGGCTTTCCCATAGTGTGGGCATCTCAACCTATCCACTGTAGCTGGTGTTCATTGTCAGTGTTTCTTGTTCTCCCTGTAACAATATACATCTAAAGAGTGCCTAGAATTTAAAACCATTATTTGGTTTACTTTTCTGTTATCTCTAAAGCCTATACATCTGCAGAATGGATAAATGACTTCATCTATCATTAACCCTTGAGCAGGCACGCCGACTTTTGTAACACGAGTGGGTGCATTGTGAACTTTGTACACATGTAGTCAAAAGCTGTCATTATGCTACCAAGGGAAACATGTATGAGCTAAAACACAGTTTAATTTTAGTTTATTTAAACAACAATACAAGAAACTTATATTACATCACTAATTTATTATTTGATTAAACAAATAAGAAACTTTCATATCATTCTATTGCCACAGCCAACATATCAATCTTTTCCAACACTTTTTTAAGCACATAGTGAACAAAAACACTCTTTCATTGTTATATAAAAGGTCAAATGCTTTATATATTGAACTATCAGTTATCACAAAGTTCCTTCCATCTACCCAGTTAATTGCCTTGCACATTTTCAGGAAATGCTTTACACTTCTCACATGTATGCACTGTTTTTACATGTCCTTTGTGAACAAAGCTATTGCATGAGTTACGTCTTATGGTAGTAGATGTGTTTCTTGCTCATCTACATATCACACACCAACCCCTTTTCTTGGTGGTAGGCTTTGCAGTTCTCTCAAGATGCTGATCTTTATATTTCACAAGGAAAGTTGCAATATCAGCAAGAAGTGAAGGAATATTAGCTCTTTACAGTAGTTGAGACATCATGAAGACAGTGCTAATCTTTCAAGAAAATTCTTCTCTTCTTTTTTGGATTTGCTTCATTTGCATAAAAAATTATTTGAACAAATCTAAAAACAAAGATGATGTGACTTACCAAACGAAAGCGCTGGCACGTCGATAGACACACAAACAAACACAAACATACACACAAAATACTAGCTTTCGCAACCAACGGTTGCTTCGTCAGGAAAGAGGGAAGGAGAGGGAAAGACGAAAGGATTTGGGTTTTAAGGGAGAGGGTAAGGAGTCATTACAATCCTGGGAGCGGAAAGACTTACCTTAGGGGGAAAAAAGGACAGGTATACACCCGCACACACAGACATATCCATCCACACATATACAGACACAAGCAGACATATACAGAGGCAAAGAGTTTGGGCAGAGATGTCAGTCGAGGTGGAAGTGCAGAGGCAAAGATGTTGTTGAATGGCAGATGAGGTATGAGTGGCGGCAACTTGAAATTAGCGGAGATTGAGGCCTGGTGGATAACGGGAGGAGAGGATATTTTGAAGAGCAAGTTACCATCTCTGGAGTTCGGATAGGTTGGTGTTAGTGGGAAAAGTAAAAAACAGTTCACAGAATTTTGCCATTCAATAGGAGCATTATTTCATTGTATCGATAAAAATACAGCTTAACTAAATGGTATCAATAAAAAAAATTGACAGCTTAGATGGTCAAGTAGAGTCTGTTGAGACCAAAATGAAAGAAATTGAACTTTAATTTAACATTGAAGTCAAAAATGTCAAAGACGATATCACTAAAAATAGGAAAAGACAAAAAACAAATTTGCATTAATAAAAGTGCCTGACGAAATGAGTATTATTAATAAAAATGCAAATATTCAAATTTCAATTTTGGAATCTAATGTTGACAACAAACTGGCACCCATACTGACGCTTTAAAAATGAGGGTACCAACTCAAGTACAGTGGATCCAGAAGATACAATAGACCAGTTTTTGAAATTTGTAAATAATTTAGATATATTTTTGCAAAAAGAAACTGAGAAATACAACCACAGTAGACAAAAACATTTTGAAAGAGGTAGTAATCAAAATTGGCACACTAATAATCACAACAGGAGGAAACATAGTAACCACAATTGTAACAATTATTATCAGAAGAAATGTAATAGAGTAAATGGTAACAACTTTTATTCTGGAGAGCAACATCAATATAGTTGGAACAGAGATGATACAGCTACAACAGGAAATATGATGGGGTATTAAATCAGGAAACAAAGAACTAACTTGGACCCCAATGTTAGTCTGCAGGTTAGGGGCTCTAGAAACAAATAACAAATTAACCAGGAATTACACAAATACTGTCACACAAGAAAAACACACTAGTGAAGTGATTTGGAGCTATTTTAAAGATGTGTACTATCCAGTTAATACTTTATCTGTTGAGAGAGAAGTATGTTCACTAGGTAAGGTAAAACATGCAAATATGACAAGTGAGTACACATAAATCCGGCGGGGTCAGGGATTTTCTCTGCCTCGTGATGGCTGGGTGTTGTGTGCTGTCCTTAGGTTAGTTAGGTTTAAGTAGTTCTAAGTTCTAGGGGACTGATGACCATAGATGTTAAGTCCCATAGTGCTCAGAGCCATTTGAACCATTTGAACCAGTACACATAAATTGGAAAAGAGGATACAGAAGAAATTAATTTATCAGTATTCTATAGCTGGGTAGAGATTTATCATTTCTTAAATGCTGAAGTAACTGATTTTTTGATGATTTTGGAATTCAATAACTAATGGAAGAACCGGGTAAGGAAAAAAATGAGTACTATATTAATGAAAAGTAATTTAAGTGAAGCTGGATATGATGTTGGTAATTTGTGTGGCAATACTGACGATTTTTGTGGTATTACTGAATATCATAAATTTAAAGTAAGTGATTATGAGTATAACAATGAAAAAGAGAAGTATTTTGTTTGTTTTATAGAAGAATTGGAGGCTTTAGTTATTAGTAGGGAAACATACAGTAGTGGCTATGATGCTGTAGGGATACCCAGGGACACTGTTAAAGGGTTAATGACAGCAAACAAAACTCTTTATTTAATTACTAATGAGTAAGTATGCATTCATGATCATACTAATTCAGTTACCATTTATGACAGTGACAGTAAGCTGCTTAATGTTATGAATATGAATTGATCTTTTTTATATAATATCAATATGTAGTTCAATAGTCATGCTAGTGAGAAAGATGAAAGCTTTAGAATCATGGTAAAAAATCTTTGTGTAACTTTATATCCAGACTGGTGGCATAAGAAATAAATATGTTACTGTAAAACAACTTAAAGGTAAGTACCGTAGTGATGATCTACATGAAACAAGTAAGTGTATATGGATTAATGGAATTCTCAGTGACATTCATAATGATGTCTGTGTTAATTTAATGAAAGTGTGCCAAGGCAATGAAAATGGTAACGACAAGAAGATATTGGAGGCTTTAGTTTTGAAGTGACAGAAGATGACCTGTCATATGAGCATGTTAAGACTGATAAATGAACTGATGTTTGTGTCAATTCATTAAAGTCAGAATGTGATCATAGGAAGCCTGGTGTCTTGTTGACACATGCAACCATATTTTAGGAGTATCTGAATGGTTAAATCAAAAATTAAAACATAATGAAAACTGTGTGGAATTACCTGTAATTGGATTATAGTTTAAAGGTGCAACTGGGAAACATAGTCAAGTGGTTAAAATTCAGGCTTTAATAACTTTTACAATTGAGGGAGTAACTTTTACACATGGATGTTTAATAATTTGAGATCTCAGTGAGGATCTTAACCTTGTCATGGTAGGGTGCAGGTTTTGATTGCAGAGGGCAGAAGTTGATCATCAATGCACCCGATGGAGATTGTATTTGCACTGATTCTATAATGTCAACTGTATCTTAAGAGGAGGACTCAATAAACTGCACATAATCTTTAAAAGACAGTGGGTTTGTAGTCAAAGATATGCCAGAATTAGATAAAGTTGAAGCAGAATTTAGAGAACTTGGTGAACCACTCGTCCTGCCTGCCAAATTCATTGAGGACACTTCTCCAACGGATGCTACCAACCTGCCGCCCCTCACTGAATGAGTGTGTGCTCATGTGGCATACCTTTACCCACCTTCACCTCGCATGCACGACACGTCACAGGTGTTTGATCATAAGGACTTAAATTCTCGTGATTTTGTCATGTTAATGGGATGACTCTGTTCATGTAGCTCTGTAACTTCTATACTCCAGCCCTCACCACATTTTATGCCACAGGGTCAATACATTAGTGATTCTGCTCAACAGATGCCAGAGTACAGTTTTGGTACAACGTTTATATCTAGCGTGGTCCCTCCTGCAGCCACTCCTCATCGCTCCCTGCCAACCTGCTTCCACCAACGCCTCGTTCGCCACCCCTGCCACCACAGCCCCCTTCAATTCACCATCACCTGTGCAGCTGTCCACTGTGCGAGACCATGACAATGACGCGCCCAAGCTGCACACTTTGTGCACCGGATGCCACCTCCACCCTCCGGGCATGAAGATTTTTTGTGGACATGTGTTATCTTTGCCCATTCGTGCTCCACACTGCCAGCGGGGGCGAAGGGGAGGGGGAGGGGGGGCCTTGCGGTGTCTCTGACATGAAGTGATACTTCTTTGATTATTCTCTTTGGCTTTGCCTTCTGTCACTGTGCTCTCATTCCATGTTTGACATCCGTTTCTGTATTCTCTCTGTTCAGTGCCACAATAAATGTTCATTTTGACTCTAAAAGTGTGTTATTTTGGTTCTACACCAGGTAAATCTTGCATAATTATTACAGAATGTATATTTGTTTATAGGTCAACACTAGAATCGAAGTCACAAAACAGTTATTGATTTCACCCTATAACAAAAGGTATTAACTAGGAATGGTCAAAATAAATTACAAAACTAATTATATACACAAAATCAAGCACAAAATTAGACCTGGTTCTATATTCCTTAAGACTGAGGGCCAACCTTTCTCTTTTATGGAAATGCATATTATACTCATGCATGTTAATGGTAATTAGACAAAAATGAAAATAACATGAATTTAAAGAGGCAGATGCCAAAACAAGAGATGAAGTAAACAGATCCCAGCTTGTGTCATCACAAGCTGAAAGTCAAGTTCGATGTATACAACACCACTCCTGTTAACAAGGAAAACTAACCATATAATAACTGGAATGGCATGAGGCCCACAAGCAGGCCATTATTTCCTGACTGCAAAGAGAGTTAATCTGTTAGAGCAGTTCTAATTCAAAGAACTGAGCACTTAGGAAGATTCTCGCCATGTCAGCACATTACCAGTCACTTGGAGCTCTATATCTATGTGGGACTCTGCATCCAGGTGTTGTACAACTGTCAACAAATATTTTTATAGAGTTTGTCTTGATTTTCTTTGTTGGACTCAGTCTGTGATAATCATGCCCTGTGACACTTCAGCCAGTGTAATATTACAGCTGATGCCCTTTGCAGGCCCACTAATGTTGCACCCCATCTCCTCCTACCAGGCTGATGTTGGATCACTATCCTGAGAACAACTAAAGACACCTGGACAATTATAAAATTTTCCATTTACATTTTTACTCAACTAAGTTACTAAATGTGAAGTTGAAGAAGTGGAAGTTAGCAGCATTCCATGCAAGTTATGCTGGAAATAATGTGACAAGTAAGGCAGTCCATAATATGTGACTTAACACTTTCAGCACAGTCATCATTCATCTTTGACTGCATGAGTGAACTGTCCCAGAAATGCTGTAACAAACTTTGAGGGGTTGTAAAGGGTGTCTTGAGAAACAAATCAACAACAGGAACCTGTTCCTGGAAACTTCATCCTACAATGCTACAGAGTGTCAAAGTTGCATGTGTCGCTGCCTGCAACTAGATCACCTCTTCAGTATCAAATATGACTTTGTACACTGACAGACTCTATCTGGAATGTCTCACAATGTTATTTGTTATTCAGTGATCGTGACTGATTGCCATTATCACTAGTGGAGAAGATGTACCTAGCTGCTGCATAGAAATGCCTTTGTATCCAATAGATGTGATGCTCTGTTGCCTTGGTGGATGATGGTTTTGTACATGGGATTACATTTGCAGTTGATTTTTCTCATGTATACCAAAAAACATTGGAGTTTTAAGGGGTTTTAGGAGAAAAATAAACTGTAGAAATAAACTAGTGACTAACACTATCATCCACTGAGGCAACAGAGCATGGCATTCATAGGAAACAAGGCCTCTTCTCACAGCAGCTCGCTCCATCTTCTCCACTGTTGACCATGGCAATCAGTCAAGACCACTGATGGCAAATAACATTGTGAGATGTTCTGCCTATGGTCTGTCAGCATAGAAAGTCACATTTGCTGGTGAAGGGTTGGCCCAGTGGCAGTTGCCAGACCCTATAACCTTGACACTCTGTAGCATTGTTGGAAGATGTTTCTGGAGATGGGTTCCTACCTCAATTTGTTCCTCAAAACACACTCTAAAACCCCATGAAGTCTGTGGCAACATTTTGGTGTTACTCTGTATAGATTGTTCCATTCCAAAATCCCAGCAATGAGGTACTTATGAGAGTGGATTTCAGCAAATGAGAATGAGAACTTGGTAATAAGTATCATCTCCAAGTACCTTTCCAAGAACCTTAAACTCAAAAAATACAGCTCAGTGGTAAAGGCCCTCCATACTGCACACCTCTGAATGCTCACTGATGTACAGGAAAAGTCCACTCAGGAAACTAGATCTCAAGGAACAGATCAATTTAAGGAGAATACTAGGGTCAATAAGAAAAGAGAAGTACCTGCAGAACGAAACACAACAGTGAGCTGTACCACCTCCAAGAAGATACAATCAGATCTTTGAGAAAAACGTGAGTGCCCTTCTATGGATTTTTTATTCAGATAGAGCCCTGAAAACTCACAAACAGGTTGCTCATCATGACAGGTAGAGGGAAAGCCTCCAAGAACAAATGGATCACCAGAGTGAAATCAGGCCTGGAGCAACTTGAAATTCCAGTAGAAACAATACAGGACTGATCCCAATTCCAGCAGATGACTCTATAAGGAATATTCCCAGTATCCATTACCAGCAAATAGACCACAGAAACCAGCAAACCAAATTTGCCAGAGGAGTGAAAGCTTGTTCACAGACAGGAAATTAAAGCTTTCTGGACTAAGAAGAACCAGAAAACCCATTAAAGTTACATACTGAGACCTGTGGTCCAAAGCAGGCCCAAATGGAAAGAAGAAGAAGAAAAAGAGGAGGTGGAAGAAAGTTGAAGCAATAAAGGAGTATTAAAGTGTCTAGGATATGAAAAAACTTTCCTCAGAATTTTTTTTAACTTCAAGCAAAAATGAATTCAAGCAAATAGTACTGCTTTGCTTATTTGATATTTATTTTATGTAGGATACTAACAAGCAATTTAGAGATAATCTACTTTCAAATGGTAATTTTGTAGAAAATGAGGATTTCAAAGTTCAACATAAAATTCTGCACCACCATCCACTTTCTATTCTGAGTGCATGCCACTGTGTTTCTTATTTTTATCAGAGCAAGCCTTACAGTTGTTCATGGCATTTATTTTGTTAGTAGTTAAAAGTACTTTTTCTGGGAAATGGTGGCCAAAAATTCTCGAAGTACTTCTTCTGCGAAATGAAGGCCAAAAATTCTCTCTATTCTTGTGGTAGTTCTAATGATCTAATGTCTCCTGTAATTACCAATTTCAAATAATCTCAAACTAATCTTTTAATGAATTCCACGAAACAGATCTTTTGCTTGGGATTTTTTTGTGGTAGATAATGCAACTATTTACTACTGGCATTAGGATAGTATTTTTCCAACTATATCATTGTTTTACACTGCACAGAGTAGGGCGTGTAAAACTGATTCCCTTGGCCCATATCAGTCTTGTGGATGATGTAGTCAATACCAGTAACTGACCTTATCATTTTTGTCATAATCTCTTTCAAATGTAGGGAATCTCCATCATGGTAGACTAATGTTTTGTTAACAAGCAATACATACTGTGTATTGTTTTGATGCTTGGTGGTAAATCATTTCTGTTCTTTATGATGCTTCCAATATTGGTTGCTGCCACAATATCTTTGTTAGGGTCACACTTACGTAATATTGCTCAGTGTTAATAAAGTGGGCTTTCCCATAGTGTGGGCATCTCAACCTATCCACTGTAGCTGGTGTTCGTTGTCAGTGTTTCTTGTTCTCCCTGTAACAATATACATCTAAAGAGTGCCTAGAATTTAAAACCATTATTTGGTTTACTTTTCTGTTATCTCTAAAGCCTATACATCTGCAGAATGGATAAATGACTTCATCTATCATTAACCCTTGAGCAGGCACGCCGACTTTTGTAACACGAGTGGGTGCATTGTGAACTTTGTACACATGTAGTCAAAAGCTGTCATTATGCTACCAAGGGAAACATGTATGAGCTAAAACACAGTTTAATTTTAGTTTATTTAAACAACAATACAAGAAACTTATATTACATCACTAATTTATTATTTGATTAAACAAATAAGAAACTTTCATATCATTCTATTGCCACAGCCAACATATCAATCTTTTCCAACACTTTTTTAAGCACATAGTGAACAAAAACACTCTTTCATTGTTATATAAAAGGTCAAATGCTTTATATATTGAACTATCAGTTATCACAAAGTTCCTTCCATCTACCCAGTTAATTGCCTTGCACATTTTCAGGAAATGCTTTACACTTCTCACATGTATGCACTGTTTTTACATGTCCTTTGTGAACAAAGCTATTGCATGAGTTACGTCTTATGGTAGTAGATGTGTTTCTTGCTCATCTACATATCACACACCAACCCCTTTTCTTGGTGGTAGGCTTTGCAGTTCTCTCAAGATGCTGATCTTTATATTTCACAAGGAAAGTTGCAATATCAGCAAGAAGTGAAGGAATATTAGCTCTTTACAGTAGTTGAGACATCATGAAGACAGTGCTAATCTTTCAAGAAAATTCTTCTCTTCTTTTTTGGATTTGCTTCATTTGCATAAAAAATTATTTGAACATATCTAAAAACAAAGATGATGTGACTTACCAGACGAAAGCACTGGCATGTCGATAGACACACAAACAAACACAAACATACACACAAAATACTAGCTTTCGCAACCAACGGTTGCTTCATCAGGAAAGAGGGAAGGAGAGGGAAAGACGAAAGGATTTGGTTTTTAAGGGAGAGGGTAAGGGGTCATTCCAATCCCGGGAGCGGAAAGACTTACCTTAGGGGAAAAAAAGGACGGGTATACATTCGCACACACAGACATATACATCCACACATATACAGACACAAGCAGACATATACAGAGGCAAAGAGTTTGGGCAGAGATGTCAGTCGAGGTGGAAGTGCAGAGGCAAAGATGTTGTTGAATGACAGGTGAGGTATGAGTGGCAGCAACTTTAAATTACCGTAGATTGAGGCCTGGTGGATAACAGGAAGAGTGGATATATTGAAGAGCAAGTTCCCATCTCCGGAGTTCGGATAGTTTGGTGTTAGTGGGAAGTATCCAGATAACCCGGACGGTGTAACACTGTGCCAAGATGTGCTGGCCGTGCACCAAGGCATGTTTAGCCACAGGGTGATCCTCATTACCAACGAAAACTGTCTGCCAGTGTCCATTCATGCAAATGGACAGTTTGTTGCTGGTCATTCCCACATAGAAAGCGTCACAGTGTAGGCAGGTCAGTTGGTAAATCACGTGGGTGCTTTCACACGTGGCTCTGCCATCGATCGTGTACACCTTCCGGGTTACAGGACTGGAGTAGGTGGTGGTGGGCGGGTGCATGGGACAGGTTTTACACCGGGGGTGGTAACAGGTGTAGGAGCCAGAGGGAAGGGAAGGTGGTTTGGGGATTTCATAGGGATGAACTAAGAGGTTACAAAGGTTAGGTGGACAGCGGAAAGACACTCTTGGTGGAGTGGGGAGGATTTCATGAAGGATGGATCTCATTTCAGGGCAGGATTTGAGGAAGTCGTATCCCTGCTGGAGAGCCACATTCAGAGTCTGATCCAGTCCCAGAAAGTATCCTGTCACAAGTTGGGCACTTTTGTGTTTCTTCTGTGGGGGAAGTTCTGGGTTTGAGAGGATGAGGAAGGGGCTCTGGTTATTTGCTTCTGTACCAGGTCGGGAGGGTAGTTGCGGGATGCGAAAGCTGTTGTCAGGTTGTTGGTGTAATGGTTCAGGGATTCCGGACTGGAGCAGATTCGTTTGCCACGAAGACCTAGGCTGTAGGGAAGGGACCGTTTGATGTGGAATGGGTGGCAGCTGTCATAATGGAGGTACTGTTGCTTGTTGGTGGGTTTGATGTGGATGGACGTGTGAACCTGGCCATTGGACAGGTGGAGGTCAACATCAAGGAAAGTGGCATGGGATTTGGAGTGGGACCAGGTGAATCTGACGGAACCAAAGGAGTTGAGGTTGGAGAGGAAATTCTGGAGTTCTTCTTCACTGTGAGTCCAGATCATGAAGATGTCATCAATAAATCTGTGCCAAACTTTGGGTTGACAGGCTTGGGTAACTAAGAAGGCTTCCTCTAAGTGACCCACAAATAGGTTGGCGTACGAGGGGGCCGTCCTGGTACCCATGGCTGTTCCCTTTAATTGTTGGTATGTCTGGCCTTCAAAAGTGAAGAAGTTGTGGGTCAGGATGAAGCTGGCTAAGGTAATGAGGAAAGAGGTTTTAGGTGGGGTGGCATTTGATCGGCGTGAAAGGAAGTGCTCCATCGCAGCGAGGCCCTGGACGTGCGAAATATTTGTGTATAAGGAAGTGGCATCAATGGTTACAAGGATGGTTTCCAGGGGTAACGGATTGGGTAAGGATTCCAGGCGTTCGAGAAAGTGGTTGGTGTCTTTGATGAAGGATGGGAGACTGCATGTAATGAGTTGAAGGTGTTGATCTACGTAGGCAGAGATACGTTCTGTGGGGGCTTGGTAACCTGCTACAATGGGGCGGCCAGGATGATTGGGTTTGTGAATTTTAGGAAGAAGGTAGAAGGTAGGGGTGCGGGGTGTCGGTGGGGTCAGGAGGTTGATGGAGTCAAGTGAAAGGTATTGTAGGGGGCCTAAGGTTCTGAGGATTCCTTGAAGCTCCGCCTGGACATCAGGAATGGGATTACCTTGGCAAACTTTGTATGTGGTGTTGCCTGAAAGCTGACGCAGTCCCTCAGCCACATACTCCCGACGCTCAAGTACCACGGTTGTGGAACCCTTGTCCGCTGGAAGGATGACGATGGACTGGTCAGCCTTCAGATCATGGATTGCCGGGGCTTCAGCAGTGGTGATGTTGGGAGCAGGATTAAGGTTTTTTAAGAAGGATTGAGAGGCAAGGCTGGAAGTCAGAAATTCCTGGAAGGTTTGGAGAGGGTGATTTTGAGGAAGAGGAGGTGGGTTCCGCTGTGACGGAGGACGGAACTGTTCCAGGCAGGGTTCAATTTGGATAGTGTCTTGGGGAGTTGGATCATTAGGAGTAGGATTAGGATCATTTTTCTTCATGGCAAAGTGATCTTTCCAGCAGAGAGTACGAATGTAGGACAGTAAATCTTTGACGAGGGCTGTTTGGTTGAATCTGGGAGTGGGGCTGAAGGTGAGGCCTTTGGATAGGACAGAGGTTTCGGATTGGGAGAGAGGTTTGGGGGAAAGGTTAACTACTGAATTAGGGTGTTGTGGTTCCAGATTGTGTTGATTGGAATTTTGAAGTTTTGGAGGGAGTGGAGCTGGAAGTGGTAGGTTGAGTAGATGGGAGAGACTGAGTTTGTGTGCAATGAGAGGAGGTTGAGGTTTGCTGGAGAGGTTGTGAAGGGTGAGTGAGTTGCCTTCCTGGAGGTGGGAAACCAGGAGATTGGATAGTTTTTTGAGGTGAAGAGTGGCATGCTGTACTAATTTGCGGTTGGCCTGTAGGAAGATGCTCTGAACAGCCAGTGAGGATGTGGGAGAGGAAAGATTGAGGACTTTTATTAAGGATAGGAGTTGACGGGTTTGTTCATTGGCTGAGTTGCTGTGTAGGTGAAGGATTAGGTGGGTGAGGGCAATGGATTGTTCAGTTTGGAACTGGTATAGGGACTGATGGAAAGAAGGGTTGCAGCCAGAGATGGGAACTTTAAGTGTTTAAGTGTGAGGCCTTTGAGGGTAATGCCAAATGTCAGACAAGCCTGAGAAAATAAAATATGCGAGCGTAAACTGGCTAGGGTGAAGGCATGTTTGCGGAGGGAATCTAAATAAAACTTAATGGGGTCGTTGTGGGGGTGTTGTGAGGGTGACATGGTATTAGAAGGTGGAAAGTGTAACATGAGGTTGAAATGAAAATGAAAATAACTGGAGAAAGTAACTGGAGATCTGTTGTGAAAAAAGGCGTAAAAGTGTTGGATAAAGCTGGGCTATTTTGATCCTGTGGTGAACTTGGGTTGATAGACAACGATGTGCACAAAGGTTAGGTGGTTGTGTTGCCGCCAAAACACGTTAAAGGATGGAGAGATTCGGGAAAGTTGCAAAACAACGGCGTGTAAATGTATTAAAAAGAGTGGTTTTGTGGTGGCAGATTATGAAAATGATGCTAACAATTGTCTGGCGAAGAAATAATGACGTTAAAACCTGTGGGAAGCGGCTAAAAATTATCAGTGATGTGGGAAAAGCGAAAATGGAAATAAAGCGAAAGTTATCAGAACTAGACGAAATAGTTGTTTAATAGGCGAAAGGAACTGTTTGTGGACTAGAAACGGTGGATTTTATAGCAGCGGCAGTGTTGAAAGCGGAAAAAAATTTTTTGGTTATGGTTTGGAAGTGGGTGACGTATTATTGAGTATATATAGGCGGGATAAAATTGTATAGTAGATTACGGTAAAAAGGAGAAGGTGAATACAAAGTGAAACTACTGGCAAAAACAAAAAGAGAAAATAAGACGACAGAAAAGATTTCGAAATGCAACAGTGACAATAACAAACGTAATTGTTGGGTTCAAATTAATGATATGAATTAATAGAGGGAAACATTCCACATCGGAAAAAATATATCTAAAAACAAAGATGATGTGTCTTACCAAACGAAAGCGCTGGCACGTCGATATGTGGCTGAGGGACTGCGTCAGCTTTCAGGCAACACCACATACAAAGTTTGCCAAGGTAATCCCATTCCTGATGTCCAGGCGGAGCTTCAAGGAATCCTCAGAACCTTAGGCCCCCTACAAAACCTTTCACCTGACTCCATCAACCTCCTGACCCCACCGACACCCCGCACCCCTACCTTCTACCTTCTTCCTAAAATTCACAAACCCAATCATCCCGGCCGCCCCATTGTAGCTGGTTACCAAGCCCCCACAGAACGTATCTCTGCCTACGTAGATCAACACCTTCAACTCATTACAAGCAGTCTCCCATCCTTCATCAAAGACACCAACCACTTTCTCGAATGCCTGGAATCCTTACCCAATCCATTACCGCCGGAAACCATCCTTGTAACCATTGATGCCACTTCCTTATACACAAATATCCCGCACGTCCAGGGCCTCGCTGCGATGGAGCACTTCCTTTCACGCTGATCACATGCCACCCTACCTAAAACCTCTTTCCTCATTACCTTAGCCAGCTTCATCCTGACCCACAACTTCTTCACTTTTGAAGGCCAGACATACCAACAATTAAAGGGAACAGCCATGGGTACCAGGATGCCCCCCTCGTACGCCAACTTATTCGTGGGTCACTTAGAGGAAGCCTTCTTGGTTACCCAAGCCTGCCAACCCAAAGTTTGGTACAGATTTATTGATGACATCTTCATGATCTGGACTCACAGTGAAGAAGAACTCCAGAATTTCCTCTCCAACCTCAACTCCTTTGGTTCCATCAGATTCACCTGGTCCCACTCCAAATCCCATGCCACTTTCCTTGATGTTGACCTCCACCTGACCAATGGCCAGCTTCACACGTCCGTCCACATCAAACCCACCAACAAGCAACAGTACCTCCATTATGACAGCTGCCACCCATTCCACATCAAACGGTCCCTTCCCTACAGCCTAGGTCTTCGTGGCAAACGAATCTGCTCCAGTCCGGAATCCCTGAGCCATTACACCAACAACCTGACAACAGCTTTCGCATCCCGCAACTACCCTCCCGACCTGGTACAGAAGCAAATAAGCAAAGCCACTTCCTCATCCTCTCAAACCCAGAACCTCCCACAGAAGAAACACAAAAGTGCCCCACTTGTGACAGGATACTTTCTGGGACTGGATCAGACTCTGAATGTGGCTCTCCAGCAGGGATACGACTTCCTCAAATCCTGCCCTGAAATGAGATCCATCCTTCATGAAATCCTCCCCACTCCACTAAGAGTGTCTTTCCGCCGTCCACCTAACCTTTGTAACCTCTTAGTTCATCCCTATGAAATCCCCAAACCACCTTCCCTACCCTCTGGCTCCTACACTTGTAACCACCCCCGGTGTAAAACCTGTCCCATGCACCCTCCCACCACCACCTACTCCAGTCCTGTAACCCGGAAGGTGTACACGATCAATGGCAGAGCCACGTGTGAAAGCACCCACGTGATTTACCAACTGACCTGTCTACACTGTGATGCATTCTATGTGGGAATGACCAGCAACAAACTGTCCATTTGCATGAATGGACACAGGCAGACAGTGTTTGTTGGTAATGAGGATCACCCTGTGGCTAAACATGCCTTGGTGCACAGCTAACACATCTTGGCACAGTGTTACACCGTCCGGGTTATCTGGATACTTTCCACTAACACCAACCTATCCGAACTCCGGAGATGGGAACTTGCTCTTCAATATATCCTCTCTTCCCGTTATCCACCAGGCCTCAATCTCCGCTAATTTAAAGTTGCTGCCACTCATACCTCACCTGTCATTCAACAACATCTTTGCCTCTGCACTTCCGCCTCGACTGACATCTCTGCCCAAACTCTTTGCCTCTGTATATGTCTGCTTGTGTCTGTATATGTGTGTGTGTGCGAGTGTATACCCATCCTTTTTTCCCCCTAAGGTATGTCTTTCTGCTCCCGGGATTGTAATGACTCCTTACCCTCTCTCTTAAAACCCAAATCCTTTCGTCTTTCCCTCTCTTTCCCTCTTTCCTGTTGAAGCAACCGTTGGTTGCGAAAGCTAGTATTTTGTGTGTATGTTTGTGTTTGTTTGTGTGTCTATCGACATGCCAGCACTTTCGTTCGGTAAGTCACATCATCATTGTTTTTAGATATATTTTTTCCCATGTGGAATGTTCCCCTCTATTAAATTATTTGAACATTGATACCAGCTACATCCATTTGAGCATATAATACAACCAATGGCCATATTCTTATCATTTCATGCTACAGAATACACACATCCCAGTTGATTGACTGTGTTGACTCCTCCCTTTGATGTATTATAATCCAAAACTATCTCTGGTTTGCCTGTAACTTTGTCAATGGTTTCAAAATTGTGCACACTTGAAAGTAATATAACTGCCTTGTTTTGTTTTGGCACATTGTGCATTCTTGAAAGTAATATAACTGCCTTGTTTTGTTTTGGCACGTACAAAACTAGTATCATATCACTCTGAAAAAGAAATAAAGAAGAGTAGATAGCCCTACATTCCCCATGTAAAAATTCTTGTGGGATCTTGCATTTGGTTTTTCTCAACATGCCAATCCATGTTAGTTGCTTTTTCAAAATGGAGTTGGCTAAGGAATAGCAAGTGGACCAATTCTCCATTGTAGCGTATCTTCCTGAGCCTCCAGAGTGAGTAAATAGCCTTCCTACTATATCACAGGGAGAATTAGAAACATTATATGGTCCTTTAGATTGTTTTCCACAAGACGCTTCAGTATTACTAGTGAAGAATGCTTTTAGCGTCTGATAAAACAAAAATCTTTGTCCCATACTTCGCTGGCTTGTTAAGGACATACTAAACATAAGAACCATGACACCAGAAAGTGTGCAACTTTTTGTCTACTGTCACAACACAATTTCTCAATGTGCTAGCTGAAACAATAATGTAGGAATAGGTAGGGGCTTGCTATTGTAGAACAACAATGGAACTGTGCATGACAATGTTATTTGCAGATGGTGTGCTTTATACACAGGTGTGCCCGCTCAAGGGTTAAATTCCTATATGATGGGAAATTATATTTCCGTTTGTTAGCAAAAAATTGAAAATAATGCTAATGTTATGAATAGAGTTGTAGTTTTGCCCTCCTTTCTTGATGTATGTTGAACTGTCATTCAGATGCAACATGAAAAACGTGTTTGAAAGCATATTATTGTTCAACAATTAACTTGCAAAACTAGACAGTAAAAATGGATTAGCTGACCATGTTTGAGTAATTTTGCCATACACATTGAGATATAACATATAATTTTATGGAAAACAAGCAGTTAAACTCTCTGTCCTTCTAAACTGTGAAAGTGATCAGAATAAATAATACATGTTTTTATTAGCACTTAAGTTTTGTACAGCACAGACTGAGAGAAATGGTCTATTATTATGTGCACATAATACAAGGTACATGGGTGCAGTATATCTGCAAGATGGGAGGACAGGTTCAGCATCTTCACTAACTGTGTGTTGTACTTAGATGTCACAGCTTGGTGCTGTATTGTACCATGGAAAAATGGTGCTCACAATAATAATAGTAACAACAGAGAAGCAAAAGCAAAAGAAGAGATGTTTTAAAACTGTCATTTTGTCATGTTCTGCTCTGCTGAAATGTTCTCGTGTTGTGCAGTATAATGTGACAAGACATCTGTAATCCAGGCAATTATAATATGATTGTGTGACATCGACAAGTACAAATGACATATCTGCACCATCACAAATTGTTTGACTCTGTAATCTAACAGGCCATGCCGTCTTGCTAATTCAATTCATTGTATTATTTGTTGTAACGTGGATGTCTGTATGAAATATACCAATTCTTACAGAAATTAATGTTTTCTTGTTGTGTTCCTGCAACACCTGAGTGCCTTACCACTTAATGGTTTACAAAGTAGACAATGCCCCGTGTATATCATGAACATTTTCAGGCTAGTTTCTACCCCCCCGTGACCGTTTGGCCCCTCGGTGCACTTCACAGGTCCCACCTGATGTGAACAATTTGCCACATAGTGGTACTAACTGTGGTCTCTGACCCTCCAAACATGCCCTGGCTTGTCATATCAACAGCCCAGTGGGAACATTTTACTGTGCTGGTCCACGCATGTATGCTCTTTCACACCCCCAGTCACTGCAAGTAAACTTGCAGGGGGTTTCGGCTGCAGCCATTCACCTGCTCACTTTTCACATAGTGCCAGCAATGCCTTCCACATCAGACTTCTGTGCCATGAATGTTGCATCAGACAGTTCTACAGCATAATTTTCTAGTGCTTCAGTGCCATTCTCATCCACTCCACTGCTTGCGCATCATCTGCATTGACCATGCCGGTCCAGCATCCACGTCATACAAGTGATACGAGGGACTCAGATACAGAAATAGTTGGGCCATCATTACTACCACCAGACCTCTTACTGACCCTGCCACTGGCATCTGAGGACAACCCAGCAATGTGGTTTCCACTGGCGGAGAACTTGTTCGAAGCGTTCTATGTCACCGATGACAATTTAAAATTTCTGTTCCTCATGACTCAGCTGCATGTCAGTTATTTTGTGAGAAATGAATTGGTGCCTTCCACACACATTTCCAAAACTAATACAGAAGGAAAGTCAAAGTTTCATTGGATGACAAAAAATTTTAGACAGAAAAAATGCTGTAATGGTTATTTTTCAGATTCCAGAATCTTTTTACATGAATATCATGACAAAAAATGATGTAGAAGTGACACAAGTAGTAATTCATTACCCAATGCTGAACTTAGTTATTCTGACCTTATCATGTGTTTTCTTTTGTATCTCTCCCTGCTTTTTAGAGGTTTCTCTCATAACTCTTTCCTGTTCTTGAGTATACATGACAGTACATGGTAGATAATCTACTACTTCAGAGATAATATTTGTTGGTTTATTGTGAAACATAATTTCAAAAGGTGAAAACCCATTGTTGCAAACTATTCTTTATGTCTTCAAAATCACTTATGTATTCGTACCATGTAGGGTATTTGTGGCTATAGTTTGTGCAACATAGATTATTAATTTCAGGCATATATCTCTCTGCTGGACTGAATGAAGGATTAAAATGTGTCTGATACCAGATATTTCCACGAATGACTTCCAACACATTGATGCATACAGTGATCTATTCTCCAACAGTATTACTTTATGTTTTACTACAATTTTGAAAAAGTCTCTTTTAATTACAGAAATAATCTCCTTACTTGTAGCTTTTCTAACATGATGTAATTTTGTATATTTGGAAAAGCATCAACCATAGTAAAAATATAATAACTCTTTTCACTTTTTGGTAAACTTCATTAACAATCCACAGCAACTAAATCGATAGGCTACTCAAGTGTTATATTTTCAATTTCATCTTGACCCTCTGATACCTGTCACAAGTAGACAGTGCCTTCCTAAACTTTTTAGCTATATTTTAGAAATAAACATTTTCTTGAAGCATTTGAATACATTTTTGAATACCATAGTGTCCATATACTCATGAATATACTTAATCAGCTTCCCTGATTCTTCCTCTGCTCAACATAACTTCCAATCATCATTAAAAGCATTCTTTTATGTATTTTATAATACCTGTCAAATTTTTCATAATATCTTTTGTCTAAACAACTCTTTAGTAACCTCCAGTTTGAATCATGGATTTAGTTCCTTCTAATTGCCCTAATAATTTTCTCAGCATGTCTACCTTTCATGAATCTGATTTTAAACTATTTTTCCTGATTTTGATAAAAAATTTCATTACTTCCATCCAATGGCATCTTTGACAAAGCATCTGCAACAACATTGTCTGAACCTTTAATATATTTAATTTTATAATCAAATTGTTGTAAATACATTACCCATCTGATAAGTCTGTTGTGATACAGTGTACATTCCTGTAGGCAACTTAATGCTGTGTGGTCTTACTATACAATTATATTATTTAGTAAATCCCCAGTAAACAGCTAATAATTCTTTTTCTGTGACTCTGTAAGATTTCTCATGTTTTAACGGAATTCTACTTGTAAATGCAGTTGTGTTGTGCATGATTTCCCCATTAACATACTTTTCCTGAAATAGTTCTGCTCCCAAACCATAATCAGTACTATCTGTGTGTAAACAAAATGGTCGGCTGAAATTGCTCTGCGTAACAAATTTTGATTATTCAATTCTTTCTTAACATTTTCAAATACTTCCTGACATTCTTGGGTCCAAACTGAATTAGTGTTCTTTTTAAGTAAATTGCTTAAATTGAATGCATTCAAACTTTCTCCACTCACAAATTTTTGATAAAATTCACATAAACCATAAAATGATTTCAATTGTTTTCTAATGGGTGGTGCTGGAAAATCTGAGAATGCTTTAATTATATCAGGATCTGCCAAGATCCCTTCCCTAGTAGTTACATGCCTAAGAATTTTAGTTTTAGGACAGCAAATTTAAATTTTTCAAGTTTCAGAGTCATATCTCCTTGTCTAAATTTTTTGCGTACCTGCTTCAACAATTCAAAATGTCCTTCCCAAATTTGTACAGTAACCAAAATGTCATTTACATATGCAGTAAGTTTTTGTACGACATGTTGGCTGTGTACGCAATATAATACTCTTATAAATTCAGCTATAGGTAGCTCAAACCAAAAGGTACTACACAGTATTGGTAACATCTACCATTGTAAAGAAAGGTAGTATATTTATGAGAGTACTACGCTAAGGTGCCTAATGAAATTCTGAAGTTAAATCCAAACTAGACATAACATGAATGTTTTTAAAAAATGGTTCAAATGGCTCTGAGCACTATGGGACTTAACGTCTTAGGTCATCAGTCCCCTATAACTTAGAACTACTTAAACCTAACTAACCTAAAGACATCACACACATCCATGCCTGAGGCAGGATTCAAACCTAAGACCGTAGCAGTCCCACGGTTCCAGACTACAGCGTCTAGAACCGCACGGCCACCGCAGCCGGCGAATGTTTTTAAATTTGTGTAAAAGATCATTAGTGTTTTCAGTGCAATCTGTTTCTCAGTTCAAAAACTTGTTCAAATGCCTATAATCCTGAAGCAATATCACTCCTCCATTCTTTTTGAAACAAAGACTAATGGGTTGTTATGTGGACTAACACTTCTCTCAATCATATCACACACTTCCATCATAACCAACTCTTTCACAACTGCAGCTCTCTTAGCTGTAAGTATACAATATGGCTTTATTGGAAATTGTTGATGTGGTTTTAACCGTTAAGTAAAGTGACATTCTCTCACTCTACCTGGAATATTAGTAAACACACCATTATACTTCCACAACAAATATTCCAATACCTGTCACTGTTTATCGGTTATGCCTTTTGTTTCTGAAATTTTACTGTCTACAAATTCTCTAAATTCTGATTCATCTGAATCTAATTCTGGAATATCTTTGACTGCAAATCCACTGTCATTTAAAGATTGTATACTATTTATTGTATCCTCCTCATAAGATATAGTTGACTGTATAAAATCAGTAAAAATACAATCTCCATCAGGTGCACTGATACTCAACTTCTGCCCTTCATAACTAAAACTTGCAATCTCACTATTCATGCATGACATGCTGAGGATAAGAACCTCACTGAGATCTTGAATTATTAAACATCCACATGTAAAAGTACTCCCTCAATTGTAAAACTTATTAAAGCCTGACTTTTAATCACTTGACTATGTTTCCTAGTTGCACCTTTAAACCTTAACCCAATTACAGGTAATTCTGCATAGTCCTCATTATGTTTTAATTTTTTACTCAAGGATTTAGACAGTCCTGAAATTTGGCTGCCTATGTCAACAAGACACTTGGCTTCTCATGATCCCATTCTGACTTTAATAAATGGACAAAGAAACCTCAGTACATTTATCAGTCTTGACATCCTGATAAGTCAGGTCATCTTCTGTCTCTTCAAAACAATGACTCAAAAATCACTGTTGTTCTTGCCTATTCATTGCCTTGACACACTTTCATTAAATTAACATTCATGTAATTATTACTATCACAGAGACTTTCATTAATCCATGTACACTTATTTGTTTCATGTAGATCATCACTATGGTACTTACCTTTAAGTTGTTTCACAATAACATATTTATTTCTTATGCCACCAGTCTGCCAGTCTGGATATAAGGTTGCACACAAATTTTTCACCATATTTTAAAGCTTTCATCTTTAAATACATACTGGTATTTAGAAAAAAAAAAAAAAAATGCTTACTGTCATTATCATAACTGGTAACTGAATTAGTATGATCATCAATGCATACTTCCTTATTAGTAATTAAACCAAGAGTTTTGTTTGCTGTGATACTGTCATTAACCCTTTAACAGTGTCCCTGGGTACCCCTATAGCATCATAGCCACTACTACACATTCCCCTACTAATAACTAAAGCCTCCAATTCTTCTTTAAAACAAACAAAATACTTTTCTTCTTCATTACGATACTCATAATCACTTACCTTTGATTTATGATATTCAGTAATACCACAAACGTCATCATCAGTATCACCACACAAATTACCATCATCACCATTCCCTCTTCATTACTGTTTAAATACCCAGTTTCGCTTAAGTTACTGTTCATTAATATAGTACTCAGTTTTTTCATTACCTGGTTCTTCCATTAGTTACTGAATTCCAAAGTCATCAGAAAAATCAGTCACTTCAGCATTTAACAAATGACAAATCATTATCCAGTTATAGAATACTGATAAATTATTTTTCTCTGTATCCTCTTTTCCAATTTATGTGTACTCACTTGCCTTATTTGCATATTTTGCCTTACCTGGTGAACATACTTCTCTCTCAACAGATAAAGTATTAGATGGATAGTACACATCTTTAAGATGGCTCCTAATCACTTCACTAGTGTGTTTTTCTCGTGTGTCAGTAGAGTAGTTTTCTTGTGTGTTGGTATTTATGTAATTTCTGGTCCATTAGTTATTTGTTTCTTGAGCCCCTAACTTGTGTGCAATGGGACCCAAACTAGTTTTTTGCTTCCTGAATTAGTACTCTATCCTGTTTCCTTGTGTTTCTGTTATCATCTCTATTCCAATTTCTGTTCCAACTACTGTCATGTTGCTCTCCAGAATGAATATTGTTACCATTTACCCTATTATGTTAATTCTGATTATTATTGTTGCCATTGTGGTTACTATGTTACCTCCTGTTGTGATTATTATTGTGCCAATTTTGATTGCTGCACTTTCAAAATGTGTGTATCTGTTGTGGTTGTATTTCTCTGTTTTTCTTTTCTTTTTTTTTTTTTTACAAAACTACCTAATTTATCTACATATTTCAAAAAATCGTCTGTTGTGTAATCTGGCCCATAGACTAGGTCCCACTGTCCCTGAGCTGGTAACCTCCCTTTTAAAGCATCAGACTGGTTGAGTTCATCAAAAGGTTTGCTCAAATGAGATAATTTTTTAAGTGTATTTTTTGCAAAACTGTTTCATGCTAATATGCCCTTCCATGTAGTTTCATCCATTGAGAAATTCACTTTTTATTCTAGTGTCTTCAATCTCTGACCAAAACCAATATAAAAATCTGCCCTCAAAATCTGCATAGGTTGCGTCATCATTAATTCACTGATTACCCCAACTTAATGCTTACCTTCCAGAAGCTTCTTAACAAAGTTGACTTTCATATCATCAGTCATATTAGATACAAAATTATCTCTGCACTGCAGAAAATCTACACGATGTAAACCATTTTCACCTGAGAAGTTTTTTACTGGAATTTTGCAAAACATGGTATCAACATTATTTATAAGATACCTATTAACTACATCACTGGACAATTCTTCAACATTTTTACATAGAACGGAAACACTACTTTCTAGAGTGCTGGTATTGTTGTTCCTTAATAATACATTTTGTGTGAATTTGCTGTTTACCGTCTTCACCTCTTCAACAAAATTTCTTTCAACAAGTGCCAGTTTGGTATTAACATTAGTTTCCAAACTCAAAATTCGACTATTTACATTTTTGTCATCAGTAGTTATTTCCTCATGTAATTTTTCAAAAGCAATTTTTTAAATTTTGTCCTTATCTTCAGTGATGTTACCTTTGATATTTCTGACTTCAGTATTAATTTTTAGTTCAATTTCTTTCATTTTAGACTCAAGAGACGCTACTCAAACATATAATCTACCAGTTTCTTTTATTGATACTGTTTAGTTGATGGAATGACCAAATTCTGTTAATTGTTTTTTGCTTCCTTATTTATGATTTTCAAGTTGCTCATTAATTTTTAGAAACTGGTCATTATTCATTTTTATTAACAATGCCAACATGGTACTTATGTCATTATTATCATCTCGTTTTACTACCTTGATTTATCAACGTCTTGTTTCTCTTCTACAGATGTATCAAAAAAGCTTTCCTGTTCTTATTTCACAACACTACTTAAGTCTCCAATGTCTATGCTACTTCCCGGTGTTTCAGATTCTTGTTCAATGACTGTCATTGTTAATGACTATTCAATGAAACACTTCACCAAAAAAAGAAAAAAAAATATTTCCAGTACTTAACTTTGTTGTTGGATGTTGACATCATTAATTGTTAACCTCACCTTTTATTTTTCATCCTTATCTTCTTCTTGTTTACACACTCCTTTTGGTACTACTGTTGCTGTTTCATAGCTGTGGTTCATATTTGGCCAATTGTTCACATAAAATTTTCACAATATATACACTTTTATTCTGCAACAAGAAAAATAGCCCACACAGTATTCACATTTCACTTTGGGAAAATCCCAGATAATGTCATCATATTCTGACTCTCACCACCCTCTTGTAGCCCAAAGATGATATATTAATTTTGAAGTAAGTTACTGATTTGGGTGGCTGCTCATATTTTCACAGCACTTGGCATGCTCAGTTAGTGACACACTGCAGAGAGCTATAGCAATGGTAGAATTTGAATAAACAGTTTTCATAATACTCACTTTTTATTCTTCTTCATTGTTGTAAGTTGTAGGCTTGTAATCCATTCTGAAATGTAACTTTCTATACTGGTCTACAGGATACTCAGCTCCATTTTATTAAATAATATAAACACTGGTGGGCTTCCTGCTTTGAACACATACATTCTCAATCATTTCACTTCACGGTAAAAATCAGCATCAGTCACAATGCTAACATAACATATATTGACTTGTACTACATCCTCTCACTGCAAACTCATAGTACTAACTACCTAAAGACACAGATTTCCCTCTAACAACATGTGGCAAAAAAATACTATCATATATCGATTTATTTGTGCAAAATCATTTTTGAAACATATATTTCAAAAATAAAATACAAATAATTGTTTATCATTCCTTATCTTTTTAATAAGTCCATAATAATCATTGTAATTAGATTAAATATTTATATATGTTGAAGTTTATACACTTTTGTACAGGTATATGGTAGAGGATGTCTGGGTTTTGAGTCTTCAACTTGGGAATCAGTCATTTCATATGATCCAAGAATGGTTAGTACATTTATCTCACCATAACCAGTTTTATTACAATGTGTTGGTTGCCAAAATACTATACGCAAGCCCATCATCCTACCTGCTGAATTTGTAGTGTATGAAAATGTCACCAAAGCCCAGGACTTACCAGACTTAGTTGCACATGTGCGCACACATCATACACATCTACAAAATTTCTGTGTGTCACCCCACTCCCATGACATGACACAATGAATTTTAATTCATGAAGATCTGGCCACGTGTTCTCATGAGATGCTACATACAGACACAGTAAAATGCACCCTATAACCACCATTTGCAGGACCACAGAAAGTGTTGAAAAAATACACAAACATGTTTGATGTTGAAATTCCTTGAAAACAAACACAGGTCAGTGAACTGGCTTAAACCTGCGTGGAATTTAGTGGACATGTCACAGCAGACATTCCCCACCCCACCTCCTCCTATGCACCCACTAGGCAATTTCCAAGTGTGTATAGATTTCCATGATTTTCTGCCTGGAGACATATTCATCACATTATGTGATACCGACCTCGTAATTACTGCTACCTACATAGTCAGACAGTTGTGTGTGAGCATTGTCACACAGTTTTGTGCACACCACTCCCGTACCACCAGACGCTGACGTGGCAGAAAGTACACTTACCATCACTGCCATGGCTTACACTGCCACAGGCCCCTGAGGACACAACAATGTAAGGCAATGTTGCCAACATGCCTACTCATTCAAATACTGCTGCCAAGCCAGAAGCAATTAAAGATGCTTCCAAGACTATGTCCCTATCTGCTAATGCTGCCAGCAGCAATCCGTTAGTCACACTGTTGGCATTACTCTTTGGCATGCCCTGTGCCATCCAGCACCCCTTGCTGACTACATCATGTCTTCCATCTTCCACTGCATCCACCACCATCACACAGGCATCTAAATCACTTCTGACAGAAGACACCCCACCACAGGCTCTGCACCACTGGAGAAAAGGAAATCGCTACACCAGAAGACACTGAGAGCTAGTGTGCTCTGTATGCTTGTAACAATTACAGTATATTGTGCTTAGCAATAAACAGTGTGGAAATTGTATCTATGACATGTGTCACTATTCTGCTAACACACCTCCGGTACCACTTTCCCACAGTGCCAAGTACCAAAATTCTCTGTTATGATACATCAGAACCATATTTCATTACACAGAATTCAGGCTATAATGAACAAAGCAGTTTTCATCTGAAGCAATCAATTTGGTGTAGCTGACTATCCACTATTGGTCTTGATGTTATGAAAAGTATGGTGAGTTGAATAAAATTATATCACAAGTGGATGAATTTTACAAAATTTTTGAGAAGCATGAATTTGATAAAAACTGGAAAAATACTGAGGGTGAAGCTGAAGTTAACAAATGCATGTGTAAATGATCCATTTGCACTGTCAGTTTAAAATATTGGGTAAGAAATGGCTTGTTCTTACAATGAAGCCTATTTTCATCACTTTTTGTGGCATATGTACATACAGTTTTTTTTATCATTCAGTACATTGTCCGTAATGAAAAAAGATAAGAATCCAAAATACATGAGTCCTACTGCACTGATATTAAGGAGCTGCATTGAATATTGAAGATGTGAAGAATCTGTTTGTGGAAAACTTTGGAAATTAACTGTGTCAAAATAGAAAAACCGGACTGGTTTCAAAATCTTTTGTAGGAAATTGATACTAAACCAGGCTGATCTGCAAGTGTTGATAATCATGACTGTCTGCATAGAAATGCTACAGATGTGCTTGAAATTGTTGAAGAAATTATGTAGCTGATTAAATTAATCGTATTTCTACAGTGGTTATAATATTCATATTATACATTTGAAGTTATGAATAAAGGGTTTCGTACATCTTGATTTAAATTAAATTTACAATAATGTGGTTTATATGCTGTGAACACTGTGTGCCACAATGCATTATAGAGTTTCCCCCTTCTGCTATAAAGAAGGCTAATTCCACGATTTAGTTACAAACATCACCATCCCTGTAATGCGGTTTTAATATTCCACACACATCAGAAAATGTTTTGCATCACCCCAATTCCCAGAACTCCTGAAGACAGATGTTGGCTGTGGATACTGTATCACAAACAGAGTCCCTTTGACTGTTCAGATATGTCACCAAACCCACCCAAAGATGTAAACAACCATGCATGAGCAGCACTTATTAGACAAAGGGGGTCTGACAGCTGATCAGTTCCAGTCATTCCTCCAGGAAGGAGGTACACGGCTCGTGTTGTCTGTAGTTCAACCATTCCTAGATGGTCAATACCACAGTTTGATCATATCCACATTGTTACTTTGTGCCAGGAAGGGCTCTAAACAAGGGAAGTGTGGAGGCAATCAAAGAGATTGGACATCGAGGAGATACAGAGAGAGAGGAACTGTAAATGATACGCATCGCTCAGACCACCCTAGGGCTACTACTGCAGTGGATGACCGCTACCTATGTATTATGGCTTGGAGGAACACTGTCAGCAATGCCATCATGTTGAATAATGCCTCTTGTACAGCCACAGAACGTCATGTTATGACTCAAACTGTGCACAACAGGCTGCATGATGCCCAACTTCACTCCTGATGTCCATGGCAACGTCCATCTCTGCAACCACAACACCATGCAGCACTGTACAGATGGGCCCAACAACATGCCGAATGGACCACTCAGGATAGGCATCATATTCTCTTCACTAATGAGTGTCTATATGCCTTCAACCATACAATCGTCCTGTTAAAGTCAAGATTATTTTATTCAGCCACACGTGTTTGGAGACAACCCGGTCAGGCTGAATGCCTTAGACACACTGTCCAGTGAGTGCAGCAAGGTGGAGGTTCCCTGCTGTTTTGTGGTGGCTTTATGTGGGGCCAACGTATGCCTCTGGTGGTCATGGAAGGTGCTGTAATGGTTGAACGATACATGAATGCCATCCTCTGATTGATAGTGCAACCATATCGGCAGCATACTGACCAGGCATTTGTCTTCATGGATGACAATTCGTGCCTCCATCATGCACATCTTATGAATGACTTCCTTCAGGATAACACCACTCTCCTAGAGTGGCCAGCATGTTCTCAAGACATGAACCCAATGAAACATGCCTGGGATAGATTAAAAAGGGCTGTTTATGGACAACATGACCCACCAATCACCCTGAGGGATCTATGCCGTATCACCATTGAAGACCAACAGTGCCTGGATGAACTGGTGGATAGTATGCCACAACGAATTCAGCCATGCATCAGTGCAAGAGGACGTGCTACTGGGTATTAGAGGCACCAGTGTGTACAGCAATCTGGACCATCACCTCTGAAGGCCTCGCTGTATGGTGGTACAACATACAATGTGTGTTTTTCAGGAGCAATAGAAAGGACAGAAATGATGTTTGTGTTGATATCTATTCCAATTTTCTATACAGTTCTGGAACTCTCAGAACTGAGGTGATGCAAAACTTTTTTTGGTGTGTGTACTATACTGTGGAAAGCAAGGTGAGAATAATTACATTCCACTAATACTAATCTTTTGGAAAAATTTCAGCTTAGCAGTTAGGTGGAATATATGTAAGGCTGGTCTTCCCATCTCCTGAACAATTCTAGAGAATGGAATCAGCTGTTTTAATTGGAAAGAATATAAAAATCTCTTTATTGAACTGATTGCCTGGTCTGTCGGTTCTTGGCAGCATATTTTATGCATTATGAATGAAACACATGCAAGACTGGTGTAATATTCTACAGTATCTACTATCTCTTTCACAAATCAGTTTTTGGCTGTTGTGCCATCACGGCTATCCTCCTACCTTAGTGGACTTCATAACACACAAAAAGCAGAAACAACAGGTGTACTCTCTTCTTTCTCCTGTACTTGACCTACTACCTCATGAATGCAATAAATGGTGCACAATTAAATACTAAGAAAAGTCTCACTGGATGCAGCCAGAAAGCTTAAATCCAGGAATGTAAAAACATCATTCTATCTGCTCAATGGTGTTGGACACATTTTGCCTGATGGTAAAGATAGCACTCCAGCTTTGTAAAAGTGTGGATTATATAAAATTACTTGTAACTGTGACAAATTTTACTCAGGTTGGTCTACCTACCTGAAGGAGCACCACAGAAGTTGGAAACTTATAAAAGGAGACAACTCTGTCAGACCTTCTACTTAAAGGAGGCCATAATTACCAGGCAAACGTGAAGTACTACATCACATCCATAAAGGATGAAAGATGAACAACCTTGAAATAATGGAGATTAACAAACACATGTCCATCAACCCAAGCTTGGATCTGAACAACCAGACTCAGATCTCTTACTCACCACTTCTAACTGTAGATACTACTCATAATCCCATCCAGGCCATCTTGTAAATTTCCCCTCTTACTCACACGCCCAATTTCCTTTATTTCAATTACTATATTTTCTCTCATTGTGTTAAGAAATTTTTATTTTGTATAATCACAGCTGATTCACTCACTTGCTTAATATCACTAATGCATCTTACCTGTTTGTAATTTAGGGCCTGTTAAAGTCAAGATTATTTTATTCAGCCACATCTTTGGAATACACAACACAAGTTTATTGTTCAGTTATGTTTTCCAATGTACAACTGTTGTAATTTGTCTATAGTTCGTTACTTAATGTGTCACATATTTTATCATAGGTAAACAATGTTACATCACATTTAGAATCAAATAATTCCTCTTGTTTTATTTTCAATTCTAACATTAAAATTTTCATCTCTGGAAATGCGGATACTCTGTACATGCACCAGTTTAAAATCTTTGATCCTACAATATTTCACTGCATCACATTACTTATTTTGTACCTGATGATGACATAACAGCTGAAAACTGGTTCACATAACAAATAATCTGTATTGTAGAATATTACACCAATGTTGTGTATCCTGCATACATAATGTATACATGCATTGGTGACCTTACATTACATACCAACTTCATTATCAATCTTGATACAAGCTTATCCCATCTGAATATTGCACAGGACAGGAAAAGATAAGGAATATTTGTTTAGGTGGTATATGAATGGATGGATGGACCACTCATATCACTGGATTAAGAGAGTTTCAATAGATGTAGAAAAGAGATATAAAAATAAATTTATTGATTCTTCACACATTTCCAGTTAATATGCTTTCTTGAACTAGAATAATGAATAGCCTTTGCCTCCTCAAAATCTGTGCGTCATTTTTATGCCATGCTTTCCTCCACTTCACTGAGCAAAAGACTGTAAAATCCTAAATTCTGAGGTTTGATATAAGTTTGTGACTGCCCTTTTGTCAACTTATATTTAACATATTCATTTAATATATCTCAGCACCATTATTACAAAGGAACACATGAAGGTATTCATTACTTCTACTTTGAGGAGATGACATAAAATAAATTGGCAGTATGATCATGGGCTATGTTGCACCATCATTTGCCAATCAGTTTGTGGACTATCTAGAGTAAATCGTTCTAGCCAGCCAAGAACTTAAATCCTTGTCTGGCTAAGTTTCATTGATGATATCTTCATTACCTGGACCAATAGTCAAGGTATTCTATTCTCATTCCTCCAAATCCTCAACTCATTCTCTTCTGTCCACTTCAACCTAGTGTGCCACCTACCTAGACATTGACCTTCAACTCTTTCACACTTCCATAAATACCTCTACACACTTAATGTATTCAGTGTTGTGAATATGGACAACCAACAGTTATATAATGTTTTGGTAAGAAGGAATCTTGGGACACAGCGTTTTCCACAAGCCAATGCATACAGATCTATACCTGCAGGCCACAAGCTGCCATCATCCTGCACAATGTGGTAGTGAATTACTTATGTTAATTCATACAGCATATGTGGTATATGATCTTGAAAGCTTGTTGAGTGAAATACATCTTTTGAAGACAGTGTTACGACGAAACAGTTATTCTGAGAGACAGAGATGTAATGAATTCAGGCCCAAGTGAGTTCGATCTATGGAGCAGAATGAAGATGTGAAGACACCCATCACTTCGGCTTTTTTGCCATATTTTAGTGGCATGTCATCAAGAATTGGAAGAGTCCTCAGAAGATATGGCATTAAGTGTGACTTTCAACCATTTGCAAAACTGAGGAACCTGTTGGGTTCATTTAAGGATGATCTTGGCCTGAGAAAATGAGGTGCATTTAAGATACCTTGTCAATGTGGGGCAGCATATATAGGCCAGACATGTTACACTGTACAATAATGCTGCAATGAAAGTCAGCATCATACACGCCTTTGTCAACTGGAAAAGTCGGCAATGTGGAACACTGTCTGAATACAGGACATCACATGATTTATGAAAAGACAGAAGTTCTATCCCTGGCATCATCTTCCTGGGATTGCATCATTTTATTTATTTATTTAATCATGTCAGAAACATGTTCAAAACATGGTACTAAAACATTACAATTACAATTAAATGTGGCGTGACCAGTATGCAGCAACATCACATGCTTCCTTGGTGGCATCAATGTCATTTTGTAGTGAGCATGATCTTGGGCATAGGCTGCAGACAAGAAGATGACTCATTGTTTGTTCTTCACACTGTGGAGTCACATGCAAATCCCCGCTTTTTCAAGTTGGTCTTCATTCTTCCAACTCCAGAATGCAGCCTGTTGAGGGTCTTCCATATTGACTGGCTTTCTTTGTGACCTGGAGGGAGGCTTTTGGTTGGGATCATCCACCCTGCAAGGTGGCTGGAAATGGAATGACATGAATTGACTCTGAAGTTCGATGGTGGTTCAGTGAGGCTTTCAGTTGAATGGAGAAAGCTTTTCCTTGACTTGAAACTTGTTACTGCTGGCTGAGACCCATGTAATGGGTGGGTCTTCATATTCAATGCCTTAGACTTTTCCAGTCTCGATGCACATTACTACGGATATCTGGAGGTGGGATGCCTGCTAGACAATAAACTTTATCAAGTGGTGTAGATCTCAAACATCCCGTAATGAGTCTGCAGGTTTCATTCAAGATGATATCCATTTGTTTAGCATGAACAGATCTGCACCAGACAGGGCAAGCATATTCTGCAGCTGAATATCAAAGAGCGACAACAGAAGTTCTTAAGATGTGAGGATGCGTCCCCCAGGTTGTACCCGATAATGTCCAGAGAATGTTGTTCCTTGCAGATACCTTCTGTTTGGTGTTCAGCTGAGCACAGCCTGGAATCCTGCATTGGCTGCAATTAAATTATGATGCAGAAATCAAGATATTTCAATAATAGACACATCATGACATTGGTCTAGTATGGTCGTTAGTGAGTGACATCTGGCCACCCTGTTAGTAAATGCAGCTTACAGCAGTCTTTCAGGAGAGCTGCTCTCCAATTTTTGGCAAAGGGCATTTGAGTATGGCACCAACTATATGCAAATCATTGCTCGTGCGTGATTTCTGTGCCTGCACATACTTCACAAGTGTGTTCAATGGGGTGTTGACATGCAGATGCCCTCAGTCATACCTAGCCAGCAGCAAGGTTGAAACACCTGAAGATGTTGGACATTTGCTCCAAGGAAATATAGTGGAATTTGCACAACGTGATATGGCGGAAAGCCCCTGAGGACTGTTTACAACATCTAATGTATTTTATAACTGCTGTAGTCACTGTCATGCCTGTTCCTTTGAACATACATCCGTGTCTGAAGGAACATTGAATCAACTTTCTGAATAACTCAGGCACTCCAACATTGTATAAAATGTCTGTCCATTAAACAAAAACAGTACCTCCATTTTGATAGCTGCCATCCCTTCTGTATTAAAAAGTCTCTCCCATACTGCCTGGCCACTTGTGAACAATATATCTTCACTGACAAGCTATCACTTTTCCAGTTCTTTCTACATCTTCCACAGATGGGCACCACCCTTCAGTCTTACTTTACAAACAGATTTCCCATGCCATAGCCACATATGCCATTAATTCTCCAATTATTCCACAAACCAGCTGTAAATGGAAAGTCACTTCATTACCCATTACACTCTGGTCATAATATACTTACACACATCCTTCACAGGGCTTCTATTTTCTATCATCATACTGTGGAATGAGGTACATCCTACTCACAATTATTTCTCTCAAAGTGTTATTCCAACACCCACCCACTCTACAAAATATCTTGTTTCATCTTCAAGTCTCATTGAATCGCTACATTTTCCACATGGAACACATAAAATTCATTTGAGTGATTCTTGAGTACTTTTCATCAATTTGAGACCCTTACCAGGTAGAATTAATAGAAGAGATTAAGAATATCCTACAAAAAGTGGCATACTACATCATGGGATTATTTAATCTGTGGAAGAGCATTATGGAGATGCCAACAAGCTTCATTGACAGATGCTCAAAGTGAGACATTGTGGATCATGAAGAGGTTTACAATTGAAATTTAAAGAGAGTACATCCTGGGAGGAGTCAGACAACATATTACCTCCTCCCACATAAAGTCAGAAAATTGTTGCCACAGGCGCTAGTTCCACTACCACTTGTGCAATTAATTTGTTATTACTGTTCTGATGGCAGTCACTGTATGCTATATTGCAAGCCAAATAAATCTCAGTTTCTCCAAAGTGGTTACATAATACAAATGACAGTATTAATAAAAGTCACCACATTTATTGAGGGCACAATAAATACAGTTTGTATTGTATGAGAAGACTCTGGATGAAATACACAAGTTCATTAAGTATCACTTAGAGCCAAAGCTCAAACTGGACAAGAAATACATTACTGATTCAAAATCCAATACAGGCCAGCCAGCTTGCTGGTCATCATCTAGTCTGTAAATATTCATATTTCGAAGGTCACTTGAAAGTTACTAGATGTGCACTTATCGATAACCAATTGTAGAACTCAGAGGCTACTGATTTTTCACTTCTGTTCACTGGAGTCACACTTCACTAAATAATAGGTGAGTGGATGGCTACCTGTACTGCTCTATCTTCATATGTGTGGCTGGCATAAAGAAGTAGGGTGGCACTTCTAGTACTGCTTTTCCTAATGGGCCCCCTGCAAGCCTAACTGTAAACATGTTATTGTTGACATCTGGCAGGTAGGCAGTCTAGCAGATCTGGTTCTACTTCAAGAGGGCCTAAGCTATAGGGTACACCATCTCTTATCCACCTCCCTCCACCACAGAGAGACAGTGTAGCACTCTCGATGTTGTGGAGAACAGTCTTTGAGGGCATGTTTATGGGATCAGAAGTCTCGGGGTTGGTGATGTTAACCTCCATAGGTACAGTTTAGAAGTTGACTGTCCAGTTTCTGTCCAAGAAGATGCAGCTGTGAGGTCTGGAAGGCCCTGCTGTGGGGGCTATGGCTGCCCATGAGGCAGATCCAAACAAAGTGGATCTGAAAACGAAAACATTGTAGCATTTTTGTCATTCAGGATCAAACTCCATTGCTGATGTACCTGATTGAGGTGCTGTCTGGCACTAGCTTTGTTGTCAATCTGAACTTCAAAGATGAAGTGACCCAGCAGCTGAGTATTCCAGCTAGCCCTGTTGAAATACAGAGGCATAAATCTCACCGTGGAGATTGAATTTGTGCAGATGCTGGTGAATTGGTGGATCACCACAGTCATCTGCCTTGACAATAGGCAGCAATGTCCTTTGAAGTCAACTGTGTAAATTTTCCATTGGACTTTGACCGTCATGAGGCATGCTTCAGTGTGGACATCCTTCTTTCTGTAATAACTGCAATTCCAAGTGAAGTTTATACTTTAAGGCACATGATACATTTCATACTTGGAAAAATTTTGGTACCACTGATGAATGTGGCATGATGTGCACTTCGGAATCATTGACATAAATTGTTTTGTCATTGAAAACAGTTGCAGTCTTGTGTAAGAGATATGTAAGTTGAAGATCAGGCAGTGTAGTTGGCACCTGGCTGATTGAGGTGTGAATTTCTGGACTAAAACTTTGAGAACAGGGCCAGACCAAGAAAGTTATTAGCATCCTGAAACTGGTCTAGGAACAACTTCGCTGAAACTGTGTTATCCTTACAATAAGCATCAGTCAGTACAGGACTGAGCAAAGACTGCTATGGAATCATTACTGTAACTGGTCAACTTACTGTGAAGCAGTCTGTCCTGTGGTGAGCCTAGTTATCCATAAGTCTGCAAACTGGGAAGCACTGAAAACATTTCTTCATCAGTTTGGAATGTGATAGAAATGCTGATGATTGCCACATCTAAATTTAAAGTTTTTGTGTAAGAAGGTAAAATTATACTGACTTGAAAGTTACCATAAACCAATCTGACATATGTTCCCCATTTCTCAAACTATCATCAGTAAGAATGTCGCATTCACTTTCATCCAATGTGCTGAATTACACACTTCAGCCTTGTGGCCTTTCTTGTATAAATAATTACACTTGATGCTTCAAAAATAACAATTCTCATGTTGGTGAGTTATAAAAAAATCAAAACAAGAGCATAACTTAGTGGAAACTTCTTTTCCTGCTATGCCCAGAGAGCAGGAAGTTAATACACTGACCCGGTGTATGAACAGAAATCAAACAATGGAAAATCCAGGATGGACTGTAACAATATTATCAAAAGGAAAGTTGCTACTCACCATATAGCAGAGATGCTGAGTTGCAGATAGGCACAACATAAAGACTGTCACAAATAAAGCTTTTGGCTAGTAAGGCCATTTGTGATGGTCTTTTTGTTATGCCTATCTGTGACTGAGTGTCTCCACTATATGGTGAGTAGCAACTTTCCTTTTCATAATATTGTTACATTCCAGTGTATGAACAAGGCTGTTTGAGCACTGAAGGCTCAGGTGTTGCTTACTAATCTGAAATATGATCTAGATGTACTAAAGCAAATGACATCACTGCTAGTTCAGAAGCATGGATGAGTGGTAATCAGCTTCTAACAAAGCTTTGTTCAACTTCAGTAATTAATTTTTCGAACACTCATTCTGTGAAAATACTAGAATCATGTTGCAGATTAATGCGACTGAGAAAGTTTCTCCTTCAGCACCTTCTATTCCATAGAAGAATTTCTATTTCTGTAATGCATAAAATGTGGTGGGTAGGACTTACTATCACATAAAATCTATATACCTTTTTTCTTATTGGGGAAAAAAATAAAGAACTTAGAAATGTTCAGAATATAACCACATGTACAAATTAATTTGTGATGTGAATATAAAATGAATAATTCCACTAAAGTCCGTCATGCAAAGTGGAAAATGAAACTGACTAACTAACCAACTAACTCCACACATTGTTGCTTACACTTGTCTTTGAGACACTGGACCTTACAACAGCGTGTCAATCCCTGTAACTGGGCTATTGATCCATGATAACTTTGTCCACTTTTCTCAGTGCAATATAAAAAAATTATGACTAGCAGTCACTAAATGTATTTGTGAATTACAGAAATCTTCTAGCTTGTCTTTCAACTTTTAGTTTACTAGTATCTATCTCCAGGTTAAGTTCAAGACTAAAACTATCCACATTTGCTCCAGAATATTCAGGTACAAAGGCTTTCTGTTGCATTTGCCGGTGATCCTGTGGGCCAAAAAGTGGTGTCCTATCCAGGCTATGTAGTTCAGAGACAACTCCAGCTTCTAATCAGAACTCAAAAACAGGAAGTGTTCTTATTTCTTGGACTGGGTTAGTATCTGGATGCAACAATTTTGCCAAGATAAGCTCCTGTCCTGTGCATATTTTCGAACAAGGGTAGTGTCAATGTTAGGATATACAAGTCTGGGGCTGCCATAGTGAAAGTAGAAATATTAGATTACAACAGAGTTAAAGAAATGATGGAGCACCATAATAATTCACAGAGAACAATTAGAAACATGTACCACGTAATGAATTCACAATTGGAATGTAAATTATCACTCATATTCAAAAACTCCTCAACATCATTTTGTTCTGATGATAGTCACAGAGTGCTGTTGTCTATGCTAAATAAATATGGTATCAGTTTCTCCAAGGTAGCTATACAGCTACAAATGACTTTGTTATTAAAAGTGATCACTTTCTATTTAAGACATGATATATATAATTTGATATTTATGAAAAGACTCTGGACAGATCTGATTTGATATGATTTATACAGGGAGAAAAAATACCTTCAGTCTTAGCCTGCTATTGGCACACCAAAACTGAGTATATTTTGCAGTTTTTCTACCTGCTATTTTAGTAAAGCCAGTCAGTACTGAGAGACCCTTTCCTATCACTTTATTAGACACCATTTCTTCAGGAATTAATGGACAAAATACTTTGTGTCTTTTGGCATTCAGTGGTCCATTTTAAATGCAACACAGTTTCATCCTCTTCATCCTGTTAGATCCCATGGTTGCAGAACTGCTCTTAAACCATGACTTCAGCATAACCTACTTACCATGTTTTCATTCTTCATCTTCTTTGTTCTGCCTCCTGATCCAGCTACATAGTTCTGATTTTACCATCACCTTGATGAGGTTTAACACAGGTTCCAATCCAACAAAATGACTTATTGCTCATCTACTGGCCAGCTGATCAGCTTGTTCATTGCCACTTGCAACCCACAACAGTTTCACCCTGTTGCTATCCCCTAGCCTCATTAGGTTTCTTTGAGCTCATTGTAGGGCTGATACAGATTTCAGAGCTCCTCACAGCACCTGCATACATTCTCCTCTACACCCACTCTCATAACAAATATTTCTACCTGAGATATGTTGGCAGCTTCCCTAGATAGATTGTGCTCTCTAGTCTAAGCTGTACTCCATATAAGATGCTGATAAAATACCCAACTTCACTAAACTTCAGTTATAAGTGAAGTCCAAACTGAATAGTTATTCATTTCTGATTGAAAGTCCAATCCTGGCTAGTAGCTTGCTGGATATATAGCCCACTCTGTAAATATTTGTAAACCAGAGTAGAAATCTAAAAGATTGCTTGGAAATTAGTCAATTAGCACTGCTAGGCAACTCGTGGATAACTGCTTGCACAACCTGTAGGCAACTGCTTTTTACTGCTGATGACTTCACTGGAGTCACAATTCAATTGACTCTACAGCTGGAACAACCAAAACTGCTGGCTTGGAACTGTGCAGCTTCCTAAATAGTAGCTGAGTGGATGGATACTTGTCCCACTCTATTTTCATACACGTGGTTGGTGTAAGGAAGCGGTGCAGTGCCACTGGCACTGTCTGTCTGAGTTGACAACATCTACAAGTCTGACCGTAAACAAGTTGTTGTTGATGTCTGCTGAGTAGGAAAATGAGCAGAACTTGAGAACTTCAGGATGTTGTACAGTCACTGCTCCTTGATTCACAGCATTTTTTTTAGTAAACAGCTTGTAGGAAAGATAATATTCAGCTTGTTATCATATCTACTGAGAAAACATTAATAGCCATGAGATTAATATGAATTGCTTATTATGTGACAGAAGAAAGCCAAATTTATTTTTTTCTCAGTTAGCTGCTTTTTATGGTGCAAAATCCATAAAAAAAGATACTGGTAATGTAATACTTCATTTTGTGTATTTTTGTGTGTGTGTGTGTGTGTGTGTTTGTGTGTGTGTGTGTATGTAAGTGCATGCACACAAGCACACACACGTACGCACACACACATGGCTTTGTTTCCTATATTAGTTAACACCAAGAAAAATGTAGACAGAAAGTTTAGCAATTTGTTCAATCTGTTTTATATGCCTCAATGCCCCCATTATATGGTAAGTTATTACCATTACTCCTACTAATTTCTGTATTCCACCCAGGAATTTCCAAGGTCATACATTATTCAAATACAAAGACTGTAAAAGTTTCAATAGTTTTGTAAATGTTGGTTATAAAATTATGAAATGCATATTTTGATTGCATTCTGTTGGTATCAAGTACCTCTCACTGAATATTTATTTTATGTTTACTCTAATCTATTTTCATTACTACAGGCTGTTCCATGCAGACCACTAAAAATTGTTTTTTCATTAACAAATGCTGGTAAAACTACATTCTGTTATCACTGGATTCTTGATGTCAGTATCATGAAACAAAAAAATTTGAAAGTGTTTCCATCTGAAGCAAAGGGTTATGTTACTTCTCATTTGACAGCTGAATGCATATTAACTGTGACGTTTAAAAAGAAAACTTCACTCACAGAATATCCATTTTCCCTTCAGGTAAGATTCAAATTACCAGTGAACATTGAATTACATTTATCATAAAGAAGTGTAAATTAAAACAACAATAAGAATTAATAATTTGGTAGTAATAGTCATTTGTATTGGCAGATTGTTCTGTTGCTTACTCACAGCTGTGAGTGCAGGGAGAAAAATAACACTACCCATATCAATTGCTTTTTACTGTTTATCCAGAATTTATAGAAGATGAAGGTGATCATTCCCTGTTGGACATTTTGGGTTCCATTACATTGAATAGTGTGTTCATTCATTCAAATATGGTATTTCCCTGCTACCATTATGAGGAAAAACTGTTTTTGAAATAGAAATATCTGCTAGCAAATATCTCTGTGGACTTCATTAAGAGTTAAAATTGTCAGTAACTGATACATTCTATTTTGCTAAGGAATCTCCAAATGAATGTAATATTACTAGCAGAAATGCCCATAATTGCAAAAGTGGAGGGATACATAGAAGTGAAGATTATTGTTGTACAGCTATCAAACTGTTGCTCAGTTACCATCACTGTAGCACAGTTGCAATGAAGAGAGGATGATTAAGGGATATGGAAAATAAAGGATTGCAGGAGCTGGGAATAGTGTGATATCAGGGCTGTCAAACAAGTACATGGGGAAACAGTAGTTGTGGATTGAGGAGTAAGAGGGGTTAGCAACCTAGATGAAGAACAGAGAATCATTTGAAAGGAGACATGACAAAGATACACTGACAGAGACACAGAGAGAGAGGGTGGGGGTGGAGGCATGACATGAGATGACGGTTTGAGAGAAAGAGCAGGGGTACTTATGTAGAGAGAATTTAGGCCTCACTCTTAGTAAAGTATCTGTTGAAGTAACCCTATTGTTCTGAGTTTGCTTTATATGGTTGAGCTTGCAAAGACGTTTTGGACAGAAGAGCAATAGCCATATCTACATGTGACATCAAAGTTTTTCATGGTGGCATCTTTGTATAAAATTTTCTTAGAGTTCACACCACAACCAACATGAATTAAAACTTGAGCTTTGAAAGATAATCTCAACTACCTTCTAAATCTCAAGTTGTAGTTCATTTTTTGCATGTGATCTGAACACTGAAAAATTTTATCCAAATACCTGCATGTGGTCAGTTGGTTGATGTTTGTTCTTTAATAGAAATCTGTGCAGTGTTTGCACAATATGTATGCTGCATCTGCTTTCACAAGTTGTCCTGCCACCTGTAAAGTAGTGTGTGCTTAAGGCATTACAGTTGTAATAGATGCTGAGGCCAATATAGTATCAAGTATAGAAGTGAATAATACTAATGTGACTAATAGGTATAGTTATGAAGCAAAAATGGTTGTTTGCAATAACTGTAAAGGCAAAATCAAAAAGATAAATGATTGATGGCAACACCTTCAGCTAGTTGTTGATGTTCTGAGATAAGATACCGTTAACCTGAGAAATAATGATTGTGATGTACAAACATCCTAAGCAGTTTACCAAACTGCTAAAATGACACAAAAAGTTATCTGAAACTGGTGACAGTCTACTAGTGGAAAATACAGGTCAAAAGTACAGTTCACCCACACTCACCAGTAAAATCAATAGAAAAAAAAAGAAAAAAAAATTAAACAAGCATCCAGTTTTTCTTGAAGTGTGAAGAAAGTGCTAAAATTCTGCAACACCATCACCTTCGCCCACTGTTTGATGACTGCACAGTGACATGGTAATAGGCACCTCTGGTATAGAGGAACAAGTGAAACAATTGAAAACAAATCAAGTTATCAGATTCATATGAAATCCCAGTTCAATTTTACAAAGAGCACTCTACAACAACTTACTTAACTTGCATTTATCAGAAATCTATCATCCAGTGCAAATTACCAAGTGACTGGAAAAAAGGCATGTTGCTTCTGTATATAAGAAAGGCAAACAAACAGACCCCAAAATTACAGATCACTTATCCCTGACATTGGTTTTCTGTGGATCTTTAAACACATTTTCAGTCTGAATATAATGAATTTTCCTGAAATTGAGAATCTTATGTCCACAAATCAGCTGGTGTTAGAAAGCACCACTCATGGCAAACTCAGCTTGCACTTTTCTCACTTGATATTCTGCAAACTATGGGTGAAGGGCAACAGGCAGAGTCCATAGTCCTAGTTTTCTGAAAAGCACTTAACGCAATACCCATTGCAGATTGTTAACAAAGGTATGAGCATACAGAATAGGTTCCCAGATATGTGAGTTGCTTGAAGACACCACTATGTTGTCCTCAATGACAAGTGTTCATCAGAAATGAATATATTGTGAGGAGAAACCAAGGGAAGTGCTGTAGTATTGCTATTATCTTCTATATGAATAAATGATCTGGCAGACAGGGTGGGCAGCAGTGTGCAGTGGTTTGCTGGTGATACTCTGGTGTGCAGGAAACTGTAAGATGACACAAGATGATTAAGAAAAAAATTACTAGTTTATGTGATAGCTCTAAATGTAGGAAAATGTAAGTTGATGTGGATGAGTAGGATAAACATACCCATAATGTTAATATACCGCAAGAGTATTACCATTCTTGACACATTCACATCATTTATACGTCTGTGCATTACACTGTAAAGCTATATGAAATGGAATGAGCATGTGAGGATTGTAGTAGGGAAGGCAAATGGTTGACTTCAGTTTATTGGGAGAAGTTTAGGAAAGCGCAGTTCTTCTGTAAAGGAGACTGCTTGTAGGATGCTAGTGTAACCTGTCCTTGAGTAGTGCTCAAGTGTTTGGGATTGAAAGAAGACATTGACACAATTCAGAGGCAGGCTGCTAGATTTGTTACCAGTAGGTTTAAACAACTTCCAAGTGTTATGGAATTGTGCTTTGGGAAGGCAAATGGGAATCCCTGGAGGGAAGCGGACTTTCTTTTTGAGGAACATGATTGAGAAAATTGAGAGAGCTAGCATTTGAAGCTGACTGCAGAACAATCCTATTGCTGGCAACATACATTTCATGTAAGAACAACAAAGATAAGATATGAGAAATTAGAGCTCATATGAAGGCATATAGATAGTCATTTTTCCCATGCTCTATCTGTGAGTGCAACAGGGAACGGAATGACTAGTAGCGGTACAGGGTACCTTCTGCTATGCACCTTAAGGTGGTTTCAGAATATTATGTAGCTGTAGATGTAGAAATAAACCCATTAAATAACCAAAATCTCCAGTACACAAACAGGTTTAGTATACTGTCAAAAGTGACAGCAACAAATTCATTAAAACATCAAAAGCAAGCATTCCAGTCAATGTGTAGTTTGAAACAAAATGGAAAGTTGTGAATGTAATGTCAGCAGCTACCGTAAACAATGGGAAAAGAAATCTAACGTTTTTTCCTAATCAACAACAACTGAAAAAAGTTAGCTACCATTTTGCAGGATGTTAATATGGTGCATGATGGGCAAGATGGAAGACTACAAAATATGGGTAATATACGGATGTCGTAGTTTTTATAGCATTCCTAAGTGTATTGTACTTCATATTATCACAAAAATAGAGGAAAGGAGGAAGTAGAAACAGTTAAATATAGTGAAACAAACCAAGATAGCAAGTGGTTAGGGAAATAAGCCTGTGAATATAGTACAATTTGTGAAAATAAATGCGAGGAGAATAAAGCCTACAGGTGTGATTTTTGTTGTTGCAAGAGGGTTTGTTACAGTATCAAGCTAGTTAAATAGAAAAATAAAGTGTGGATGTAGCATAAGTATAAATCAGTGTATGTACTAGTGAAAACCTTTCAAATAAGTGTGTAGTACAATTCTGAACTTTATATCTGAAGTGCACAAATGAAATGGAAATGAAGACACAACAGTACCAGTATTCCAGGTATTGTATTGTATTGTATTGGACTGAAGACCTAGAAACGATGAAGAGGCTTCTTCCCCGCCTTAGCCACAGTGGTACACAACATCACAACAGGCTACAGCAGTCCACTCACCCCTCTGCCGCCCCACACTGAACCCAGGGTTATTGTGCATTTCGGGCTACAGTGAAATCTTCCTCCCCCCTCCCCACCCCCTGGGAACATCTCACACCAGGTGAGTGTACAGCATGCATTCATTGAGGCAGATGGAAAACCACCTTAAAAACCATCCACAGACTGGCTGGCACACTGGACCTTGACACTAATCCACCAGGTGGATTCGTGCCAGGAACCGGCACACCTTCCTACCTGGAAAGTAGTGTGTTAGACCACATGGCTAACTAGGCAGGCTTATTCCATGTACGCCTACTCTAATAAAAAAGAAAAAAAAAGTGTGATGCATGGTGCAGAAAAGTAAACAACTATCCTCATGATGCACATTATGTAAATTGGTCAGTGCAAGGCACAGAACAAAATCAACAGCTCGAAACTAAACAAATAGACAGTAAAATGGTACAAGGAAATACTCAGGATGAAATTTCCTGACAACGAATGACAGATGAAATTTTGCAAGTGGATACTCTAATTGCACATCTTACTGATAGTCTGATGACTCTAAAAGAACAATTAAACAGTGTGTTGATTCTATCAAATATCTGAAAATGTAGACCAAATTTGCAAAAGGGAAAAACAAAACAGTGACACTGCTGAATGTTTTGTTAATTGTGTTAAATCAAATGTGCCAGTAAAAGTAAATATTGCACAAACAGAAATGGAATTAGCAGCGAAAGGAACCAGGACTCAATGTAATACAGCTATACCAGAAATTAAAGTTCTTATGTTGACTGAGGAAAGTAGCAGGAACTCTGCAAACCTGTTAAATGAATTATCACAAGAAACGCTCTCTTTAGTATACTTTGTTAAACAAGGCACGTTATTTAATGAAGTTACCAGTACTAGAGACATTCATAGCAAAATTGAACACCTAGGACAAGAAGACACACTAATGGCCTGGGCTGGATCAAATGACAGCAGAAACTGGAAGAAGACCTATAATTTCAAAAATGCTGTAGTAAAGTTAATCAGGAATATGTTACAGACAAGGGTGATACTGTGTACAATTCCATACTAGCAAGTATAAAATTGAAGTAGATTAGATTAGTTTTTTGTTCCTTGGATCCATGCTTAGAAAATCCTCATGGATGTGTGTAAAAAAAATTGTAACTAAATTTTTTATGTTTGCTGGCAAATTATTGAAGATGAGTGTTCCTGAGTAGTGGATCACTTTTTGAACTAATGTAAGTGCTTTTAAGTCCATGTGCAGATCATTTTTGTTCCTGGTATTGTATGTATGAACTGAGCTGTTTGTTGGAAAGAGAGATATAATATTTAGGACAAATTTCACTAAGGAGTAAATATACTAAGAGGCAGTAGTTAGTATACCCAGTTCCTTGAAGAGGTTTCTACAGGATGTCCATGAGTTTACTCCACAAATACTATGTATTACACACTTTTGAAAGACAGGGTACAGACAAATTATGTCATGTATTAGCTGAACAAGTAGCAAAGTTCTGCTCCTCTCAGCACATGCTCACTGATGTATTATATATCCAGTTGTGTTTCAATAAGGACGACTTCCACTTCAAAGCAAAGCAGGTGGACAATAAAATCATGCCACAGTACTTGGTGTAAACAGATTCCTAAGAAGACAAGATTTCACATGGCAAGGATTGCGTATTAACAAAAGAGGAAGGAAAAAACTGTGCAGAGAATTAAAGTATTCAATAACAACCAAAAAGCAGACCATAGACATGGAGAAAAACATAGCAGTAACCATCATGCCAGAAGTAGAAAAATTTTCTATACAATCAAGAAACCTGGTAGATGGAAAAACTGAATCATTACATTCTAACACTGAGATAGACTACACTGAATCAACAAAAATAGAAGCAGATGCAGCATTAACTGTAGTAATGGAACGAACACACTGTAAAAAATAGGAAGATCACAATGTATCAACAGAAACAACTGATAGTGGATTAAATGTAATAAAGGAACCATCACACACAGCATCACAAAAAGACTGTGAAATACATCAAAGCATACAACCAACAACTTTTAAAGTTGAATGAGTAGAAAGGAAATCAACATGGACTACACAGAGGGTACGAGCAGTTCCCCACTATTTTACCAATAGACGTTTTATTCCACAACCAACAAAAGAGAAGAAGGGTAAGATAAATAATAATGAATACAGCATAGTCACATATCTAGCTCCAACTATAACAGGTATACAGTGACCCAGGACTCATAAATAGGAAAAAAACATTAAAATCTTCTACCAAAATCTTCATAGCTTAGGAAAAAAAAAAAAAAAAAAAAGAAAAAGAATGAAACACAACTGGATATATTATGAATCATGAAAATGGGCAAAAGAAGCAGAACTTGGCAGCCTCATAATAAGAGACTATGATTTGATTAATTGTTTCTGTAGATCAAAACACAGAGGTGGAGGTGCTGCTATATACAAGAAGAAAATTGGAAGGTTGCCAGATACTGAACACTATAAATATCTAAACCTTCCAGCTTGCATTGAAAAAGATCTGTAAATTACTGGCAGAATGAGTGAAGAGCTCAGAATTATCTGTGATTACAGGTCCCCAAGTGGTAATATTACAATGTTTCTGAAAAAAAACTAGAAAAATTATAATTTAAAATAAAAATAAAAAATGTTGTAATATGTTGAGGCTATAACGTAGATACAGGAAAAGAATCAAAACCAAAAACTAAAACTGAAACAGACATTATTACAGTGTAAAATGACAACAATAATAGATGTACCTACAAGAGTGACTGATCCTAGTATGAGCATCATTGAGAATATAATCACAAATACTGAAAGTAATAAATGTGAATCAAAAGTTCTAAAGTCAGCAATCTCTCTGACCATCTTGGGTTAATAATTCACATCCACATTAATAAGAGCTCAAAAACAGAAGAAATTCAAGATAAGAAAGCAGTCAGGATTATCAATGTACAGAACATGAATATTTTCAAAACAACACTGAGGAAAGAAGAATGGACCAAAACAATGCAAGTGCAAAGTACAAATGAGAAGTATGATGCATTTCTTAACACACTAATGCATCACATTCATGTAGTCTTTCCCAAAGTAGCCTATCAGAAAAAGCATGGTCACAGTAAGAAATGAATTACGAAAGAAATAATTGAACTCAGGACTAGAGTGGAGGAGTCAGACAAGCACGGAATACAGAGACATATAAACAATATCAGAAGAAGTACAGGCAATTAATAAGAGAAGTAAAAGCCATTTCAGTGAGCAAAGCAATAGAAAATTCAAATAAAAAAGAAAAACAACATGCGATATAATCAACAGTGAAAGATATTGCCAAAAAGGTGTAGAAAGCAGCAATTTTATTACGTCAGTGATAATTGATGACAACATAGTTACAGATGGAACAAAAATCACTAATATACTAAACAACAACTTTATAGATACCATATAAAAGTTACAAGTGGAAACTAATCATTAGTGGTCGAAGCATGCATAAACACTTGGCCAGCCATCCTACTCAGTGTTCCTGGAACCAGTGACAAAAATAGAACTCATAAAAATAATCCAGAAATTGAAACCTGAAAAGTCTGCAGGAGATGATGAAGTATCAGATTATTTAATAAAACATGGGAATGAAGAAATAATCAAACCTCTTTTGGATATTATTAACTTCTCATTTAGAGAAACAGTATTGCCAGAAGAATTAAAAGCAGGCAATATTTAAGAAAGGAGACAAAAATAAATCCAAATAAGTACAGACCAGCATATTTAATCTCTGATGTCTCAAAAATACTAGAGATGCTCATGCATAGTAGGTTGACCAAATTCCTGGAAAAACACAGTATTTTCATTCCAACACAGCATGGTTCCCAAAAAGGGAAATCTACAGAAACAGCCATCTCAAGCCTCACAGTATATGTTATAGATGCTTTAGTCAAAAATCTCTGTGTCTCCTATGTTTCTGGATTTGTCTAAAGCGTTTGACACAATCACCCACACTACACTTGAAAAACTTGAAATCTATGGTATTCGTGGACATCCAGCCAAGTGGATAAAATCATACATCAGCAACAAAAAGCAGTATGTGGAAACAGAAACTGGATGCAGATCTGAAATCAGTAATATTAGGTATGGAGTGCCTCAAGGATCTGTAGTTGGCCCTCTTCTGTTCAACCTACAAAGGTTGGAACTTTAATAGTGGCAACTATATATTTACAGCTCGTACAAAATAGATACACGTTTGAAAGTTTTACTGACCTTCAAAGTAGTCACCAGCATTGTGTATAACCCACTGCCAGTGATGTGGAAGTCATAGGATACTCTTACCAGTGCCAGTTGTGTTGACAGTTTGAGTGGTGTGGTCTATTGCCCAGTGAGTTTGTAGCAGTTCTGAAGCGAATGCCGTGGAGTATTTCCTTCAGTTTAGAAACTGAGTTGCCTCACAAAGGCTAGGACAGCGGAGTGCAGTAGGTGGTATAGCACTTAGTAGCCGCATCAGTAACAGCTTGCACCATACGTGCTTGAGCATTGTCCTGCAAAATGATGGTCAGGTCCTGCACAAAATGTCACTTTTGTCTCTAAGCTGGTCGTAGGTTGTGTTTCAAAAATGAACAGCATAGAGATAGAAATGATGACACTTTCTCCAGGACCTGACCATCATTTTGCAGGACAATGCTCAAGCTTGTACAGTTCAAGCTGTTACTGATTTGTTTGACTGATGGGGCTGCTAAGTGCTATACCACTTTCTGCACTCCCCTGATATGAGTTCAACTCGATTTCTAAACTGAAGGACACTTCACAGCATTCATTTCAGAACTGCTACAAATTCATCGGGAAATAGACTGCACCACTTGAACTGTCAACACAACTGGCAATGCTATGAGTGCCCTACAACTTCCACATCTCTGGCAATGGCTTATACACAATGCTGGTGACTATTTTGAAGGTCGGTAAAACTTTGAAACACATATCCATTTTGTACGAGCTGTAAATAAATAGTTGCCACTATTTAAAGTTCCAGCCCTTGTATGTGTAAACAATATTGAGGTCAGTGAGAAAGACAAAAACATACCATTTGCAGATGACATGACACTAATGAATGTAGAAAAAAAAATCAAGAAACAATGGAGAGAAGTGTGTTTATGTCAATAAATAACACAATACTATGGCTTATACAAAGCAACTTAATTTTAACATAAAAAAGATAATGTTCATGGTGATCACAAATGGAGAAAAGGAAGAAACATAGATATATACTCATAGATGAAACAAGACTGGAAGAAGTTACTACTATTAAGTTTTTGGGGATTATGGTTGACAATAAGCTCCAGTGGAATCAACATACAGATAATATTTGCTGTAAATTAAGCACTGCAATAATTGTTATGAGACAGCTTGCACATTATGCCAGCAAAGTGCTTCTATGTGCAGTGTACCATGCCCTGTTTGAGCCATACCTACAATATGGAATTACTGTTTGGGGAAATCCCACCAGCATAAATACAAAAAGAATATTTACATAGAAAAAAAAAGCTGTTAGGACCATTTAGAACCAGAAATGAAGAGACTCACGCAGAACTGTTTTCCATAGTCTAAAAATACTGACATTTCCATCTCTATACATTTACAAAACAATAATATCATTAATAAAAGGAAATGCAGTACTAGAAAGAAATCCAGACACTCATACATATGAAACAAGAAATAAAGGTCAGCTGAGAAGTATGCAACAGCAACTGAGAGTTGCTGAAAAAGGCCCTCAATACTCATGTGTGAAGTTCATAAAGTGCGTTCCAAAGAGTTTGCAGGACAATGTGAGGAAAAAGACATTCCAAAAACTTTTAAAGGATTATTTAATGGAAAAAGAATTTTATAGTGTAGAAGAGTATATGTATCAATGAATGAAGAATTCTACTATTATTGTTATAAGAGGTACTGTATCTAATTGAACATATTATGATATGTAAATAACTCGAGAACATGAATACTGAGATAAAATGTAAATATGAGTGTAATGTAGTATATAAATAATTTTCAGGACGTAAAAAATGGGTGAAAAATATATGCAATGTTATTATAAGTATTGCCACTTCGATGTATTAAATTGTAATAAATAGGGTAATATTACAAGAAAATAGGTTCAAGTTGACTTGTCCTATCTTACAAGTACACACTTTGTACAAAATGTAATCAAATGGGACCAAAAAGAAATCAATCAGTCAATCAATGAAATCTGGTGCAAGGATTAAGAATGTTATTGAAGCTATCTCAGCACATATTGTATACTTAAACACAATCACTGCTCTTTGTATGAAGTTACTAATTATGTAGCACATAGTGAAGCCAAGAAGTTTATAACAAGCTTGAAGAATTTTTTAGATATGAATAAGATGAAAGACATTGTTATTTTGATGACACATCATAGATGTGACCTAATTTTTAATTCATGCCTTTATAAGGATGTAGGTAAAACCAACATTAAAACCAAACAACTGTGCTAATTTCACACAAAATGCTATTTGATGGATATTAATAGAGTGGAGGAAAATTTTCAGACAGACACTGGTGAGCATTGCAATTACCATGGGAAAAATTTCCTCTGTGATGAGATGAACTATAAATGAAATAAGTGGGCTTAATAATGCAAGACAGTTTTTGTGTGCATATTTATGTACAGTATTACAACAGAATCTGCATGAAAGGTCAGTGTTTCTGGAAAGCATCAACTGACAGTTTTCCAACAGAATATTATAGGCTTGTGTAACTAGCTAAATGGATTCACGGTCAGTGTGCACACCCATGAAAGTATAAAGCATACCTATGCACTGTACTTCACTGAACACCACAATTGTGCTGGGACTGAATGACTTTCAGTACCTTATTACAATCAGAAAACAAAGAGAAGAAGGAGATATTGCTATTTTTTTAAAAATAACTGCATGAGATATAATGCAACTGAAGAACACACTTTTGTATGTCATATTATGTGGGGGTTTCGGTGTTAATTTCTTAACATACATCAGTTGGAAAGTAGACCTGGCAAATTTGATGTACAGCTACAACCTCACTACAGTATTTACTTTTTCTGCCAGAGTAACTTCTAAGTCAAGCACCCTAGCTGACATTTTCATACATCAAAGGAAAGTGGGCAATATAATTATTAGTAAAATAATGTATGGTCTCTCTGATATTATGTTCAGACACTTACTATTAATGAAATTAATATCTGCCCATAAGCATGAACTTCCATCCTAGACAAAATCTAACCCCCTTCAACGCAGTTATAGTTATCGGCAAAGATGGCATTACGTACAAGCGGGACACCAAATTTCTTGGACTTACCATCAGTAACACACTAAATTGGAAACCACATATTGAGGCATTGTTACAAAAGCTTAGTAAAACCTGCTATCTATTACGACCATTAAATGACAAAGCCTGTTTAGATACCTTGAAGCTGGTGTACCATGCCCTGTTTGAGCCTGTCTTGAGCTATGGCCTAATCTTCTGAGGAAAGAGCTGTGGTTCTCTCACAGTTTTCAAGTTACAAAAACAAGTAGTAAGAATAATGAAATGTAAAAAAAGAACTCAACACTGTAAACCACTATTTCAACAGCTAAAAATTCTGCCACTGCCATGCCTATATATATTGGAACTAGCTTGTTTTACAGTATGGCACTTGGACGCCCTCAACAGAAATGCAGACCGCCACACACACGACACCAGAAACAAAACACAGTTACAAATTATAGCCCGCAACACAAAATTATATGCAAGTGGGGTTAAATGTATGGGCATTAAAATATACAACCACCTCCCAACAGACATAAAAACAAGCAAAAACCCAAAAATAATGAGAACTAAATTAAAGGAATTGCTACTAAATCGCTTTTTCTATTCCGTACATGAATTTCTTGAAACAAAATTTTAATTACTTGCAATTAGCAGTTTACTCAGTTGTAGATGTTTCTACTTAGTAAGATAATTTAATTATTGTATCTTATCTATATTCTGTCTGTATCTCATATAGGCCTATGTGTTCTGCTATGTGAACTATGTACCACAATATTTTAATTACTTGTAATAAGCTGTATATTCACTTGTAGATATTTCTCCTTAGTAAGATAATTTAACTATTGTTTGTTACTCATATTCTGTCTGTATCTCATATATGTATTCTGCTATGTGAACTATGTACCGCAGTATTTTAATTACTTGTAATAACCTGTATATTCACTGGTAGATATTTCTACTTAGTAAGATAATTTAATTATTGTTTGTTACTCCTATTCTGTCTGTATCTCTTATATGTATTCTGCTATGTGCAGTACTCACCAGTGTCATCTCATCACAAACCACCTTTTTCATATTTTGTCTATATATCCTGTATGTATTCTGCTATGAGAGTTATGTACCGCTACTGTCATCTCTCATCATATACCATCTTAACATAATTTTTCAAATTGACTTGTCCTATATCATGATGTGCTTTGCTGTACAAATTGTATGATCTACAGGACCAATAATAAATAATAATAATTTGAAAGAAGTCAAAGCAATACTACAAGAAATGATTAAAGCCTTTAAATCACGCCTCAGATATATAAATTTAAGACATATACATCATGAAGATGTGTCAATTCTAAATACAATCTTTCTTCAGTTAAACTGTAACAATATTTGAAGGTTCTTTTCCTAAAATAGTATCCAAGAATCAATTCAAAGAATTCATTAAAAAGCCATGGATCACAAACATGGTAAGGATATCTCCACAAACAAAATGACAATTGTACATGACATCAAAAATTTCAGGCAACCATACCCAAATAAATCATTACAAAAGTGTTGTTAGCATCAAACTAATCCTGTAATAAAATCAAAAATCAAAATGGTCAGGACATAATAAGAAGAGATGCAGGTGCCAGTTGTTATAGTAAATTTGAAGACATTGACATAAATACTGATAGTAAACATTTAAGTAATCGTGTGACACTTGCAAAAACCTTAAATTGTAATTTTTAAAGTGTTGTTGGGCAAATAGGCTACAATGAACCCCTGTAAAGAGCCACAGAAATACTGAAATGCCATTTTCATAATCCTATAATTGAGTAAGCGTATCACCCACAACTGAAAATGAAATAAACAAAACAACACTTCTTTAAAAATCAAATGATCATCAGGTAAAAACATTTCCGGTAAACATTTAAAAGATTGCTCAGATTAGTTATGCAAAATTTTGGTTGGGATGCTTCACACTTCTATGAATTATGGTGTTTTCCCAGACAGAATGAAGCTTACCATATTGAAGCATTTCCACAAAAAATGAAACACAGCTCTTTATTGATCAGATACCCAAAAGTCCTCAATAAAGTATTGTATTTCAGAATTCTGGGGCACTTAAAAAACTTACACCTCACAGTGCAAGACAGTTCGTGTTCCAAAAAGTGTGTGCCTACAGCTGAAGTTGTATTTTCTTTCATGAATTATGTGCTACAATTCCTAGACCAAAAATTATGCTAGTTGGTATATTTTGTGTTTCTCCTAATGGTTCCACCTATGTAGATTGCAAAATATTTATGTCTCACCAAAGAATGCCAGTATGGCATCAGAAGGGCAGTGGAGACTGTCTATAGCCCTACCTCAATGACAGGAAGCCGATTTTTATCAGACCAGCAATGCAGGTGAGGGATAAAGCCTGAGTGGGCACTATACTCACTGAGGAACCCCCTCCCCCAGGGGTCTGTTCTTGGTCCATTGCTATTTCTCATATATACAAATGACTTTCCCTTGTCAAACAAAACAAGTAAGTTCAAACAATGGAAAGTCCAGATTGGAATATTAACAATTATGGAAAGGATATATCACTACTCACAGTAAAGATGGTGCATTGAGCTGCAGACAAACATGATGGAAACTATTACACATTAAGCTTTTCGCCATAGCCTTCAGCAGAAAAGAGAACCACATGTACATTCTCAAAGCGAACACACCTGACACACACATGACCACCACCTCTGGCTGCTCAGGCCAGACCAAAACTGAAACATGTCAAGCAGGAGCAATAACTCATAGTGGAGTGGGGAAGGGGGAGGGATAGCAGATAGCAGCTGTAGGAAAGCAGACCTGCAAAATTTGATGCACACCAACAATCTCAACACAGTATTTACAGAGTAACTCCAGCCGTCAGAGTAACTCCAAATTCAAGCACTCTAATTACACAGGAAAGAGGGCAATATCATAATTAGTAAAAGTTGAATGGTCTCTCTGACATGATGGTTGGAGACTTACTGTTACTGATACAAATATTTAACAGAATAAAACTAAGCATCACTGAAAAGAAATCAGACCAATATCACACTGGTAGGAGAAGAGGAAACAATGCTGACTAGTGGAGTATCTAGGGTCTAGAAGTAGCAGACAAGGCTATCTGGTGCAGCTTTTGGAGGCTAAGGGGGAGGGAGCGAAGGGAAGAAAAGATAACAGAAAGGAAAGGAGAAGAGAAGGGGAAAACATCAGTGGGTGCATTCGAATAGAGCACAGTGAGGGTGAGGATGTGAATAGGGAGGAGATGATAGGACAGAGGAGGCAGAAACTGTTGGGTGGAAGGCGGAGAGACAGCAGGTTATTGTGGGTTGAGGCCGGGATAATGCCAGGAGCATTACGAGGATAAATTCCTTCTATGCAATTCAGTAAAGCTGATGGTAGAGAAGAGGATCCAGATGGCTCATGTAGTGCAGCAGCCATTGCAATTGAGCATGTTATGTTCAGCTGCATGTTGCACCACAGCAAGATCTTCTATGCTCTTGGCCACAGTTTCCTGATGGCCATTCACCCTTGTGGACAGCTGGTTGGTTACCATGCCAACATAAAAAGCAAGGTAATGATTGTTGCAGAGGTGATATATGATATAGCTGCTTTCATGAGTGGTCCAGCCTCTGATGATGTAGGATAAACCTGTGTCAGGACTGGAACAGAAAGTTCTGAGGGGGTGGAGATGACCCCTGTGGCAAAGATGTGGGACTGATAGTGGTATAGGGATAGACTAGGATGGTATAGAGGTTGGGTGGACAACAGAGAACCACTTTAAGAGGGACAGGAAGGATCTTGGGTAGGATGACCCTCATATTAAGATATGACAATAGGCAGTCAAAGCTCTGACAAAGGATGTAATTCAGTTGTTCCAGTCCTGGGTGGTATTTTGTGTTGAGGGGAGCACTCCTTTGTAGCTAGTTCTTGTGATTGATGGAAGCATTTGGAGTGTGTGGGGCTATGGTGTGGAAAGCTGTTTGCAGATTGTATTTGGTGGATAGTGCTTCTTTGTGAAGGCCTTTGTGAGACCTTCAGCGTACTGTGCAACGGAGCTGCTGTCAGTGCAGATACGCCATCCCCAGGTGGCTAGGCTGTACTGAAGGAATTTTTTTGTGTGGAAGGGATGACAACTGTCAAGATAGAGACTGATGAGATTAATGTGAACAGAAGTTTAAGAGGAGGAAACAACATCCAAGAAGATAGCATTCTGCATTGAGAAAGACTAAGTGAAGTGGATTTGAAGTTGTGAATAAATGATGATACAGTGTCCTGGTCCTGATTCCTGAGTCCACATAATAAAGATATCATCAAGAAATCTGAACCAGATAATGGGTTTGGTCTTTTGGGAGACTAAAAATATTTCCTCTAGATGACCTATGTACAGAATTCTGTTCCATCTGGAAATGTCAATATGGTGAGAAAAGAGTATAGCTACATCCAAGCAAAGTCAAAAGTGGCACTACTCATGAAAATATCAGTAAATCCCTGCAAAAGACCTTCCCTAGCCACAACAAGTTTATAAATTAAAAGCTTGAAACAATGGGGCTTAATAGCAGTTACAAAGTTAGTGTTGTTATTGAGCTTAGAGATAAAGTAATGAATAACACTATATGGTCCAAAAATCTTGTGATAAAGTATTTTTTATTCCAGAGAATGGCTAGTCTTCCTTCAAAATAACCTCTTCTGTTACAGACAGATATCAAGAGCAGCTAAATTTAAATGGATCACATGCTGCTCAGAATGTCACTTCCATAGTCATAAGTGTTGCCAGTTTATGATGTCTTATAACTAAGCTTGGTGTGTTATCATTCTGTATAGAAGAAGTGAAGCCAGATGTACGGTCACTGTATGGAAATTAATTACTAGCACAAGAAGCTGAATAATACAACAGTACTGAATACCTAAATTTGGCAAGTCCATAGTACAGAACAAGTGCTTCCCTTTTGTGGTGTATCTATTTAAACCAACTATTGGCTTAGGATGCCATTCTCCAAATGGCAACTTTGAAAATTTTCTCATCTAAATGGAATCATGTTATGGTGCTTAGTGCACTTGATATCAAAAATGGCATTATGTGGTGATTTCAATGCACACTTCTGTAAAGAAAGCGCTAAGCAGAGAGAATTTATGAATCTAGTAGCATACCATTTACCAACCAGAGATGATGCCAGCCTTCACATTGTATTCACAAAACTAAATACTTGGGGATATGAGATGATTATATTTGACCCAGGGATCTCTAACCACAGAGCACTTGTCATAGAAATGTTTCCTGGCATTCTAATTCACAAAAGGGGTCATAAATAAAGAAACATTAAGTATTCTTCACACTGCACCATCTGCAGTAGAATGGCTGCCTGGATTGCAGAAAATGGCAGTGATCAGTGCATTTAAAGAGTTCTACCAGAATATTGAAGCCAAATTTGACTATATCTATCCACAGAAAACTATAAAATATCCTGGAAACACATCACAACAGAGATAAAATGTGGTGAAAGAAAAAACATGGTATACTAGTGAACTGAAAAAAATTAAAATGTGATGTACTGCTATTACATGTTCACTTCAAAACAGCAATAGATCTCAGTGCAAAGGAAATGTTTAACAACAAATATTTGCAGGCAGAAATATTTTGCAGGAAGGATGCAGAAGAAGCCAAAAAGAAAATCAATGATAGGTTCATTGAAGGCACTCACAACCCATGCAAGGCATCTGAGACCTGATCAATTAACATGGGAAAAAACACCTCTCCATTAAGCTTGTGTAGTCCAGATAACTTCAACAGTTGTTTTGATTACATTTTGAGAAACCCTGTAAGTACTATCTATGACTTGAATATAGACTCGGCAAATGCTGCAAGAAATGAAAAAAGAAGCAGCATGATGAACTGTAGGAAAATACAAAAAAATCAAATAATAAACACTGTAAAATGGTATAAGCCTTCTGAAGATATCCACTAACGTCCTCAAGAAAATCATTCATGATTTTGCTAAACCATTACTATGGTAGTTAATAAGTGACTCTCTGCTGGTGGATTTCTGGACTTTCTGAACCTTACAAGGACAGTATAGTTTATAAAAAGGGTTACTCAGATGTTGTAGCAAGCTTCAGACCTATCTCAATAATTCCAGGCTTTGCTAAAGTCACTGAGACTACAGTGAAAGACCAAATTTCAAATTACTTTGAAATTTATGAACTCATCTCATATGCACAGCATGATTTCTGGAAAGACAAATCTACAACAATGGCAGCAGTAGATCTGGTTACTAGGATTAACCACAGTTTTGAAGAAAAAGAATCTTTAGCAGTTACACTTTGCAAACTTAGATAGTATTTGACTGCATTCCTCATAAGGTCCTTCTACATAAGATCAGTCGCTGCGGAGTTGGAAGCACTACTCTGGCAACCCTCAAATCTTATTTAGAAAACAGAAAACAGATCGTATTAGTCCAAGAGCGATGTCATGTGAATGGAAGTAGGAATACAGTGTGCCACGTGGATGTATAGTGGGCCCCTTCCTGTTTCTAGTTTTTGAAAATGACTTAAACTCTCATGGATAATTCTTGCATTCTGGAGGTGACACAACTTTGCACTCAAAAGGCATCAGTTCCAGCAAGACTCAAGAAGAAGCAGATGCCTTGTTTGATGTGACAAATTAATTTTTTGTTATAAATCAAATTAACCCTTTGGACTCTGGGGATGTCTTAACTCCTCATGCTTCGCTGTTCTCCTGGCATGCCTGATGTGTTTAAGTGTGGTCCTTGGGTTTTTCATACAGCAATAAGGATTTGTCAACATGTACTGTGCCACTGGCCTTTTCACTGCTAGGGAAGAGTTAATGTGCACTGAGTCTCAGCTACCTGAGCACGACAGATGTGTAAACACACGGAGCTGACTTTGTGCCCTGCTCTTCCAGCAGCTGTTCAGTGGTCTGACTGTATAGTTCAAGATGGTGTATATGTTTGTTGCCATGTTTCCTCTTTGCAGAATTCGACTTTGCTTGCTGTGTTTTCATCAGTTTTCTTGTTTTATATGGGAGAAATGGCATGTCGCTGTGGTTGCACAGATAAAGAGACCCTAGGTATGCTCACTAGGAGTGACAGTTAGTGGGAATTATCTGATGTTGCTAGCAGTGATGAGTCTTCAACAGAATCTCAAACTTGTAGTCCTCAGCCCTTCACATCAGAGGGGAGAGCAAGAATTACAGTTAGCAGTTCCTTTGAATCTGAGGAATTGTAAGTGACAGTGAAACAATTCGGAAAAGAGTTAGCATAAGTGACACGTTTGACTGCAAAGAAACTGATTTCCAGCCATTAAACTATTACTTTGATGACACAAGTTCAGGACACAAATATCAATAAGACACAGACACAAGCATTCATTCATTTTTTGTGATATTTATGTCTGAAGAACTGTTGCAATTCATTGCAGATGAAACAAATCATTTTTATGTTTACAGCAGAGAAAATACTACAGAATCTGTGCATTCTCAGCTGTCGAAGTGGAAATACAATGGGTTTGAGGAAATGTATTATTTTGTTGCTATCTCTCTTTTAAAGGCACAAGTTAAGAAGATAAAATTAAGTGATACACCTTTAAACACACCAGTTTTCAGTGAAATTATGTCCTGAGACTGTTTTCTCTACTTCTGAGAATTCTACATTTCAGTGATAACACTACGAGTACTATCATCCATGTACTAAATCCCAGTGCAACCTCTCTGGTAATCTCCTTGTAAGTGCATCAGTCAAGGTCATTTTGTTGAATGGTTTGTCAAAATGTGTTAATTTTTTAAGTTACAAAACTCTTTCGAAGTACTGTCCCTATTCCTATAAATAGGATGATACAAAAATTCAATTATGATTCTCCCCTGTTTTGCTTCCAACCAAAATTTATTTTAAAACCTTTTTTCGAAACTCTGATATGTTTCCTACTGACTTAAATTTAAATTTACCCATGACGGAGCTGTGCCCTTCAGAAATCTTCTAACAAATTTAGTTATTTGATTGTCATTGATACCTGACACAAAGCTCTCTCTGTGGTGGTGCAGAAAATCCACTGGATGTGAATTATCTGACTGAAGACTTTTGACAGGAATGTTGGACCACGCAATACCATTTATTGCACAAACATTTTTGTTAATACAACTTACCTGAACTGTTGAAAGTGTTTGATCCAAAACTGTTACATTAGTCTGCATATCGTTTTCTTCATTTAAAATTTTTTGGTTTAAATGGGTGACATTTTGTTGTGTGGTAGCTACCAACTCACTCAGTTTATTGTTTGATTGTTTCACTGACTCAGTTACAAACTCATTTACAAAACAATGAATTTATTTTCTAAAACATCATCTTTTTCATTCACTCTTTTTTTAATCCATTCTGACTACCCATTTTTTAACTCTCAAAAACTGATTACTCAGTTGACGTATCTGATCTTGCACCCTGTCCATTTTACTATTGTTTTCAGCTTTCAAATCATTTAATTGTCCTTGTAGTGAAGAAAATTTGCTATCATTATCTGTTCTTACTTCAATTAACTGATCATTAACTGCACTAAATTTGCTATGGTTATCTTTCTTTATTTCCTCTAGTTTTGCCAAAATTAAGAACAGAACATAAGTCTTTGCCATTTATTTACTGTCTACAATTTTACTCAGCTCAAATTCTCCTGACTGTATCCTGCAGCTTTCATTTCTACCTCACTTTTGCTTTCATCCCTATTCATTTTGTTAACATTCTCACAACTCCACAAACAAAGTAACTACACAAATAATTTGTACTTATCTTCCATTTTTGATGTTCCTGGTTGTAGCTGTAAAGTCTTCCTCATTTTCATTTGATCCAGTCCATCATTATTGGCAGTACATCATCACTGTTGGTATAAAGACTCTTTGTTGGGCAGCCTTCAGTTTTGCTCCATGTGGTCAAAAATTTATTCATACATGTATTTCATAAAATCAGTGAAATAAAACAATCTCTGCAACAGATGAGACTTCATTATTAGTCAATTAATCATGGACAATGTCCACACTTGTAATCTCCCCCCTCTTTCCTACTTCCATCTATTGTCCACATTAAACAATATCCAGTCCAACTAGTTAATAAGCAGAGTCTTTTATGAAGATTTGAGAGGAGCGAAGATTACAATAAACTTCCTAGTTTACTTAGCTTTTCATGTTGGCTCCAGTTCTTCTTGTCTAGGGATCTTATTCTGGAAACTGAAAATGTCACATCAGGTGCTGTGGAAATAACAATATTCCAAATGGTTTACAATTTTTCTAAACAAATTAATTTCTACTTGTTTCTGTTACATTGTTAATTTTGATTATTATTTCAGAAATGAATCCAGAAATATACATAGTAAACAGTTCAGGATTGCATAATTAATAATAGAAATCTTAAGTGTGCCAATAATTTGTAATTTTAAATGTTTTTAAAAAATTAATTTTAACTGTATATTATATTATAAAGTAATTCATTTTCATGAATTTTGGCTTGAAATATAGCATACTGTGTGTAAAACTATATGAATATAAGAGCATCTGAGATAATATTGGCCTGTTAAAAATTTGAAAATTAGTACTGGTATCAACAACTGCTGTTGAGGTAAAGTAATGATAGAGGAGGATGTACTGTTACAGCTACCTGTTATGAATTTTACTCTGCTCAACTTCATCCAGAAGCCACCTATATATTGCTGCATCTTGGGACTCCTGTGAAAACTGTTTTAGTACCTGGAAAAGAGAAGAATTTCCAGCATGGAAACTATTGAATGTGAAAAGGAGGAAGATAGATATGATACTCCTGGTAGTGAAGAAAGAAAAGGAAAGTAAGAATAATAACAATCCTGGGCTTGAACAGGAGAGAAATGAAACTCATGACAGGCCATGGGAATTTCAAAAAACATCTACATACAATGGGAATAATATAATATGCCAAATATAGGATGTGTGGTGTTGGTGAGGAAACCACATCACATTTGAACTTATAATTTGAGGCATTGGAGATTAAAAGACACGGAATATTTGGATGAACCAGACCTGAAGAAATTGTGTCTAGCAAAGCACGTGTAAAGGATCTCCTTGCACTGTTCAAGGGCATTGGTTGGCTTCACTAGAGACATGGGAAATGATACAATAAATTTTGTTTTGGTGTGGGCAACAGTGGGCTTGAACAATGTTGTTTTTGCTTCCCTGATAAAATCAAATCAAGATTAGTAACATCAGAACCAAAAAATGGAAAGATGACAGACCCCATAGAGAGATACCTATCCCACCCCTCACCCCAAGGATCCCTCTCTGGGAGGAGGGGGTGTTTCATTTGTGGGCTGGAGGATAAAGATTTCCACCAATTTTACATTTTCTGTCGTCCCACAAGCCACAAAAATCATTTCTAACACCCTAATATTGAAAGCCAGTGGAGACATTAGCAACACAAATAGTTCCCTACATCCAGCTAACAGTTTAAACTACTCACTCCTCACTTCCTTCAAGTTAGAAGGGGTAAGCAAATAGCTCTAGTATATAAACTATTTCAAAATATCCTCCCATGAGAAATCTGCACATATCCAAACATAAAACTTAGTAGATAATCAGATAGTACAAATTCCTCTTGTACAAACTCATAGTAACCATTGTTACTACCATACATTAAGAAGCATACTAATTCCTCAACAGATACTGCAGTCTAATAAATTAGGTATACAAAACATTTACAAAATATGCTAAGGTGTACTTGTACAATATGTTACTATAATGATCACAGAACATACTTATTTAGTGTGTCATTGCCATTACACAAGAGGAGATACAAGTTTAGGGCCAATAGTAATCTTTTATAACATTGTCTACTATACTCTCATACTTATTATTACCTACACTGGGAACAGTACACAAAGCTGATAACTGCATTAACCCATTATATTAACTGGTCCATTATAGATCAGATAGTCTCCTTTATTTTGCAGCTTTGAAACAGGCTTAAAAACTAACAGTATTCTTCTTTTGTAAAAAATATCAAAATACATGCCCTTCTTCAGATTCTTGAGGTTTGTCAGATACAGCACACTCATCTGTGTTCCATTCCATGTGACTAAAGTGTATTTTTGCTTATTTGCAAGCATAATGTCCTGTTCTGGCTCTTATTCACTCTATTTGAATCTCATCTGGATATTAGCTTGTCATTCAGTTTCTGTATGAGGGTACTGCTCACCCTTCCTTGTCTTCTCTTCTTTGGTGTCAGGATACTAAACTCCAACATCTATATAATTAAATTTGAAAGAAACATTTCTCTGGATTCATGGTAACATTAATTGTATGTCTCCTACAACCATTTTCATCCAGATACCCATGTAAGTGCAATCCTTCTGCAAGCTGTTTTCACTTAGTTTAACTATAAGAATGTTTGTGAGTAAAAAGCAATCTTGCAGCTGTATGTTAAATTTCTATCCTTTCCTTATAGCCACTGAAGTATAATCAGCAAGATATTACACAGAAAATTATCACTCTTAAATATTACATAGTGAAGTTTACAGTAAAGGTAAGATAGTACCCTGTATTTTAATATATGGCTTTCATATACAGTGGAGACTCAATTGTCTGGACCTCAGTTATATGGATTTGTGATTATCTGGATTGTCAACTGTGAGCAAATATCTTTGCAATCTAGTCCATGCATGCACAGATATTTTATGCTGGTGCCACTTGCCCACACCTGGCACGATCTCTTCTCCATACATTGCATTAGCTACAGCACATGTTTCATTATTGCTTGAATCAGAAAGCATGCATTTCATTATTGTCTGGGTTAGTCACTTGTCAATTGCAATGCCACTTTGCCATGTCTTGCCTGTGCTTAAAAATGTCAAAGCAAAATAGGCATTTCATTGCTTAAATATAAAATAAATGTTATTGACTCATTAAAAAAGGGGAACTGTTAATAAGTTTACTAATAAGTATGATAAGCAGTATTGAGAAGAATACTGATTCAGTTTTGAGGTACTTGCAAACCTGTTAGTGAAAACAGGAGTAAGCATTGAAAAATGATGAAAAAAATGAAAAATGAACTTTTGAAAGAAGCTTTGTGTTGCTGGTTTTTACAGAAATGATCAACTGGGAAACCAGTATCTGGTCAATTGCAATTTGAAAAGGATTTATAGTTAAATAGAAAAATAGGTGGTGATGAATCTTCTATTGTATGCTTGCTTCTTCAGCTCTTTCTCCATACAATAATGCAAATTGTCCCTTTCTTGAATTCTACTGTCTGGCCAATTAAATAATTTTAGTAAGTGTTTCTCAATGAATTTCTTGTTTACTACCTCAGCTTGTGAAAGTCCCATAGATCAATGGTTTTTACAGAAATGATCAACTGGGAAACCAGTATCTAGTCAATTGCAATTTGAAAAGGATTTATAGTTAAATAGAAAAATAGGTGGTGATGAATCTTCTATTGTATGCTTGCTTCTTCAGCTCTTTCTCCATACAATAATGCAAATTATCCCTTTCTTGAATTCTACTGTCTGGCCAATTAAATAATTTTAGTAAGTGTTTCTCAATGAATTTCTTGTTTACTACCTCAGCTCGTGAAAGTCCCATAGATCAATGAGGCAATTCATTTAAAATAACCTGAAATTCTGGTATCATCTGCACCCAGTTTGTATGCCTAGCAGAACGATATTTAAGGCAAAGTCTCCCAATTTATTTCATTATTCTTGTGGAGGGGTTGGACTGGGAATGATAGATGCAGTAACATGTCTTATGCTTTCCAATGCCAGAAGTGCCTTAAGACTATTACTTAGAAACTGTGTTACATTCTCAGTCAGCAATCTGTTTGGCTTGCTTGTATCCACAATGTATTCTCTAAAGAAAATAATTGTAGTGACTGTGTTTGTCAGTTTTATAGGATATGGTTTAACAACATTCAACTTCAACAAATCTATAATGTATTCCGCTTCTACCCTTGGTAAATGTTCCAAATAAATCTGCTGCTGTTGAATCATGTGGAGCTTTTGTTATTATTGGATATGTTTTATAAGTTATTTGACCTTTATCTTCCTTAACCATTTGACATAATTCACACAATTGTATAAATTTTCTTACTTCTGTACTTAAATTCTTAAATCAATAAAATCTTATCATGTGTCTAATGCATTTTCACATGCTAAAATATCCATGTTCCTTATGTGAAGGCCAAATTCGGTCTTCTACCACTATTGAAGGAATAAATAACTTCTAGTGACATAACTTCTCATTGACTCTCCAAAACAAAGAAATTTCACTCATTATCCACTTATTCTTGTTCATCTCCTTTAATGTTCCTTGCTCATGGAGTCTGATAATATTCCAAAATATTTATCAGTTCCAATTCTTCTCTTATAGCTCTTGCTATTAATCTTACATCATTTTTTTGTTTAACTAATAAACAAAAAGTTGACCCTAAATATACTTCTTGTCATTCCTATAGGAAATCTAGAAAGAGCTTTAGGTGCTGTGTTATATGAAACTGCAATATAATTTACCTCTTAAGTTCCTATAGAAAGAGAACCCATCTCATTAATCTGCTGTGTAGTAGCCTACTCTCAATGAAGAATGTCAGTATGTGGTGATCTGTATATATTATTATCTTTGATCCCCAGATTATAAGTTGAGATTTATGCAAACCCCAAACTGTAGACAATAATTCCTTTTCAGTAGACACATAATTTATTTCATTTTTACTAAGACTTCCACTGACAAAAGCTATTTTTCTGTGTTGACCTTTGTCTAGATTCCATTCCTGTTGAAATACTTCAGAACTTGAAGTGTTTCAGATTGACTCAGCTGCATTGTGATTTGGTAGACTTCACCTCATGCACCAAACACTTAAATAAATTACCACCTGAACAATCATTGTGCATACAATGTATGTTGCTTACTGAATTTTCAAGTGCCTTTAAGTATTATTATTCAGGTTCCAGCTAATCTGTGCCCTGAATCCATGTGCCTTCTTCTCCAACTTGGCTCAGACTTTGCCTCCTTGCAGGCTGCAGAGAAACACAATGGAAAGTAACTTTTCATTCTCATTCACTCCACCACATAATTAAGAAGTGAGATTCAATTCGCCTTTTATATTAGCTTCAAAATTACAACTCAGTACATGTTAAATGAAGGCAGCTACCAACTCTACATACTACATGTACTACATACTTAACAGATCTGATATTCAACTTGATAATTGACAGTTACAATAAATTTATTATCTTCGACATTTTGCATTCTTAGATTTCACAGAGTTCTTTCTTCTGAACTGCTGACTCCATGGAACTCCTATCTCCACCGCAGCAGGTAGGGTCATCTGACTCCTACCCACTTCTGTATAGTCACTGGATCATTAGTTCTGGTATCAGCACTTAATGATTTAAAATGTCTGACAACAGTGGGGTGCTCACCACTTTTCGACTACTATCTGTCATGAACATCTTTTCTCTGACATGTATTTAAAGATGTGTTACCTCTCATTCAAGGAATGGGATATGTCACTACCAACCTAACCCATATTTCAGAGGCATCAGTAGCTAATTTAAAGGTTTTATGAATCGAAGGGTGACTTACAATTTCGGCATCTCATAGGGTTTGCTTGGTATTGTTAAATGCATAAGCTGTGCCATTATCCCAAATCCACTTAGTCCATTGTTTCAGTAATCACAGTAGTCATGGATTGTTCACTGTTTTCTTCTTACAAAACATCAATCAAATCCAACTCAACCTAAAAAAGTAATGCAACTGTGCTACACTTCAAGCTTAGGGCAATCTTTTATTGCTTGAATTCTCCGCTGATTGGTTTAGAACCCCTCTGTAGTGACTATGTTCCAGAAACTTTAATTCTTGGCTTCCAAAGTGAGACATAGACTGATTTGCAGTTATTCCATTTTCTTACAATTTTTTTTTTAAATTACAATATCCACCCAGGTTTTGTGATTAGAAATTATTAGTAAGTCATCCACATACATAATTAGTTCTTTTACTAATTCACTACCTAAAGACTCATCCAGTATATAGATAAAAGCTGCCATGGAAATGTTTAGCCCAAAAGGTAGTAGTTTAAGGTGGTGAGATTTTTGTTCAAATGGGAATAATGTATAAAGTCTGGATTCTTCTGGTAGGGAAATTTGCCAATAGCTAATGAACAAATCAGCTCAGCTACAGACATATGATTCTTGAAATCTTGATGAAAATTCTTCTATACTGACCAACATATTACACACTGTTTGAAGGTTTTTATTTAAATTTCATATGTCTAGCACCAAACAAATGCCTTCTGCAGGTTTTTTCAGCACTAGAAAAGGATTATTATGTACACTTAAGCTACATTCATCAGTACCATTATCATTCATCTTTTGTATCTCTTCTTGAAGACTTATGGCTGTAGCAAATGGTTACAGAAGAAAGATTTTTCCTCTTCTATCTTAAACTTCCACACAAATTCATTAATAGCATCCAGTTAGGCTGAAAATCCTTATTTATGTGTTAGTAATAAACTCTTAATGTATCTTCTGCTCTCATGTCAGTGTATTTGATTCCTAGGATTTTAGCTTTCTGCTTTCTCATAAATCTTCCTCTTTCAGGCTCTGATTCTCCACTGCTATTATATTAGCTGTTGGTGTTAAATGTTAATTATTTTTGCATGGTACTGTGTATGTATTGACTTCTCTTTTCCATAGTACTCTATTCTCATACAAACTTAGTGACACTTTATTGTCAAGTAACCATTCTAAACCTAGAAGTACATCTCAGTTAAGATTCATTGCATTTAACAAAGTTTGATAAAAACTCAAAATATTAATTGATATTCTCAATTCTAACTTAAAAGTCTTTCTTTACTTCCTGTTATCCCTACAATGCAAACTCCAGTCATGGGGAGTGTATGGCAAACATATTTCTTTTGCATTTTTACAATTAATTCTGGTGATATTAGGCACATCTTCCTACCTGACTCTAAGTATATTCAATCTCTGTCCCAAGAATCTTACCAGATGCAGTCAGTTTTATTTGTTCTTAGTGTTACCATTTTCCTCTTCCAATAATCATTCATCCTTAGACAATGGTCATGTCAGGGCTGCCACTTTTTCAAATGTGGGCTTCTTGCCTTGTTCCTACTCCAGATTGTGCATTGTTTTCCAAGCTTAGAAACATAAATTGGCTCTCCACAGGTCTATTAGATAACTCCCTTTTCATTATTAGAATTATACACAATATTTAATAGATTCCCTGATTAATCATTCTAGTTATATTATTTTTTATTCATATTTTACTATATTTTGTTCATTGCTATATTGGAAACAAGGTTTATACCTACTTCCATTGGTATTCTTGGATCATAAGTTTCCCTCATGGTTACAATCTCCTCATTCTTTATTTAATGTGCATAATCCTTGTGAGAAAATCAATAGTTCATTTACACTTGGCCGCCCATGATTCTGTATTAGTTTCCTGCATGGTAGTTTCTACAGATAATTTTCATATCAAATTAAGTAATAGATATCAGGTATTATCAGACAGTCTGTAGTGCAAAAAGAGAAAGTCATTGCAAATGCTCATGAATACCTTATGGCAAAAGGTCTCAATGAGAAACATTTAACTTGTTCTGTCACCAAAAAAAGTTCTACTAGATTATATATTAGAAACAAATGTGATGATAGGGTGAACAATTTATTGCTGGGGAAAAATGACAGGGCTGAAAATTGGAAAGTAAATCAAGAAAATATTTACTTATTCTCAGACAGTCATGGAAGAGGGCTAGATTAAACACTGAAAGAAAAAAATGAAGAAGGTAAATGTTATGGGTCTAGTGAAACCAGGTGCACCTCTGCATGTTGTTACAAAAGATATCCACAAATACAAAGACTCACGTTCAAATAACTCATTTATAATAGTAGCTGAAGCAAAGGATGTTTACAAAAACAAAGCAAAACATGCAATAAGAGATCTGAAGGAAATGCTAGAGTGTGTGCCATCACTCAAAATAACTATTGCTAGTATTCCTGAGCGACATGACCTAACAAAAACATCTTGTGTAAATAAAGAAATAGATATTACAAATTGTAAAATTAAGAAAATATGCAAACTGTTCTGCAACATGAGCTTTCTTAAAGCTGCCAGTCTAAGAGAAGGCTTCACAATGCATGGTATGCACAGGAACAGCAGTGACAAATCTAGCTTGTGTGACTTAATACTGGAAAATCTAAATCAGTTCAATGAAACACAGTATCCACCAATAGCAGTGAGTATGGTGGAGCCTAATCTAGGATCACAGGGTGGTACAACTGCAGTGACTTCAGATAAATTGAGAAACAATTCAAGTAAAGAAAGCTCAGTTTCTACTATATCAACTGTCCTTTCAACAGTGGAAGTGTCATTAACTCCAGCTACAGCAACTACAGCACAGTGTCATCAACTTCAGATACATGAACTACAGCACCTGAAACATTAACTGCAGCAGGATCAACAATTAGATCACAGTGTTCCACCAAAACTACTGTAGTGTCACCAAGGCCTTCAGCAGTCTACAATCAAAAGAGGAGCTTGAGGCCTAGAAAACCTGCTCTACTAAATCACGATTTTTTATGGTTTCGCAACAAAAAGGGGAAAACCATGACTTAGGTAAGTCAGTCAGAAATGACACTCAGCAAAAGATCAATTATCTAACGAGCATGTGCAAAAACTCACCCATCTTGAAACCTAGCAACTCACTTCCTTAGAAAGACAATACTAAACGTGACAAACTGTGTATTTTCCATCAAAATATAAGGGGGCTAAGAAGTAAACTAGAACTGTTGACAATGAATATTAGTGACAGTAATACTGTTGATAGTGCTGTTATCCTTTGTATTAACAAATACCATGTAAAGGAGGGTATCAATATGCTGAATCTAGATGGCTGTCATATTACCTCTCACTTTTGTAGAAACAGTGTGCAGAAGGGTGGTGTAATAATATATGTAAAAAAGAATATAATGTATAGATCTCTAGAGCTCACAAAATACTGTTTTGATCAGCATTTTGAAGCTTGTGGTATAGAAATTAACACCAAGACCCTGTCACTCGAATCTCTTCTATCCCATATATATTCAAAAAATAAAAATACTGCAGTCTTAGGAGACCTTAAGATTAACTTTCTAGGTTATGATAGTAGTAGAGCTGACCTGCTACATATAATGAACACTTACAACCTCACACCCATGGAAGACATCCCCACAAAGGTTACAAACTACTGTGCAAATCTTATAGATAATATTTTCATTGATGAGAATAGAAACACCAATGCAACAGTAAAACAAGTCCTAAATGGTCTTTCAGACCATGATGGCCAATTGCTAACTATCAATGAAATATGCCCACACAAGAAGGACAAAGTCTGTTAAAGGTCATTTAGGGTAATTAATAATGAAAATCTCATGATCTTCAGCAGTTATCTTCAACTCATTAACTGGAGTCCAATTTATGGAGCACTGAATGTCAATAACAAATTTAACCTATTTGTAAATGAATTTATGTGCCACTTTGAAGCTGTCTTTCCTCTAAGAACTGCAAAGAGCAAGTACCAGAGCCATACCAGCAAACAGTGCCTCACAAAAGGAATAAAAACATCATGTAGGAGTAAAAGACTGTTTTATGTTTTTCTCAGAATTGCAAATGATCCTGAAATAAGAGCTCATTATAAAATGTACTGCAAGATCTTAAATGAAGTTCTGATGATGGCAAAAAGTATGTTCATCAAATCAGAAATAGATAATTCTGGCAACATAATAAAAACCATCTGGGGTATTATTAAAAGAGAAACTGGTAGTTACTCGAACAATGCAGAAAATATTGAAGTTAGACATTGATAAAGGTGAAAATCTTGCAAAAATTTTCAACAAGCATTTTTTGACTGCAGCAGATAAAATATTGTGTAATGGTTCTATAAATGAGGCTCCGAATCTTTTACAAAGAAGTAGACTTAGTGCAATGCCCCAGATTAGCATGCCTCCTGTCACTGTTGAGGAAATTAGGAAAATAATAATGACCATGAAAAACAAAAACTCAATTGGTATTTATGGTATTTCCATCAAAGTGTTGAGACACACACACATTTTCATTTTTAAAGTCCTGTGCCACATCTTTGATGAATCACTGAGACTAGGAATTGCCCCTGATGCAGTGGTGAAACCATTGTACAAGAAGGGTGACAGAAAGGAAGTAACCAATTATCATCCTATTTCACTCTTAACTTGTTTCTCCAAGATTCTTGAGAAACTTGTACACGGAAGGATTTTTGAACATCGTAGTAAATACAATATTCTCAATAAAAGTCAATTCGGTATCCAGAAAAACATCTCAACGGAAGATGCAACCTATTCTTTCAACAATGCAATTCTTGAATCAATCAATAATAAAATGTCCCCAACTGGAATTTTTTGTGACCTTTCTAAGGCGTTCGATTGTGTGAACCATGAGATTTTTCTGAGAAAGGCAGAATTTTATGGGTTAACTGGAGAAGCAGGGATGTGGCTTGCTTCCTATTTGAAGAACCGGAAACAGAAAGTCATGGTAAACGACACTATTGGGGAACTAGTGTCCTCTTCTTGGGGCACAATAAACTTTGGAGTCCCACAGGGCACTATTCTGGGTCCTTTACGTTTCCTTATTTTCATAAATTACCTTCCAATGTGTACAAGGGCTAAGGTAAAATTTACTTTGTTTGGCGATGACATGATGACTCTGGTAGACAAGTCAACAAATACTAATCTTGAGATCACTGTAAATGCAATTTTTCAGGAGACCTTTAACTGGTTTACCTCTAAAGAATTATCGCTAAATTTTGAAAAAAACTCAGTTGATTCAATTCCACACAAGCCAAAATATCGAAGGTGAGGTTAATGTTAAATACAATGATGGGAATTCAGCAAGAGTGGAGTCAACAAAGTTCCTGGGTTTACTTGTTAATAGCGATCTAAACTAGTGCTTACACATTCCTTACCTATATAAAAAAACTAAGCTCAGCAATTTACGCTATTCATGCAGTTGCTTCCTTCAGTGACTTAAATACTTTGAAAGTTGCCTATTTTGATTATTTTCATGCCCTAATGTCCTATGGAATTAAATTCTGGGGAATCCAGCTAAAGGCAAACAAAATCCTCATAGCCCAGAAAAGAGTCATTAGAATTCTGTGTGGTGTCTATTATAGACATTCCTGCAGGAAACTCTTCTCCAAGAGCAGAGAATACTCACAACAGTACCTCAGTACACTTTCTCTCTCATGTGTTTCTTGTGTAAAAACCATTCCCTTTTTGAAATGAAGAGCACGTATCATAACTATGACACTAGGGTAAAAAATGATCTACATCTTGAACAAAAGAATCTAAGTATGGTACAAAAAGGAGTACACTACTCTTGCATAAAAATATTTAATGCTCTCCCTCAGGCAATAAAAATGTCAGTTACTGATCCACCTACTTTTAAAGATTAGCTTAAACAATAGCTTCTAAAACCATTTACTCAATGGGCGAATTTATGTATGAGAATATGTGAATTGATTTTGATGTATTGTAAGTCTATTCAATGTAATTTGTAACTTTTTACAAAAACCAATTCTTGTAAACATTTTTTACTATGTAATATATTTTTCTTTGTACAACCTATTATTATAAACAAATGTCTCAAATCTCTGTAAGGGACACGTTCTACACCCAAACGATTTATCACTAATGGGTCTACAGAACACAAATGAAATAAATAAATAAAATAAATAAATAAAAGGAACTGTTTATCATTTATCACCTTCTGCTTCCAAATAGATAAGATCAAAGTTGGTTTTCCTGGAGTCATCCCAGTATTTCATTAAGGATTCAGAAAACAACCTCAAAAATGAGCAGCATGAACATATCCTTCTCATTTAAATTTAGGAAATTTGTTTGGACAAGTTTGTTCCATTTCCAAGATGTAGTTCCTCTGTTAACTCTTCAGGGAACTGGCCATTATTATTATATGTATTTTACTAACCCATTCCTTTGTTTTGACTGGTTTATCCCAGAGATCTTGTAGTTCATCTTGTTCCTATCAGTCGCAGCTATTAAATGAGTCATGCTGGCAAATGATTCAATCTTTTCTTGTAATGTTTGTCCAAATAAGTCACTAATACACTCTTCTGAAGTTGCAAGAGTAGAGCCCAAGATTGCCGTTATGTCAGATTCTTTACTTTGCTCTGATTCATTTAACCTATCTTAGATTTGTTGATGCACTTGCGTAAATTCTTGATTCTTGTTCAGAAAAATCTCTAATCTCTTTTAACCCTACATTCACATGCCTGAACTGTTCATTAATGTCATTTCTTACTAAGTCACATTGTTTAATCACTTCTAAATATTGGGCCTCTACTAAAGCTCTCATTGGAGCCTGTAACAGAGTTATCCCATAATTAATTTCAAATTTTTCTTTACATGAACCCCTTGAGGACATCTGATTCCTGATTCATGAATTACAGTTAATAATAATAATAATAATAATAATTACTAAAAATAAATTGTAATTTAACAGTCATATGTGAACACAGCTTTACTGTATGGTTAAATGATGATGGTGTCCTCTTGGGTAAAATATTCCGGAGGTAAAATAGTCCCCCATTCAGATCTCTGGGCGGGGACTAGTCAGGAGTATGTTGTTATCAGGAGAAAGAAAACTGGCATTCTATGGATTGGAGCGTGGAATGTCAGATCCCTTGATCAGGCAGATAGGTTAGAAAATTTAAAAAGGGAAATGGGTAGGTTAAAGTTAGATATAGTGGGAATTAGTGAAGTTTGGTGGCAGGAGGAATAAGACATCTGGTCAGGTGAATACAGGGTTATAAACACAAAATCAAATAGGGGTAATGCAGGAGTAGGTTTAATAATGAATAGGAAAATAGGAATGTGGGTAAGCTACTACAAACATATAGTGAAAGCATTATTGTGGCCAAGAGAGATATGAAGCCCACGCCTACCACAGTAGTACAAGTTTATATGCCAACTAGCTCAGCAGATGATGAAGAGATTGATGAAATGTATGATGAGATAAAAGAAATTCTTCAGTTAGTGAAGGGAGACAAAAATTTAATAGTCATGGGTGACTGGAAATCGATAGTAGGAAAAGGAAGAGAAGGAAACGTAGTAGGTGAATATGGAATGGGGCTAAGGAAAGAACAAGGAAGCTGCCTGGTAGAATTTTGCACAGAGCATAACTTAATCATAGCTAACACTTGGTTCAAGAATCATAAAAGAAGGTTATATACATTGAAGAAGCCTGGAGATACTGATAATGGTGAGACAGAGATTCAGGAATCAGGTTTTAAATTTTAAGACATTTCCAGGGGCAGATGTGGACTCTGACCACAATCTATTGGTTACGAACTGTAGATTAAAACTGAAGAAACTGGAAAAAGGTGGGAATTTAAGGAGATGGGACCTGGATAAACTGAAAGAACCAGAGGTTGCAGAGAGCTTCAGGAAGAGCATTAGGGAACGATTGACAAGAATGGGGGAAAGAAATACAGTAGAAGAAGAATGGGTAGCTTTGAGAGATGAAATAGTGAAAGTAGCAGAGGCTCAAGTAGGTAAAAAGATGAGGGCTAATAGAAATCCTTGGGTAACAGAAGAGATATTGAATTTAAGTGATAAATGGAAATGTCGTGTGGCGAAAGGAGAAAATATAAAAATGCAGTAAATGAAGCAGGCAAAAAGGAATATAAACATCTCAAAAATCAGAATGACAGGAAGTGCAAAATGGCTAAGCTGGGATGGCTAGAGTACAAATGTAAGGATGTAGAGGTGCATATCACTAGGGGTAAGACAGATACTGACTACAGGAAAATTAAAGAGACCTTTGGAGAAAAGAGAGCCACTTGTATGAATATCAAGAGCTCAGATGGAAGCCCAGTTATAAGCAAAGAAGGGAAAGCAGAAATGTGTAAGGAGTATATAGAGGGTATACATAAGGGTTATATTCTTGAGGAAAATATTATAGAAATGGAAGAGAATGTAGACAAAGATGAAATGGGAGATATGATACTGCATGAAGAGTTTGACAGAGCACTGAAAGACCTAAGTTGAAACAAGGCCCCGGGAGTAGACAACATTCCATTAGAACCACTGACAGCCTTGGGAGAGCCAGGCCTAACAAAACTCTACCATCTAGTAAGCAAGATGTATGAGACAGGCGTAATACCCTCAGACTTCAAGAAGAATATAATAATCCCAATCCCAAAGAAAGCAGGTGTTGACAGATGTGAAAATTACTGAACTATCAGTTTAATAAGCCACGGCTGCAAAATACTAACATGAATTCTTTACAGACGAATGGAAAAACTGGTAGAAGTTGACCTCGGGGATGATCAGCTTGGATTCCATAGAAATTTTGGAACACGTGAGGCAGTACTGACCTACGACTTATATTAGAAAATACATTAAAGAAAGGTAAACCTACGTATCTAGCATTTGTAGACTTAGAGAAAGCTTTTGACAATGTTGACTGGATTACTCTCTTGCAAAGTCTGAAGGTACAGGGGTAAAATACAGGGAGCAAAAGGGTATTTACAATTTGTAGAGAAACCAGATGGCAGTTATAAGAGTCGAGGGGCATGAAAGGGAGCAGTGATTGGGAAGGGAGTGAGACAGGGTTGTAGCCTATCCCCAATGTTATTCAATCTGTATATTGAGCAAGCAGTAAAGGAAACAAAAGAAAAATTTGGAGTAGGAATTAAAATCCATGGAGAAGAAATAAAATCTTTGAGGTTTGCCGATGACATTGTAATTCTGTCAGAGACAGCAAAGGACCTGGAAGAGCAGCTGAACAGAATGGACAGTGTGTTGAAAGGAGGATATAAGATGAACATCAGCAAAAGCAAAATGAGGATAATGGAATGTAGTCGAATTAAACCAGGTGACGCTGCGGAAATTAGATTTGGAAATGAGATGCTTAAAGTAGTACATGAGTTTTGCTATTTGGGGAGCAAAATAACTCATGATGGTCGAAGTAGAGAGGATATAAAATGTAGACTGACAATGGCAAGGAAAGCATTTCTGAAGAAGAGAAATTTGTTAGCATCAAGTATAGATTTAAGTGTCAGGAAGTCATTTCTGAAAGAATTTGTACGGATTGTAGCCATGTATGGAAGTGAAACGTGGATGATAAATAGTGTGGACAAGAAGATAATAGAAACTTTCAAAATTTGGTGCTACAGAATAATGCTGAAGATTAGATGGGTAGATCACATAACTGATGAGGAGTTATTGAATAGAACTGGAGAGAAGAGAAATTTGTGTAACAACTTGACTAGATGAAGGGATACGTTGGTAGGACATATTATGAGGCATCATGGGATCATCAATTTAGTATTGGAGGGCAGCGTGGAGGGTAAAAATCGTAGAGGGAGACCAAGAGATGAATACACTAAAGGTACTGGGAGATGAAGAAGCTTGCACAGGATAGAGTAGCATGGAGAGCTGCAACAAACCAGTCTCTGGACTGAAGACCACCACCACAACAACAACAACAACAACATGTGAATTATTTCCAAAAAGTGCCTTTTTAAATACAACACATGTGCCATGATGTTCATGTTTAACTCAGCCTCATTTGCATATAGATTAACAACCAAGTGTATGTGTGTTCACCTTTACCTTGTTAACCTGAGGATTTATTTTTACATTATAGTATAGGACTTGGCATTTAAATCAGTACTGGATTTCTCTAATTTAACATTTAAGTCAGTTATAGACTTCAACACCTCCTCCATCTTCAGTGTCAACATCAGCATGCAGTAGAAGCAATAATAAGTTACAACTAATCTTTTCCTCCTACCAACTGTGACAGTGTGTAGAAAGTTCCGTTGAACAAAGCTTTCGGTACTTAAAATATCCTGTTTACCCCACAATACAGACCACAAATGAATAAATAAGTTGAAGTTGGCATTAATAAAGCTCAGTGAAATGTTTGCATTAGGATGGGAGGGAAGCATCTCATAGTGCTTGGTGAACTACTTTAATGGATGTTGGCGAGCAGCAGATGTAAACACCAGTGGCTCCTGGGTTATTGTTTTTGGAGTTAATGAAAGAGTCATAGTCCATTTATAACTCTGATTGCCAGTCTTCTGAGTCATATATTATAATAAATTCCTCTGTGATGTTGAAGTTGAAGTTGGCATTAATAAAGCTCAGTGAAATGTTTGCATTAGAATGGGAGGGAAGCATCTCATAGTGCTTGGTGAACTACTTTAATGGATGTTGGCGAGCAGCAGATGTAAACACCAGTGGCTCCTGGGTTATTGTTTTTGGAGTTAATGAAACAGTCATAGTCCATTTATAACTCTGATTGCCAGTCTTCTGAGTCATATATTATAATAAATTCCTCTGTGATGTAACTGTCATAGATTGATTGAATGATTATTTACTGAGCAATTAAATATTCTGAGGACTGTGATCGTTCTTAGACATAATTACTGAAACACTTTGTCGTAATACTTCTGCTGCTGATCACATTGCTAAGAACCACAGCATTATTTGTTATGAAATTTTCCTTTAAAATAGTGCATTTCTTCTTGATATTCTTTAATTTTTGTCCTAATTTTCTTGATCCCCAGCACCAAAATTATTCTGAATCCTCCACTAGGACACAGAATGAAATGTGGGTCCACCTAGATTGTGATAGAAATGCATATGTTTAAATTTCAAGTGCTGTTACTCTTAAATTCTGAACGGTTACATTTTACAATATTATTCAGACAAACTGTGTAGTTCATATTTGTGTGATGTAATCTGGAAGCTTTGATAATGTTTTAGATTTCTACTAAATAATAGAAAGCACATCCTCTGGAACATAGTTATAATTCACTTTCCATTATAATTGAATTGTGGAAGACCACTTTATGTTTTATTCATGTTCAGACATTCATTATGACATTACATTAATTCTGTTTGACATTAACAAATGACAGTTCTGTATGAATCTGATAGCTAACCCAGTGCTCTCTGTCTTCCGTGGCATCAGCACTATTGTCATGGCATGCCATTTTATTTGATGATGTGCCCCACTTCTCCAACCCATGACACACTAGCTGGAAATAGCTGCCAAGAAAGCAGGTGATGCATTGAATAGAAAAACTGCCATTGTCATCCTACCTTGAAGACATGCAGCATCTGTTTGCAACAGTTAATATGCTCAAACAATTGCAGAACTTCTGTGATTCTAAACTACTTAACTAATAAAAATACACTTAACTGTCACAACATCATTCATTGGTTAGGCATTTACCATAGCAATATGTTGAAAATTTAGTTACTTAAGAAAATAATTAGGAACTAAAACCATGACACCCAGCAATGAGCAAACTTACTAAATATGATAATATTTTTGCATTATAAATATTGCCCATTGCTTTTATTTAACTTTTTTTGATATGGTAGTCATCTGAAGAGATCCTTCTGTATCTTCTACTTTGTTCCTGAACTATCTAATCACATCACATCTTGTTTGATTTTCTACTAGACTTTAGCCAGTTATCAGATCATGATGCAAACTATTGAATATATTATGATTAGTACTAAAATAAATAACTGAAATTATTGGAGATACTATCAATAATGATAGAAAATTTGCTGCCTTTGTGATTTTTTGTGCTTGACTTTAAGGATTTTAATGTTTAATCAGCACTGAGATCTATTTATAATAATAGTTACAGAAAACTGCATACCTCAACTGCTGCAGAATTTTATGAAATGTTTTTCAAACTTGACTGAGATGATATGTGAGCCATACTATTGTATGTAATCTGTAAAAACTATTGTTCTAATTGCAGATTATAAATGGACCAGAATATAAACTTTTGCTTCGTGGTGTTGCAGTATTACCACAGTACAGTGTGTCTTTCACTGAATACAATTTTGGACCTTGTCTTATATTTAATACCAACATTTTTTATTACAATACAACACTGATTTTCAGTAATGAAGAGTACAGTTCAATGACGTGAGTAAAAAGACACAGATACAAAATTGCAAAATAATAGAACTTGTAGAAAGTCAACATTCCTTTTTCCCTGTGGTAAACTAAATTGTAACATTTTGTGTGTTTTATGTTGTATATCTAGGATTAAAGTATTTAAAGTGCAGATGTAACTGTTAATATTCCAGAAAGCTAACTGTGAGCTAATACAGGTTGCATTATTTACATTATATATTACTATATATTATACTATACTATTTTAGGTCATAGTTGAGATCTTGAAAGAAACCAAAAGATGGTCTTTCAATGCAACAAAATGAGGTGAGAAAATATTATGGCGGAAAGGGGCAATAATGCAGAATAATATTGTTATAATAAAGGGAATAATTTTTCTCATTTTGTGGAGGAGCAGTATTCCACTATGGGACAGAAAACCTTCAAGATTTGTATATACAAAACCTACTCTACATATTTTCAAGAAAATAAAGCACCTCCCTGCTTTTCCTCTTCATGCATTCCACCATTTATTTTTAATTTTCATTTTACCCACTCCAGCCAGTACAATCTCTAAATGAGAGACGCAGTGTTGAGGTAATGTATCTGAGTAAGTTTGTACCAAACTAAACTGCCAGTGATCCTACAGCTACAGTTTTGTTCTTATACTTAGGTTTGGTTCTTAGTACCAGAGTTAACCTCCTATAGCATATCCAAAGAAATTCTTTCTTTGCTGTTTCTTTTGCATTTTCCAAGCAAACAGATGACACAGTCTAATTCGTTAATTAATTGACTGTTGTATAAATCAGAAGTTAAAAATTATATTCACCTTAATTTTTATTGTGTTGTTACATACCCTTGCTCATTGTCCTGTAACAAACTTGAATATCCTTTGCAGGTGACCTAGGTTTGTTATGTTTCTGAACAAAATCCTTTCCCCTGTGACTGCTGCTTTGGCATAGTACTTTCATCAAACAACTATATTAATAATGATCATCTGTTCACTTTTGTGAAAATGAAGTTGTATGAATTTTTAACTGAAATACTTTTTAAGAAGCACTTTGCATGTATTTCATCATAGTCCAGATCCAAATAGATTCTGAATATAAAACTTTCATGTATTGAATTTTTATAAATTCATATTACATAACTGCAATGGAGACATGTCCCACACTAGCCTCCCCACATCTGTGCACCATTCACACTTTGTACCAACTCTCTTCATAATAATTAAGTGAATATTACAAAGCAAAACAAAGATACATTTCAATGATTCACAGAGTTTCTTAGGTATCAAGACAATTCATCTGTGATATCTTTTGTGTGGAAGATCATATTCAAATGAAGTACGGTATGTAATATATAAATTGTTAGGTACTTTAAATATAGCTTTTAGAATTGGTTTTTAGGAACTTGTATTTGGCAAGAAAAACTTATCTGCTGATAGCTGTAAGACTGATCATGTAAGGTAATTAATGTTTCCAGAAAAAGGTAAAAGTAAGAAAAAACAGATATTCAAAACATAATTAAGAAATTTAGTATGATAAATGATACTTTCAAAAAAAGTGTCACCATATGCCTAAAATGGACCTGCAAGTTCACACAAAGAAAGTATGTTTTACAAATGCCAATAAATATTGTGAGAATGAGAATGGTGTTGAGAGATTCATATGGCACATCTGTATCACTGTCTACTACTGCACAGATATCACAAAAGTATAGATTCATTTTATGTTTCACACATTCTAGCTTGCTAATACTGATGTCTTTATCAAAGTAAGTTTCGGGCGCTGATGACCACACAGTTGAGTACCCCGCGCCACAAACCAAACATCATCATCTTCATCAAAGTAAGTTTCCCTTTAACCATGCCTGGTTTTGAACATTTTGTCTGAAGCAAGATGCACAGAAATGTTCTCACTAAATGTTTAACAATATCTAAGATTTTATTTGGTGTCTTGTCAGTTCTAGCAAATAGTTTCAAGCCATCCATTTTAAAAAGATGACTAATTAATTTAAGGTCGTCATGGGAGTCACAGCAGAAAAAGTGTCTCTTCAGTAGTATTGAGGGAGAACTCAGAAAAATACTAAGAGGTGAAACAAACAAACAAAAATCACCCATAAATAGTCCCCTCTTTATCCCTAAAACTCATATCTGAAATCACAGTTATCTTTTATTTACATATAGCAGGATGTTCATTGTTCCATGCTATAATTGCAGAAATGTAACAATTTTGCACATACAACCAGTTCAGTATCAAAACATTTCAGTACCCAGTTACAAGAGACATTTCTATATGCCTATCTGTAATACATCCCTAATGCAGCAAAACATAGATTGCTACTTATCATAAAGATGACCCACTATGGTGGAGATAGGCACAATTCAAAAGACACTTACACATAAGCTTTTGGCCATAGCCTTCATAGAAAAAGAAAGAGGAAGACATACCATTCATTCACACAGAGAAGCACACCTCACACACACTTAGCCACCAACTCTAGCAGCTAGGAACAGAATGTAGCTGTCATGTGGAATGAAAGCAGCAATCTGGAGAGGGAAGGGACAGGCAAGGGATAGCAGTGTACTAGTGGGTGGAGAGAGGAATGCTGTCTGGTGTAGTGTGCAGGGTCTAGATTGCTAAGAGGTGCAGTGTCAGGAGATTATGGGGCAGGGAGATGGGAAAAATGGGGCAAAAAAGAGAGGAGCATGGAAATACAGGCAGGTGCATCAGAAAAGGGTGGCAAAGACAGAGGGTGGGAGATGAGAAAGGGGAGGAGATGATAGCACAGAGGGAAGGAAACTGATGGTTGGAGAGTGTGGGTACAGTATGTTAGCATAGGTTGTGGCCATGCTAATTATAGAATGGAGAATGTATTGGAAGGATAACTCCCATCTGTACAGTTCAGAAAAGCTAGTGGTGGAGGGGAGCATCCAGATGGTTCAGGTAGTAAAGCAGCCATTGAAATCCAACATTTTATGTTCAGCTGCATATTGTACCACAGAATGGTCTACTTTGCTCTTGGCCATAGTTTGGCAATGGCCATTCATCCCAGTTCTATGTTCAGTTGCATGTTGCACCACTGGGTGGCCCACTTTGCTCTTGGTCACAGTTTGGCCTTGGCTGTTCATCCCGATGGACATCTGGTTGGTAGTCATACCATTATAAAAAACTGTGCAATCAGTGAAGCAGAGCTGCTCTATGACAAGGCTGCTTTCACCAGTGGCTTGGCCCCTGAAGGGATATTATATACCTATGACAGGACTGGAATAGGAAGTGATGAGTGGATGGATTGGGCAGGTCTTCCACCAAGGTCTTTGTCAGGGATATAATACTTGTGGCAAGGGGTTGACATTGGGAGTGGAATAGGGATAGTCTAGTATGTTGTGGAAGTTGGATAGGCAACAGAACACAACTTTAGGAGGAGTGGGAGGGATATCAGGTAGGATGTCCTTCATTTCAGACATTTTTTATTATTATTAATTCCTTTAACTCCTTGTGTGGAGCATAGGGCTGCAACAAAAGGTCACCATCTTGTTCTGTCTTCTGATAGTGCTTTCACTTCTTCCCATCCTATTCCTTACTGTTGACCTTCTGCTTCAACTGATCATCTCCTAATCATTTTGGGCGTGCCTTGTCTCTGTCATCCCTGTGGGATCCAATAAAGTGCTTCCTTCGCAATACGTTCATTTGGTCTCCCAAATGTCTCCTCTTCTTTCTTCTAATTTGCAGTTTGGTTGGCTTCTGGCTGGTTCTTTCCCATAGTGTTTCATTAGAGATGACATTTGGCCACAATACACCCAAGATGTTCCTCAGACATCTGTTGTTGAATGTCTGCAGCTTATGGATTAGCTGCTCTGTCACTTTTCATGTTTCATGTCCATACAGAAGCACAGATTTTTCATTACTTTTAGATACCATCAGTTCAGTCATGATGATAGATAATCAAAGTCCTGGCAAAGGACATGGTTCAGTTATTCAGTCATTGGGTGACAAAGGTGGTACTCCTTTGTGGGTGGTTCTGGTGGGTGATGGGAGGTGTGGGGGTGTGATGGGAAATGGCATGGGAGATCTGTTTGTGGACTAGTTCTGTGGGAATGCCTGTGAAGGTCTTGTGAGGAGCCTCTTTCCCAGTATGCAATTTCTTAAGACTCTAGGTCTCATACATGTAATTTAAAACAATAAGTTTTACTACCCTACATTCCATTGAGCAACAATAGGAGTAGTGATTGTAAAATATGTACTGTGCATTTCAGCAATGCCTATTGCTGGCATTCACATATGTGTGTGCAGAGTAAATTGCTTTAATGTTGCTGTAAGTGTACAAACAGTGTTGTATGTTTATTATGATTCAATTTGCTTTTGTTCATTATAATTAGTAAATAGGAATTTGCTTTCTATTTGCTCCTTAGGTTAGACTGTGGTTTTGTTAACAAACCATATCTCACTGTAGAGGTAAATGACAGCTGTGTAGAACCAAGAAAACAAACAGAAATTATAATATCTTTCAAACCACTGAATACCATCAGATACGAGGAAGTGATAGAACTGCTTATCAATGGAGTTCATTGTCAAAAAATACTCATAACTGGTGAAGGAGCAAACTTGAGGGTTAGTAATTTATCTTTTACATTCTCAGTTGAAAACAGTCACATATGCAGCTTTCATGAGATTCTTTTAAATATTTTTAGCAGTTCCACAGCTTCTAATATATTTTTTTAAATAGTCATGTTTTCACAGTTTTTAGCCTTTCAGATCCACTGTTGGGCTACATCTTCATGATTTTTCGCTACAACTCCAATGTCGGATGATGTTAGACACATTTCTATTAGTGTAAAATAAATAATATTTGGGGAGAATGCATTTGGTAGAAAAATTAGATTGGAAAGGGTTAAATGGCAGTCAATCAGTATTAGTGTGTTTTCCTCACTGAAAGACAATATATGATTCCCAGAAGTCTCTGAGCTGTAACTTCCAATATATTCTTCCTATTATATATCATTACTGGCATATTGTTATGTCTCCTAAGTCTCATGGGTTTTCATCTTTAGCTAATTTATAGATTCTTTCTAAGTAAACAATGACTCATACCACAATACAGTCAAGTGTACTTGTTTAGTTAATTTTATTTTTTGCTTTAAACATACAATGATTAGTTTTAATTGGAAGTTTCACAGTAAATATATCAGTGGTCAACATTTCACATAATCTATTAGTGGTCTAACAGATTTTTTTTTTTTTTTTTTTTAAAAAAAAAAAGTGGCAACACAGACAACTACCATATTGACTTTACACTGTAACTGCTCAACCACCATTCAATACAGGTTACTTAACATGTAAATTTACATACTGAGTGCTCACCTCTGACTGACTATGGCTTGGTACACAATGCCTATATTAAAAAAAAGATGTGTATATTACAGAAATTAGAAAATAATAAAATACTGGATTGTAAAGGCTTTCATGGCTGCTTCTTGACAAATTGCCTGTTGGCTACTGTTTAGGGTCTTCGGTCAATGTTTATTTGACAATTTTTTGGATGTTTCACCAGCATAAATGGCTGGAATTGTCAAAGCTTCAATAGTGGTGGAAGTGCACGAGCAGTACTCCCATTAACTGTACAACAAACAAATATACCAGGAGAAACTGAAGAGTCATATCTTTTTTTCTTTTTTTTATGTCTGGAGTAAAGTACAAGTCTAACACCCATATCTTTCTTGGAAACAACAAAAAAACAATTGCTGCAGTCACTAAATAGTTCTTTCTCTTGTGTCCCAACTTTCCATTTTCTGTAGGCCTCTCTGTATTGTTTCTCTCTTGGAAAAAGGAGTAACATATGATTTTATAAAGCCTACACCCATGAATTTTAACCTTTCTTGTTTTGCATCAAATACATTGTAATATTCCTACAGGAGATGTCTGAGCTTCATTTTCTGTTCATGCACTGAATCACATTTCACTCCACCAGCAGCATGATTCGGCCTCATAAATTGACATATGGTCGAGAAAGCAGTGTGCTGACCACATGCCCTCCATTTCTGCATCCAGTGATGTTTGTGAGCTAAGGATGATATGGTAGCCAGTCGGTATGATGTGGCAGGCAGTCAGTGCCATTGAGCCTTCATGGCCTGTTTGGGTGGAGTTTTTTAATTTTAGTAACATCATTAGTTAATTCAGTAATACAAACAGCATCATGTTTTTATCCTTCACCTTGCCTTTCCTTTGTGTGTTATTTGTAGCCTAGTCACAAAAACTTTGTGAATATTCTTCATCTAACACAAAGTTTTAACATTATCCTGCTCACTTTTCTTTTCTTTTGTCACAGTTTCTCTAATGGTTTCCAAAAATATAATGTCAAATAATTATTGCCCTGTTGTTTGATCACCAATGTCTTGTTTTACTACTGTCCTCAGTTTTTTTTTTTTTTTTTTTTTTTTTTATGTCAGTCATATTTTGTGACCAGTTTTTCATCCCAAACTGATGTGACCACAATGTTTATGTGTGGATGGATATGTGTGTGTGTGTGTGTGTGCGAGTGTATACCTGTCCTTTTTTCCCCCTAAGGTAAGTCCGCTCCCGGGATTGGAATGACTCCTTACCCTCTCCCTTAAAACCCACATCCTTTCGTCTTTCCCTCCTCATTTCCCTGATGATCCACACTGTTGTCTTGTCTGTAATTATTTTGCATATTTTTCCATCTACCCATTATCAGTTTTGATTATCAAAATTATTTATTTTATTTATTTATTGTACTTTTTGCATGGAGACACCAACTGGTGTCTTTTGCAAACGTCATAGCATTTTTTTACAAGTTTAGTACAGTCATATACATGATAAAAATGTACCATTGTACCTAATTAGGCAATATTGGGTGTTATATCGTACCTATTACAAATATTCGGATTTTACACAACTATATATATATATATATATATATATATATAGTTATAATAGAGGGAAACATTCCACGTAGGAAATATATATCTAAAAACAAAGATGATGTGACTTACCAAATGAAAGTGCTGGCAGGTCGACAGACACACAAACAAACACAAACATACACACAAAATTCAAGCTTTCGCAACAAACTGTTGCCTCATCAGGAAAGAGGGAAGGAGAGGGAAAGACGAAAGGAAGTGGGTTTTAAGGGAGAGGGTAAGGAGTCATTCCAATCCCGGGAGCGGAAAGACTTACCTTAGGGGGAAAAAAGGATGGGTATACACTCGCACACACACACATATCCATCCACACATATACAGACACAAGCAGACATATTTAAAGATATATATATATATATATATAATGGAAGGAAACATTCCACGTGGGAAAAATGATATATAAAAACAAAGATGAGGTGACTTACCGAACAAAAGCGCTGGCAGGTCGATAGACACGCAAACAAACACAAACATACACACAAAATTCAAGCTTTCGCAACAAACTGTTGCCTCATCAGGAAAGAGGGAAGGAGAGGGGAAGACGAAAGGAAGTGGGTTTTAAAGGAGAGGGTAAGGAGTCATTCCAATCCCGGGAGCGGAAAGACTTACCTTAGGGGGAAAAAAGGACAGGTATACACTCGCACACACGCACATATCCATCCACACATACAGACACAAGCAGACATATTTTGTCTGCTTGTGTCTGTATGTGTGGATGGATATGTGCGTGTGTGCGAGTGTATACCTGTCCTTTTTTCCCCCTAAGGTAAGTCTTTCCGCTCCCGGGATTGGAATGACTCCTTACCCTCTCCTTTAAAACCCACTTCCTTTCGTCTTCCCCTCTCCTTCCCTCTTTCCTGATGAGGCAACAGTTTGTTGCGAAAGCTTGAATTTTGTGTGTATGTTTGTGTTTGTTTGCGTGTCTATCGACCTGCCAGCGCTTTTGTTCGGTAAGTCACCTCATCTTTGTTTTTTTATATATATATATATATATATATATATATATATATATATATATATATATATATATATATATATATATATATATATAAAAACGATGTGACTTACCAAATGAAAGTGCTGGCAGGTCGACAGACACACACAAACATACACACAAAATTCTAGCTTTCGCAACAAACTGTTGCCTCATCAGGAAAGAGGGAAGGAGGGGAAAGACGAAAGGATGTGGGTTTTAAGGGAGAGGGTAAGGAGTTATTCCAATCCTGGGAGCGGAAAGACTTACTGCTTGTGTCTGTTTATGTGTGGATGGATGTGTGTGTGTGTGTGCGCTGGCAGGTTGATAGACACACAAACATACACACAAAATTCAAGCTTTCACAACCAACGGTTGCTTCATCAGGAAAGAGGGAAGGAAAGGGAAAGACGAAAGGATGTGGGTTTTAGGGAGAGGGTAAGGAGTCATTCCAATTCTGGGAGTGGAAAGACTTACCTTAGGGGGAAAAAGGACAGGTTTACACTTGCACACACACACACACACACACACACACACACACACACACACACATATCAATCTGCACATACACAGACACAAGCAGACATTTGTAAAGGCAAAGAGTTTGGGCAGAGATGTCAGTCGAGGCGGAAGTACAGAGGCAAAGATGTTGTTGAAAGACAGGTGAGGTATGAGCGGTGGCAACTCGAATTTAGCGACATCTAATGCATGGACTATGGTCTGTTGTTTTTAATTTTGTTCCTTGTCTGTAGTAGCAGTCTTTATTTCTTGTATTATAGGCATGCATATCAAAGCGCTTTGTTGCTTTGTTTTGATGTGTTAATTTGTAAAGATGCAGTGAGGAGACTGTGAGGTATTTATGACGAACAAAGACTTCCTTGCATGAATTTCTACACCCTAATCCATGGATAATTCTGATTGCTCTTTTCTGTAGGGATAATATTCTGTTCATATGTATGTCAGCAGCACAACCCCATATCTCTATCCCGTAATTAATCTGTGCAAAAATGGTTCCATAGTAATAAATTGTTTTTAATGTCTGATGTGGGACTAATTTTGATAACTGGCTGATTAGATGTAATGAACTGCTGATTTTATTGCATAAAAATTTGATATGGTTTACCCATCTTAGATTTTTGCCTAGGTGAATACCTAGAAATCTGCAGCCTTCTGTGTCCACTACTTCAATTCCACATATTTTACTGATAGAGGTTTGGTGTGAGTTTGTAAATTTAAATGGCAATAACTGAGATTTACTGATATTAACTTTCAAACCTTGATCTTGGAAATAAGTAGTTATTTGACATAGTCCCTCAGTTGCTACCAATGTTAACTCATCATTTTGTTTACCAAGAAATAACAGTGAGGTATCGTCTGCATAGGTTACCAATTGGGAGTTGAAAGGTTGCTCTATATCATTTATGTACACTAGGAAAAGGAAAGGGCCCAAAATTGAGCCCTGGGGTGCATCTTGTGTGACTGTCTCATATTTGGACCGGAAATTAATGATCTGATTATTGATTTTGTAAGTCAGCTTTGTACACTGCTTGCGGTTAAATAAATATGTAGCCAGCAATTGCATGGATGCAGCATTTACATTGTATGGCTCAAGTTTACTTAAAAGTAAATCATGGTTTACCAAGTCAAAGGCTTTAGTAAGGTCTAGAAATATGCCAGCTGTTTTCATTCCTTGATCAAGGGCACCTTACGTTTTGTGAAGAAATTCCGTAATTGCTGTGATAGTACTATGATCTTTTCAGAATCCATGTTGTGTCTCTGTTAGGAACTTATTTTTCAAGATATAGTCACTAAGTTGTGTCAGCAGCACAACTTCAAATACTTTGCTGAAGACAGGTATTAATGATATGGGCCTGAAATTTGAAACCTCTTCCTTGGATCCTTTTTCATGCACTGGTTTAACATTGCTTCGTTTCAATACATTTGGAAATGTATGTTCTCTAATACTTCAGTTTACCAGGTGAGTGATTATTTTAACTAATTCCTTATTACATTTTTTAATCACAATACTACTCAAACCATCCCATCCAGATGAGAACTTATTCTTTAGGTTATTTATTATCCTGCCTATTTCTTTTTCACTTACTTGTTTGAATTCAAAAGGTGGCTCTTCAAAGGAGCAGAGCTTTACCTCACTCCTCACAATTGTGTTATTAACTGGACTAACAGCTGCAGATATAAAGTATTTATTGAAAACATTGCAGACTTTATTAAGATCTTTAATTGTGTTGCCTTCAAGTCTTATATTTACAATTTCAGTTTCTGGCTTCAGTGTGGCTTTGTGAAATTGATTTACAATTCTCCATGAGGTCTTGTCTATGTTGTCTGATTGAGCTATTTCACTGCTGTATATCTGTTTTCTTAGATTTGAAAGCTTTTTCTTAAAGATTTTCTTGGCTTTGTTGTACTTGGCCTTAAAAACGTGCAGGTTTGTTGACTTGTGTAACAAGTACAGATCCTGGATGTTTTGCCTGAGTTTTACCATATTTGCTGGAAGTATCAGTCTGTTGGTTTTTGCACTTTGGTTATGGGTGAACACTCTATGTATTTTCTTAACAGGGCAGCATCTGTTAAAGTGTCTTATCATAGTATCATAGAATATTGCCCATTTGTTTTCAGATCCTTCAGTCTGGTAAACCAGATCCCAGTCCTCTATAGCTAATTTATTTCTTAGGGCAAGGATGTTACCCTCTTTTAGGATTCTTTTATTTTCGATAACTTTTGTCATTTTTGGGATGCTTGTGTTTACATATTCTACAAGCTGGCATTTGTGGTCAGAGTAGTGAAAATCCATATTCCAGCACCTAACACTGTCTTTAATATGTTTACGTAGTATAATGTAATCAATTCTGCTAGATGTTGACTTTGTTACCCTGGTATCACTATTTACTAGATTTATGAGATTATATGGGTTAAGAGTATCTATTAACCTCATATTACACAAACTGGAAGATTTTGCCTCAATATTCAGATCACCAAGTATAGTTAGGTCACTGGGACCACAATGTCCCACTACTCTACTAAATATGTCTATGAAGCTAACTACATCAGCCTTTGGTGGATGATAAATCCCAATAACTTTATGTTTTCTCATAACCTCTCTACACTCTTTGGTGTGGACTTCAATGCCTGTCACTTCAATCAAGCCTTCTTTGTTGTACTGGTCTAGATAGTTTATTTTCTTGTACTCGAGATTCTCACTAATGTAAACTGCCACACCACCACCCTTATGTTGCTGTCTACAATAACTATTTGCTAAGGAGTAGCCCTCTAGTTTACAGTAAATAATTTCATCAGATTTTAATCCATGCTCAGTTAACACTACTATATGAGGTGACTGTTCATTTACAAAAACCTGTAATATATTAAGCTTATTTCTAAGGTACTGTATGTTTATATATAAAAACAAAGATGAGGTGACTTACCGAACAAAAGCGCTGGCAGGTCGATAGACACACAAACAAACACAAACATACACACAAAATTCAAGCTTTCGCAACAAACTGTTGCCTCATCAGGAAAGAGGGAAGGAGAGGGGAAGACGAAAGGAAGTGGGTTTTAAAGGAGAGGGTAAGGAGTCATTCCAATCCCGGGAGCGGAAAGACTTACCTTAGGGGAAAAAAAGGACAGGTATACACTCGCACACACGCACATATCCATCCACACATACAGACACAAGCAGACATACTGTATGTTTAGGTGCATGAGCCTTAGTGGTATTTTTAACTGGTCACTCTGATTATCTTCCTTTAAAATGCACTGAGTTGGTTCACTTACATAAGTTCTGGATCCAGGCATTAAAAGTGTTCCTGTTCTTTGGCGATCTTGCATTTCTAAATCTACTACTCAACCTGTCTTCTGTCTGTCTAGTTGTCAAGGTAGCTGTTGAGGTGCCTTCTTGCTCCGTACAGTCCGAGGAGTTGCCGAACTGCCTGGTGTTGCAGTAACTGGAGTTGTATACTCCACCACATTTGATTGAGTAAGTGATGCTGAACTGTCTGCAGTTGATGCCACAGCTTGTGTTGTTTTAACTAGCTGGCTTGACAAATCCCCTATTATTACTCCTGTCTCTCCTACCCCATTAAATACTCGTTTGATATTCATTCCAGATAATTACTGGTATTTCTCCTCCCTTGGTTTTCCCTGTTAAAGTTCTAGATCCAGCCCCCATGTTGATAACCAACTTGATCAAATTTTGACTCCCTTTCTACTCTAACGCCACATCCAACTTGCAAACATATTTTAAAAATTGATTATTTGAACAATCAAGACCATACCTAAATCCAAACTTAACTATAATGAATCAAATTGTTCTGATTCATCAAAAGGCTTGTTTAAATGAACTGATCTCCTGAGTTGTCATTCACATAATTCTTTCATAGTACCACTTCCTTCTCTACAATTCGGCCCATCTAAAAATTCACTTTTTATTTATGTTTGCTCTTATGTGGATCAAATTTTATTCAGAATGTTCCTCTTAAATTCTTAATAGGTTAAGTTTTGAGAATTATTTTGTTTGGCTCAAGACAGCATCAAGAAATTTTTTTAGAAACATAATTTTTTAATTATCATTCACTTGAGATGCAGAACTATCTTTACAGTGTCAAATAATATCTACCACATACAAGTTCCCATTTCCACAAAAACTTTTCTCTGGAAGATTTTACCAAGTATTGCAGTTAGAGATGAACAAAATTTTATAAACTACACTGTCAAGCAATGCCCAGAACTGTTTTTGAACATTTTCATTTACTAAATTTCCTTCAAAATTAGATACACTGTTTTTGCAGTGAACATAATTTTTAATAAAAACTGTTTCAACTTTGTTAGTTAATTACTGTGAATACTTCAATTTTACAGTTATCATTTGCAGATACAATTTGGTATTTTAAACTGGATTTTATTTTGAATTTTTTTCTTTTACACAAGGCTCCATGTCAGTCACATTATGTTCTACTGACTGGAACCTGGATTCAACACTAGTTATTCAGTCAGAAAGTTCATCTACATTGTCAGTCTAACTGCCCACATTTTCACTAGCAGTTGAAATTGGTATCATCATTTAATTTTTATATGCTATTACCTTTTCATTTGTTTTCTTTATTTGACAATCCTTTTCACATTTTACTTCAATTTTGACCCTCTCAATTAACTACTCAATACATTTTAGTTCATTTTTTGACTATACTAAGTCACTACTCAGTTCATGTTTCAGTTTCCTTATTATCTCCCACAGCAGTGGTTCAAAAATTGAAATTACATTTGAAAACAAACTTCCAGATGACCTTTATCATCCCTCAGCATTGTTTTACAAGTTTAATTCATTTTTAATTTTCAGTCTACCACCTTTAAGTATTTTCAGTTTCAAAGATAAAATAGAAATGCCTCACTTGTTGCTTCCCAAAAAATACACTTAACTCAACATAAATAATAAGAAATAGTACAAAGGTTTAGTGCTTATCTTTTTAGCTTCACGTGAACTGTTTGTCCTGTTTGTCACTTGTCCAGCATAGGATGACTAAATTTTTTTTCAAAAGCAGTTGGAGTTCTTCCTGATTACTCTCGAGTGATTGGGAGCTGCTACAAATGGGTGCGTTGGTAGGGCCCACCAAGGGCTATGTACCAGGGATGCCAATGGTATTGCAAGAACTAAGAACTAACCTCAGCTGTAGATTCTTCTTCTCTACAGGGAGTATGGCATTCATCACTACTCATTCACTTGACTAAGTTCCATGTTAATGGTAGTTTTAGGCACGCTGTGCAGGGGATTCAGTGATCAGGGAGAATTCAAGATGTTACACCTGTCACCCTAACCAACAAGTTTGAACTGCACTGACATTGTAAATGAAACTGATATTGGAGACTAGTACTAATTGGGGAACATCCAGTGGCCAATGTTAAGTGGAGGCAAACATAAGAGTGTAGGGGTCCATTAATCAATAGCAGTTTATTTGTATGGTTAATAAAGGTAGCCCTTATGAGTATGACAGGAAGGGTTGGAAAGAGCACCATGCCGTCAATTTACTTAGAATCTTAGAACATATTATGAGCTCAATTTTGATGAGTCATCTCCAGCAGAATGACCTCCTCCAACCCAACTAGCAAAGGTTTCCAAAAACCTTGATCATGTGGAACCCAAACATTCTTTTCTTGCACAGCATCCTGAAAACCATGGATCATGGCAGCCAGGTAGATACCTCATTTATTGATATCTGAAAAGCATTTCAGTCATTACCAAACTTATGCTTATTATCAAAAGTATGAAGTCATGAAGGATCAAGTGAGTTTTGTGATTGGCTCAAGGTTTTATTGGAGGGGAGGGCACAGCAATTTATCTTGCATGTATAGTCACTGAAAGATTCAAAAGATGTAGAATTAACTTCAAGTGTGATCCAGGGAATTTTGATAGGACCCTTACTGTTAACTGTGTATATAAATGGCCTTGCAGGCATTATAAATGGTAGCATCCAGCTTTCTGCAGATGGTGCAGTTATAATGAAGTACTTTCTCAAAAAAGCTGCACAACTATTCAGTCAGAGCTTGATAAGATTTCAAAGTGGTGCAAAATAGGCAACTTTTTGTATATGTTCAGAAATCTAAAATTTTGAACATCACAAAATGAAAAAAGGGTAGTATCCTATGACTTTAGTATTAATGAGTCACAGTTGTGATCAGGCAACTTGTACAAATACCATGACAACAACATGTATTTCATCTGTCTCCTTCATGTAGTGCTATTTTAACAAAACATTTTGTGTTGTTTGTATGTATCTGTCTTTTGTAGTAGGACAAAGTGGGTAGATACAGTGGTGACCCAGGAGTGATTTCTTCCATATTGCATAACCCTTTCAGGTGCAAAAAAAAAAAATTAATTTTTTAATTTTTCCTTGTTTTTATTGTATTAATTTTCATACAGTGAGACAGAAAAATGTAAAAATTAAATGAAATATACATAAACTGAACACATACAGGGCGGTTTCAAATGGAGCCACTGCCTGCTAAATGTCATCACTTTTGATGATAAAGTAAAACGCAATTCCTTTCTGCAGATAAGCATAAGGCTACCTGGTAGTGACTACATGTCCATCTGCTTCTGTGGGGTTCTTTCTTTGTGCTGCAGTGCACACAGCACCTTGAGGTTCCATATTTTGGCAGATGTTTTGCTTCCGATATACGTTTCTCATGGGAAACAAGAGTTTTGAATTTTTTGGCAGATGTTTCTGATGGCGTATTGGGATGGCCAGGACTATCTTTGAAGACATTACTGCCTACCAGGCCTGTGGCAACACATCTTCGAAAATCCTTAGCACTTGCTCCACTGTTGATTTACATAATCGAAACAGAATACATTCATTTCCAATAGAAATATCAGCTATATATCAAAATAATCTTAGCCACCACCTTTGTGATTTCCTGTCTATTGCATAAAAACTGTTCATCTTATCTGCCTTATCAACACATCCCATATTTGCATTATACGATTTCACTATTTTTGGACAAGGTACCTTTGTGATTTTTCCACCCTTTTCTTTATGGCTGACTGCTTCAACACATACAGGCGAATCAATTGTAGACAGCAACATGACTACACATTTGTCTTTCCATTTGATGCAGGCAATGCCATCAGAACAAAGTGACCAGTCAAACTCTCCTCTTTGCAACTCTCTGTCTGTTTTTAGCATAGGAAGTCTTTTTCTGTGTGATCTAATTGTTTCACAGGCAAAAAGTCTGTCATCTTTTAGCTTCTGTAAAAGTGAGACACTGGTAAAAAAATTATCAAAGTATATGTGGTATCCCTTTCCTTCCAAGCTTTTACATATATCTCTCACAATTCTCTCTCCTAAGGACTTTTCCACTTTGCCTTCAATTTTTCCAGTATATATCTGAAAATCACAAATATATCCAAGCTTATCAGCTCTGACCCAGATTTGTATCCCCTCTTGATTGGCTTTTGGGGTATATATTGTTTTAATGCAATTCATCCTTTGAACTTCACCATGCATTCATCTATAGCTTGCTCCTTAGTAGGTGCATAGAATTCTTTGAAGTTCATCAGTATCTGATCGATTAGTGGATGGATTTTATATAATTTGTCATAATTTCTGCTCTCCCTTGAAGGCATAACAGCATTGTCATTGATGTGAATATGTGTCAAAATACAGCTGAACCTTTTTACCAACATTAGTGAGGAAATGTATTCATCTCGAAGTTCCTTATGGGATGACCAGCAATCACGATAATAACAAGTTTTCTTGATTTCCATTAGAATGTTTGTAGCCAAAAATACTTTTAGTTCTGCTTTAGAAAGAGGCCTGAAATTACCACCTTTCTGTGTTGCGTACAGGTTAGACTGGAAAACTATGTGTTCTAACATAGTGTCACAAAACAGACACAAAAAAAATCTACTGGTTGCATAACTTCACTGTCATTTTTAAGTTTTCCTTGTACACCAGCTTCCTCTGAAAAATTGGCAGCAAAGTTCATTGCACTGACATCTTTTCTCCATAAAAAATTTGCAATGGAAGATAGTGGCAAATCGTCATTAGTGCTGAAATTATCATCACTGTCATTGTCAAAATGGTCCTCACTCTTACTTTCCGAAATAATTTGAGATAAAACAGGTGTTTTCATTCGCAAATCCAGATCACTATCTTCAGCTAACACATCACTTTCACTGTCACTGCTAGAGTCGAACTGTGAGTCTGGATCTGAAGGAATATCTGCGAAAAGGCACTCCAGAATTTCCTCATCCTATATTCTGTGAGAATACATCATGTGAAACTGGGAAAAAAATTCATCACACCTACTAATGCTGCCGTTACAGGAGCAGTGGTTTCAAATGGAACCACCACAACATTCATCGAAGTAAATGCATTATTTTGGTTATTCTTGCAATACATATAGTATTAATGTAAACAGAACAGCATTCTGCATTTAATACATGCATAAACGTTCCCTAATACAGAAGAATACAGTCACAGTTTGAGAACAAAGATGTACGTGCACAGCGTACAAAAATGGCTATCCAACTCGCCTCACTACTTGCTAATATTTACAGATTTTGAGGCAGTTCCAGTGACAGCCACTAGAGGGCAGCACCAACTAGGCTGCTGAATGGTGTCCCCAATTGTAGCCACTGCCCTTTTGCCACAAAATGAGAAAATTGTAGGTGGTTTCAAACGGAAATACTTCCCGTGAAAGGGATAACATACTATTTCACCACAACAAGGGAACACTAAGAAGCATTACCACACCCATCTTACCTTCAGATAAGATGATCAGCATCAACACATTTGCAGTCCTCCAGTTTATCCTATAATTTCATTGTGAATGGGCACTTTAGCTCTGTCATCAACAATTACAACTTCCATATGGATACCAAGTTTCTGGACAGCTGTTCCAAAAAAAGAATGGTTTATTCAAGTGAAATGCATTTTCCAGCACGTACTGCATGTGCAATGACAAAGTCAAGTTAAACCTTAATTTGCCAACATGCATCAAGAACTGGTTTAATAAATACACTACAAGGAAAACACACAAAAAGATAAAACACTTAGCTTTCTGTTCTGTAGTTGTGCTCTTGTACGAGCTGAAAGCTGGAACCTGACTGACTGGTTTACTGTATGAACAGATGGTTGCTTTCAAAACAGAATAAATGATCAATTATTGTGCTACAGATTGAATGAATTTACACTCACAAAAATGTGAGGGACTCAGTCTTGAATGAACTGTGACAGAAGCCTGAACAACAGGGAACTGACGTACTGGAATATGATGCATTGGTACTATGAAATTACATATTGATAATGGCTAGGCACTACCGGAAAGCTAGATTTGTCAAATAAAACCTGCAAGAAAAGGACAACTGATAATTGCTGGATGTTTTCACTGGCCACCCAATTCTGCTGTGACAGTTGTAGAGTCATTCAAAGAAAGCTTATGTTCAAAAGGGTGTAAACACCCAGATCATGAATTACTAGTTGAAGGTGACTTTAACCTGCCAAGTATAGACTGGGATGTCTGTGGATTCACTGCAGGGAATACAGACAGATAGTCATGTGAAATACTTTTGAACATGTTTTTTGAAAATTTAATTGAGTAGGTAGCTTGACAGCAAACATGCAATGAAAATATTTTACCTTGTAGCTACAAATAGGCCAGAGCTCATCGACAATGTCAGTATAGAAATGGGGATTATCATTCATGATGTCATTATGGCAACTATGAATATGAAAGTTAATAAAGCAGTCAAGAAATCTAGGAGAGAGTTGACCAGTCTATTGTGGCAGTTGAAGATAGCAAAACAAAAGATTAAAATTTCACATTCAAGAAATCATACAAACATACCACCAGACCATATAGATGACCTAATAATAAGCATAACTGGTGTAGAGAAAAACTGGATGATTTTATAGCAAATAAATCACCAAGTCCAGATGGAACACTAGCTCGATTTTACAAAAAGTACTCTATGGCATTGGCCTCTTACTTAGCTTGCATTTATCATGAATCTCTCACCCAGCATGAAGTCCCAGGCAACTGGAAAAAAGTGCAGGTGACTTCAGTATACAAGAAGAGTAAAGAACAGACTCGCAGAACTACAGACCAATATCACTGATTTCTGTTTGCTGCAGAATCCTTGAAAATATTCTCAGTTTGAACACAATAATCTTTCTTGAGATTGAGAAGCTTTTGACCACAAATCAGCATGGTTTTAGAAAGCATTGCTCATGCAAAACTAGCTTGCCCTCACATGATATACTGCAAACAATACATGAAGGGCAATAGGCAGATTCCATATTTCTAGATTTCCAGAAAGCATTTGACACAGTGTCCTATTGATGGCAGTTAATGAAAGTACAAGCATACGGAATAAGTTCACAGATATGTGAGTAGCTCAAAGACTTCTTAAACAGTAGAACCCAGTATGTTGTCCTCGACAGTGAGTGCTCATCAGAGACAAGGATATCATCAGGAAAGCCCCAGGAATTGTGATGGAATTGCTGTTGTTCTCTATATGCATAAATGATTTGGTGGACAGGGTGGGCAGCAATCTATAGTTGTTTGCTGATGATGCCATGGTGTATGGTAAGGTGTCGAAGTTGAGTGACTATAGGAAGAAACTAGATGACTTAGACAAAATTTCCTGTTGATGTGATGAATGGCTGCTAGCCCTAAATGTGAAAAATATAAGTTAATGATGAGTAGGAAGATCAAACCTGTATGCAATATTACTAATGTCCTGCTTGACATAGTCAAGTTATTTAAATGTCTGGGCGTAATGTTTCAAACCGAAGTGAGGTGGAATACTCATGTGAGAACTGCGGTAGGGAAGACAGAGGGTCAACTTCTGTTTATTGGGAGAATTTTAGGAAAGAGTGGTTCACCTGTGAAGGAGACCACACATAGGATGCTGGTTTGATCTATTCTTGAGTATTGCTTGAGTGTTTGGGATCCATACCAGGTCAGATTGAAGGGAGATGTCAAATCAGTTTAGATTTCTTGCAGGTAAGTTAGAACAACATGTGATACATAGATCCCTTGGGAACTCAAAGGGGAATTGCTGGAGAGAAGGCAATGTTGTTTTTGAGAAACATTGTTGAGAAAATTTGTAGAAGCCGCATTTGAAGCTGACTGCTGAACAATTCTATTGTCGCCAACATACACTGCATGTTAGAATCACGAAGATAAGATATGAGAAATTAGGTCTCATATGGAGGCATAGAGACACTTGTTTCCTTGCTCTATTTGTGAGTGGAAGAGGAAAGGAAGGGACAAGTAGTGGTGCAGGTTCCCCTCTGAAGTGCACCGTATGGTGCCTTGCTGAGTATCTCTGTAGATGTAGATGTAGTAAATGGTGCAAGACATAGTATCATGGCCGGTCTCTGAGCAAGCAAATCAGAACTTTAAAGATACATGAATAAAGTGTCTGTTGGTAGCCAAGGGACAACATATGCAACACAATCAGTGCAGTGTCATGCCCAGATATCACTAAGACTTGGTGCACAAATCCAGAGTTCCAAATGTCATTGCTCAGTGCTAGCTCCAGTTACAAATTGAAGGAGACCTTTGTCCCAGCATTGCAGATCACTTTGTGGTGTGACATCACCAAAATTCAACAATGCCCACCTTTTTCATGGTGCACAGTGAAAATATAATCCAAACTGTTCATGGCCTGCCCACCCTGTCATACGTGCTTTGCCTGCACTGTGACTTAATGTTTACATGGTCAAGAGCCAACTAACAATGTCACCAGCTGGAATGAACTTGTTTACATTGTCAAAATAACAAAGTCAGTTTGCACACTTTTGCACCAGTTGGTGGTAAAGTTACACGTACAACAAGATTTAGTCATGTGCACCTGTTCACAGTAGGCAAAAAATCAAAGAATGGGAAATCCAGGATGGAATGTAACAATATTGTAAAAAGTAAATTTACTACTCACCATACAGCAAAGATGCTAAGTCGCAATAGGCACAACAAAAAGGCTGTCATAAATATAGCTTTTGGCCCATAAGACCTTCATCAGAATTAAACAATAAACACACACATACATACCCACGCAACTCACACACATGTGACTGCAGTCTCAGGCAGTGTGTGTGATCTCATTCAAAGGAGGACTACTGTGGTGATATATCCTTCATCAAACATCTATAGTGTGATAAGTCAATGCAAGTGATAGAGAATTTGTTTTTTATCTCAGATTTGCAGTGTGATCTATGGCTCTGAGACAACAACATATGTTTTGTGTATCTCTCTCAGGTAATGCTACTTCAGAAAAATCTTTTATGTTGTTACTGTTTATTTGTCTTTCATAGTACAAAAAAGTTAGGAAAAGCAGTTGGTAGACTGCCTTTCATTGGTAAAATACTAGGGACACTCAATCAGTCTACAAAGAACATTGCTTACAAATCACTATTGCTTAGGTGTGTGGGACTCGTACTAAATATGACTAACAGGGGATTCTGAGCATATACAAAGAATGGCAGCATAAATGACCACACATTTTCTTCACCCATGGGGCAGTGTCATAGAGATATTGTACAGTTTGAAATAGCAGATGCTTGAAGATAGATCAAAACATGAAAATCTACTTAGAAAGTTTCTACAAATAACTTTAAGTGATGAATCTAGGAATATGCTGTAATCCCCTACATATTGTTCACATGCAGATCACAAAACAAGATGAGACAAATTACAGCACATACAAATGCATACAAGCAATAATTTTCCCTAACTCAAAGTGTATACGGAATGGGAAAAAATCCTAATAACTAATACAATGGAAAGTTCATTTTTCCATGCTATTTACAATGTAAATTATGTAAATGAAGATGTTCTTTCCATCCATGTACTTCATTTCACTTATTATTGTCAAGCTAAGAATTTTTCTTTGTCAAAAAGTTGCAATTTGTTTCTTTTTTCTCTGCTTCTGAAGAACATGACAAATAATTTGTATTTTGTCTCTAGTTTATTAAGATACTGGCTGAGCCACCACATCTAATAAACCCTTTTTCCTACTGCTGAAGATACACAGCTGCAGCAATGCCATTATTTTAAAATAAGAATAAGCATGTTTGCATATAATGTTGTGTTGGGAGGAAAGTGCAGAATCTTAATAAAAGTGTAGCTAGTGATTTTGGTGTATTAGCTACGGATATTGAGAGGTCCAGTTTATAACATATACTATGGAATGAAACACTGTCTTTCATGTAATTAAAATTTGTCTCAAATCAAAATTCCACCAACTACACATAACCATACAACAAACATGAACTGATCTTATTACATGCATGGTACATTCAACAGATGAAACTGCACTCACAGTGCATATAGCTTCTCCCCAGTGTTATACATGTACATTGAAGAACTTGTAATGGAAACCAAGAAGAAAACTGGAAAAGGAGTTAAAGTTTATGACACTGTAATTCTGTTAGGAATGTCAAAGCACTTGAAAGAGCAATTGAGCAGAATGGATATGTCTTCAAAGAGAATATAACATCTGTACTCTTCAAACCACAGTGAGGTGCATGTCAGAGGGTATGTCCCATAGTAGCAGTTATTAGGTTTCTTCTTAATCCATTCACATATGGAGTGTGGGAAGAATGATTGTTTGAATGCCTAATGCACTAATTATTCTAATCTTACTCTCATGATTCCTAAATTTTGTGAATAGATTTTCTTGGGATAGTTTATGTCTATCTTCAAGAGTCTTCCAGTTCAGTTCCTTCAGCATCTCTGTGAAACACTCCCATGGATTAAACAAACCTGTGACCTTTCGTGCTGCTCTTCTCTGTATATGTTCAATATCCCCTGTTCATCTTATCTGGTACAGGTTCCACACACTTGAGCAATATTTTAGGATAGGTCACATGAGTAATTTGTAAGCAATCTCCTTTGTATACTGATTGCACTTCCCCAATATTCTATCAATAGACCAACGTCTACCACCTGCTTTACACACAACTGAGCCTATATGACCATTCCATTTCATATCCATACAGAGTGTTACTCCCAGGTGTTTTTTTTTTTTTTTTTTTTTTTTTTTAATAGTACTTCATTATAGATAGCTACATCATCTGCAAATGACTTATGTTACCATTAATATTGTCTGCAAAGTCATTAACATACAACATGACAGCAAGGGTCCCAACACTCTTCTCTGGGGTACACCCAAGTTACAAGTTACTTCTACATCTGATGATGACTCTCTATCCAAGATAACATGCTGTGTCCGTGCCAAAAAGTCCTCAATCCAGTCATAAAGTTCACTTGAAATACCTTATGATCCAACTCTTGATGATAAGTGTAGGTGTACTACTAAGTCAAACACTTTTTGAAAAATCAAGGAATACTGCAGCTACATGATTGCCTTGATCCAAAGCTTTCAGTATGTCATTTGAAAAAAGTGCAAGTTGGGTTTTATGAATATCAATAAAAGTAAAATAATGGTAACTAAATATAACCAAATATATCTAAGCAATGTTAGTATAATTTGATTTGGAAATGAAATACTGAAATCTGTATGTGGTTTTGCTATTTGGGCAGTGAAATAGCTGACAGTGGCTTCTGTAGTGAGGACGTAAAATGTAGACTGGCAAGGGCAAGAAAACTCTTTCTGACAGAGAAAACTCTGTCAACATCTGGCATAAAAATAAGTGTTAAGAAGTCTTTTCTGAAGGTATTAGTAAGGAGTATTGACCTGTACTAAAGTGAAACTTATGATAAGATGTTCATCTCTCTCTCTCTCTCTCTCTCTCTCTCTCTCTCTCTCTCTCTCTCTTTCTCTTTTGAGTCAATAGTCTTCATAATAGTTTGCTGCAGCCTGCCACAAATCCCCCTCTTGCACTAACCTCTTCATCTCAGATTACCACTTGGACCCAATGTCTTCAGTTATTTGTTAGATATACTCAAATCTTCAACTTCCCCTATAGTTTGTACTCTTGGCAGTTTGCTTTAGTACCATGGAGGTTATTTTCTGATGACTTTCTACATGTCCTGTCATCCTGCCCCTTCTTATCAGTGTTTTCCACATGATCCTTCCTTCCTTCATAGACTCTGCAGAGAACTTCCTCATTCATACCTTATCAGTTCACCTCATTTTCAGCATTCTTCTGTAGCACCACTCCTTAGATGCTTCAGTTCTCTTTTGTTCTGGTTTTCCCACTACTCATGATTCACTGCCATACAATGCTGGGTTCCAGACATACATTCTCAGAAATTTCTTCCTCAAATTAAAGCCAATGTTTGATACCAGCAGCTTCTCTTGGCCGGGAAGGCTCTCTTTGTCTGTGCTTGTCTGCTTTTTATGTCCTCCTTGCTTTGTCCATAATGGATAATTTTGCTTCCAAGGTAGCAGAATTCCTCAACTTTGTTTACTTCGTGATCCCAAGTTCTGATGTTAAGTTTCTCACTATTCTCAAATCTGCTACATCTCATTGCTTATGTCACTCTCAGGTTTCCTCTCAGTCCATATTCTGCACACATTAGAGTGTACGTTCCAACCAACAAATCCTGTAATTCTTTTCATTCACTGAGGATTGTGAATTGCTACACTCCATTTTGGCAAACAACATTTCACACTCCTTGTGTACTCTAAGGAAAGATGATTGTGATAGAATAATATTAAGTATGGAGTAAGTCACAGAACGTATATCATGAACAAGTGTTTGTTTTCATATGTGCAGATATTAGATGAGAGGTGCAGAATACAAGAAGTTGGCAGCATTGACAACAAGTAAAGAGCTTATGCTGCTGTGGACAGGACCTTTTACATTTTGGTGTCATGGCTTGGTGGTGGCTTGACTATCAAGGAGTAACCACACTCTCCAAGAATGAAAACAAAAGACAAGTTGGTTTTGTGACAAATAAAACATATTTTAATCTTGGATGTCATATTAAAAGTTGTGTTCGTTCTGTACACCCATTCAAGGAAATATATGTTTGAAAAAGGAACATCATGGACATGATTTTTCATGATAGAATAGAAGTTATCTTCTTTTGCTCCAGTAACAGCAGTAGATCAAGAAGAAATCAAGCCTTTCCTCAGCTACACATGGGATTTCAGAGGCACTGATTAGCAGTACCTCTGCTTAACGAGAATCACCTATGGTTACTGGGGAAAAAAGAAAAATGTTAAATATGTCAGATATTATGACAGGTGGCAGATCTCAGTGTTCTGACTCAAATACAATTACAAGGATCAAGACAGCAGCTGCATAAAACCCTAAACCAACAAGAAAAACACTTCATTTGGCTCCCAGTGTACAGGAAATTGGGCATTGGAGCAAAAGGAAGGAAATAAAGAGCTATAAATTTCCAAAATCTTGAAATTCAATGAGTGATAAGCATTGCTAACAGCAACAAGAATTAAACAAAAGGAGAAACTATAAATGAACAGACATAACTATGTAATCTCAACTCAGTAATAATCCATTAAGAAGAAAGCAAAAGGGTATATCAGAACAATTCAGGAAATCTGAAGACAAACCATACTTTTGCAATTGTGGTACAAGTACAACGGCAACTTCAATTAAATTTATGTGTCAAGTACATAACATCAAAATGTGAATAAAAGAAACTTATAAATATGCTGGAGTAATTTCTTCGCAGGTTTGGAGGAGAAGAATTTTTTGGTGGATTTGTAGAAGAAGATTTCAAATCCTGACATCAGCAAGGGATGCAGTAGTGCTGCTGTATGACACAGTGGAATCCACCTATCAGTGTTTGAGAAATCAGCTGTGCTGGGTGTGCAGATGATTGCAGTACATTGCCATGTACATCAGCTACATGACAAGAGAGTGCAGTTCATTGTACAGGGTGAACAGTTCAGATAATATAGATATCCACTCTAAAAACTTTTTTTCATGTAGACAGTAACACAGTGTTTCAGTATTATCATGTTTAAGAAAACTGTGCAGTTAACATTTATCATTATAGAAGGTACATAATGGACAATATTTGAGTTGTATGCCAGTCATTACTAGAAAAATGGCTGCAGAGGTTCCAGAATGGTTTAAAGATTTATTGCAACAAATGTCTGATGAAATGAACTCTAATTTTACGAAATTATCTGAAAAAGTAGAATCAAAAGCAATGAACTGTCTGTCAAGATAGAAAATACAAAAGAAGAACTAAAATTAGAGATAACAGAACACATCAAACAGGAAGTAGAAGCTAACTTAACTAACATTGCAAATACATTGACCCAGTTGTCCCAGGAGTTGAAGGATGAGATCAATAACCAATGCAATTTAGTTCACAAAGAAGTAAAAGAATAATTCAAAGATTCTGATGGTAAAATTAACAAACTAGGTCAATTTTCCATTAGAGAGTTCAACCAGGTTCAAGAGCAAATCTCAGAGGTGAATGAGCATGTAACTTTTTTAGAACAATGCAAAGAATTTAGAGAAATAGTTAACACATCTCAAACATGAATAGGGATGTGGAAATGGATTAATAATTGCTTGAATAATTGTAAAAATTTATTGTAAAGAATAGCTGAAAAAAATTTGAAGGCAATTTATGAATCTGTGCACAATCTTGGTTGAATTTTTATTGATACCAATATCAACAGAACTTTGTCTGTGCTTGTCTGCTTTTTATGTCCTTGCTTTGTCCATAATGTGATGGATGTAATATTTTGTCATGCCAGTAATTATGATGCTGAACTTATTTTTATGGTTCCCAGAATTGTCTGCGAGGCCTGAATGCTTTGAAGTTTCTGCTTTGCCTGCTAGATGGCTGTAGCAGTAACAATGGAAAAATTCATCATTTTTGAAACCTTTGTTGTTGTCTCTTGCTTTGTAGGCATTAGGTGAAATTTGAGCTCTATCAGTTTCATCCATTTTGTGTGCTTTTGTGTTGATTTTGAGTTCAAAATTTGCAGTGAAGAGGAGAAATGTTTGGATCAGATGATTTATAAATTCTTTGGTGACTCTATAGATAATGAGAACAAAGTATTTATCAATGATTCAGATTACATGACATCTGAAAGTAGTAGTAATTCTAGACTTTTATGAAGATGAGTTGCTGCATATGTTTACTGTATTATTTTCACAGATAGCATTTTTATGGATTCTCCTGCAGGTACATCAGGAAATGAGTCCAAGCATATGATTCCAGTAAGTGTAACATTGGACTGTGTGCTTTTCCATGTTTTTATTTTTATCTCCCTGGACTCTACTATGAATGTTAGATTTTGCTTTGATCTTGTGTTTTGTGTGTTTCTTTAGATGTAAACTGGCTGTAAAGGAAATTCAAATTGAAAGATCATGTGTTTTCTTATGTATTTGAATACTAGAATTCCTTTTCAGTTCTTTTTCTGTTATGACTACTGTTAAACTGAAGTTTCATCTGTGTAATCAGATTTAAATTAGCAATACGGAAATGTATGTATATAAAGTAGAAAGTCCATTTAACCTAAAAATGTTTTGAAATTACAATTGCATATCTGAATATAAATTATAACTTTCCAAAAAATCACATATTTTAATAAGTCCAGAGGTAATGTAAGTTACCTATGGGACCAACATTTTTGGAAACAATTTGACCCAGTTCCCCACTGCAGACTGTTTTGGAAGGTCAAACTATACACATTAGGTTTCCAGATATGTGAATGACTCAGAAACTTCTTAAGTGTTAGAATTCACTTCATTGTCCTTAAATGCAAGTTTTCATAAGAGACAAGGGTATAACTGTGATAGGACCATGCTTATACTCTACATACATATATGATGTGATAGACAGGATGAACAGCAAACTTAATTGTTCCCTGATGATGCTGTGGTGTCTGGGAAGGTGTCATCATAAGAAGATACAAGATGATTTACACAAAAATTATAGTTGTTCTGATGAATGGCAGCTTGCTCTAAATGCAAAAAAATTTAAATTAATACAGATGAGGAGAAAAAGCAGTTCCATAATAGACTTCTTAGTGCATATAGAACACTAGTGTGACCCATTCTTCAATACTGCTTGAGTGTTTGGGAGTCCCACAAGGTTGGTGTAAAGGAAAATATTGAAAAATTTCATAGGCATGGTGCTACATTTCTTACTGGTAGGTTTTATAAACATGTGAGTGTTATGGAATTGCTTCATGAACTTAAATGGGAATCCCTGGAGGGAAGATAACATTCTTCCTGTGACAGAATGTCTAGAACTGACATTTGGAGCTGACTGCAGAACAATTCTGCTGCCGTGAATGTACATTTTGCATAATGCTGATGAGGACAACATAAATTAACCTTCTTATGAAGAAGTACAGAAAGTCATTTTACCCTCAATGTATTTATGAGTAGAAAGGGAACAAAAATGACTAGTAGTAGCAGAAGTCTCCATGATGCACCACATGGTGGCTTGGAGATCATGTAGGTGGATGTAGATGAACTCTAGCATTTAAAAGGATTTGTCTAAAACCTAGGAACGTTTTCAGTCTTGTTTATATTCCTCTTAATGACTTAGTGACTCTAACAATGGGAAATCCAGAATGGAATAATGACAATATTATGAAAAGGATAGATTGATATTCACTATAAGAGGAGATGTTGAGTCATAGATAGGCTCAACAAAAAGACTGTGAAACAAGTAAGCTCTCAGCCAAAAAGGTGTTCTTTAGAATTAGACAACTTACACACACACACTTATGCAAACATTAAACACACACACATACACGCACACACCCACCCACACACACACACACACACACACACACACACACACACATACACACAGGACCACAGTCTCTGGTTGCTGAGGGCTCACTGCAAGCAGAAGCATATGATGGGAGAAGCAATCTGAGTGGTGGGGGCAAGGATGAGACTGGGGCAGGTAGGGGGAGGGATAACAGGGTAGGTGTAAGGGATGGTAAAGTACTGCCTATGGAAGCACACAGAGACAAGCTGGAGAGAGGGTATTGCAGTTAGGTGCAGTCAGGAAGTTAGATGGTAGTCGGGGGGAGAGAGGGTCAGTGGAAAAGGAGAGAAGTAAAAAGAGCGTGGGTGGACTGATGGAGTAGAGAGATGTTAAGTTCTGGAGTGGGAACAGTGAAGGCAATAAGGGGGTGTAGAGCAATGACTAACAAAGGTTGAGCCCAGGAGGGGTATGGGAACCTAGGATATACTGCAGGGATAGTTCCCACCTGCACAATTGAGAAAAGCTGGTGTTGATAGGAAGAATCCTGATGGGACAGGCTGTGACGTAGTCATTAAAATGAAGAACCTTGTGATGGGCAGAGTGCTCAGCAACTGGATGGTCTAGCCATTTCTTGGTCACAGTGACCATTCACATTGACAGACAGATTGTTAGTTGTCATACCCAAGTAGAATGCAGCACAGTGGCTGCAGCTTAGCTTGTAGATCACATGACTGCTTTCACATATGGTCCTGCTTCTGATGGGGTAGGTGATGTTTGTGACCAGACTGGAGTAAGTGGGGGTGGGAGGATTTATTGGACACATCTTGCATCTTGTTCTATTACAGGGATATGACCCATGAGGTAAGGGTTGGGAGCAACAGTGTTTAGAAATGGATGAGGATATTCTGTAGGTTAGGGGGGTGGCAGAATACCACTGTTAGAGGGGTAGGAAGGATAGTAGGTAGGACAATCCTCATTTCAGGGCATGACTGGAGGTAGTCAAAAACCTGTCAGAGTATGTGATTCACTTGCTCCAGTCCTGGATGCTATTGAGTCATGTGGGGATTACTCCTCTGCAGCCAAACAGTGAGACTTTGGGAGGCTGGTGGGGGGAGGGGGTGTCTGGAGAACTGGAGATATAAGGAATGGGATATCTGTTCCTGTACAAGGTTGGAAGGATAATTATGGTCTGTGAAGATCTCAGTGAGACTATTGATATATATTAAGAGTGACTGTTCAACACTACAAGGAAAAGATAGTCATAACAGATGAAAAAAGAAGAAAAAAACAATACGGGATATAGTGAGGGAGGAGACTGGTAGAACAAGACATGAAGAGGTGCAAGTAGCATTAAGGGTAAATGATACATTGGTGACAGATGTGTATAGTGTTGCAGAACTTCTTAACAAACATTTTATAACTGTTACTGAAAATATGGGGTTGTCAGGTTCTCTAGATGCTGCCATGGGATACCTCAGACCAGACATTTCAAATAACTTCCATAATATGAATTTGACCCACACTACCCCAGCAGAAGTAATGTCCATCATCTCTAGTGGGTATGATGAAATGTCAACAAAATTAATTAAAGAATGGGATTCTGAGTTAAGTAACCAGTTATCACTGGAATATTTCCTGAATGGTTGAAATATGCTGGAGTTCAGCGACTGCTTAAGAAGGGAGATAAAGAAATAGTGTCAAATTTCCATCCAATTTCAGTTTTGCCAGCATTCTCAAAAATTTTAGAAAATGTAGTGTACAATTGGCTTTATAACCATTTTATTACAAATAACTACTGTCAAAGTTGCAGTGCAGATTTCTATAGGGTTCTGAAATTGAGAAGGCTATCTACACTTACAGTGAAAATGTACTTAATTCATTAGACAAAAAATTGCAGGCAAATGGTACATTTTGTGATCTGTCAAATACATTTGACTGTGTAAATCACAATATCCTTTTAAGTAAATTAGAATATTATGGTGTAACAGGAAATGCTGCTAAATGGTTCAAATCTTATATCTCTGGCAGGAAACCAAGGCTGTTATTAGGAAAGAGACATTTATTAAGCAATCAGACATCATCCAACTGGGAACTAATTACATGTGGGGTCCCACAAGGTTCCATCTTCGGGCCCTTGCCTTTTCTTGTGTATTTCAATAATCTTTCATCAGTAACATTACCAGATGACAAGTTTGTTTTGTTTGCCAATAAATAGACTTAGAAAGATTGGCTAATTAGATGTGGATGTTAATCACTGGTTCCTAGCCAATTCTTTGCACTGAACTTTGAAAAAACACACTACATGCAGTTCAGAACTTGTAAGGGGTGTCCCGCAAGTATATGCCTAACATATGATGACAAGCAGATAGAATAAGTGGACAGTGTTAAATTCTTGGTATTACAGTTTGATGATAAATTCAACTGGGAGGAACACACCACAGAACACAGAACTGCTGAAGTGTCTAAACAAATCTCTACTTCAATGTGAATTCTGATAGACAGAGAGGATATAAAAAAGGAAAAGTGGCATACTATGCTTACTTTCATTCCATAATGTCATTATTATTTTTTGGGGTAATTCCTCTACATCTACATCTACATATGTACTCTGCTAGCCACCAAGTGGTGTGTGGCGGAGGGCACTATTTGCACTAAAGTCAAATTTCCCCTACTGTGTTCCACTCACAGAATGTGTGAGGGAAAAACAACTGCCTGAAAGCCTCAATATGAGCTCTAATTTCTCTTATCTTTGAATGGTGATCATTGCATGATTTAAAAGTTGGTGGTAATAATATATGCTCTACATCCTCAGTGAAGATCACATTTTGGAATTTAGTGAGCAGCCCCTTCCGTTTAGTCTATCGTCTATCTGTAAGTGTGTCCCATTTCAAACTTTCTATGAGATTTATAATGCTCTCACAATCGCTAAATGTACCAGTCATTAATCTTGCCGCTCTTCTTTGGACCTTCCCAATCTCTTGTATCAGACAACTGGCATGGGTCCCATACAGACAAACAATATTCTAAGACTGGACAAACTAAAGTATTTGTGGTGTGAGCACAAGAACATCCTGCAGAGGCCTGTTTAGGGAACTAGGTGTACTAGTTACTGCTTCCCAATATATTTATTCCTTAATAAAATTTGTCATTAAAAATATATCACTTTTTCAAACCAACAGCTCAGTTCATGGAATCGATACTAGAAATAAGAATAATCTTCACAAGGATTTAAAGCCACTTACTCTTGTACAAAAAGGTGTGCATTATTTAGGAACACACATTTTCAATAACTTGCCAGCAGCCATAAACAGCTTAACAACCAATGAAATTCAGTTTAAGAGAAGCCTTAAGGAATTATTGGTGCCCAGCTCCATCTACACCATTGATGAATTTCTCAATAGAACCACATGATTTGTGTGTGTGTGTGTGTGTGTGTGTGTGTGTGTGAGAGAGAGAGAGAGAGAGAGAGAGAGAGAGAGAGAGAGAGAGAGAGAGAGTGTGTGCGTGAAGTACAATCTAACTTCAACACCATTTCAGTGCAGTAATGTGTTCATTGTAAATAAGTGTTGTAGTAGTTCTATTATATTTTTATTATCTTATAAATAAAAAGACATTTTTTTCTAAATTTTAAATAAATATTTGTCATGTTTTATTGTTTTTCTGATATGTTCTACATCCTGGAGGACCTCTTCACTATGGGCCAATCGGAATGAAAGTAAATCTAATCTAATTTAATCTAAACTACAGATGTTATGGCCATGGGAGGCTAGACAATATAAAAGGCACTTCTTGATATGGAACAAGTGGCAGCTGTTGAAGTGAAGGTGTTGCAGGTGGAATATTGAATTTGCAGCTGAGTTAGCACATCTTCTAACTATAACCTATCGTAGATCCCTCAAACAAAAATCCTTGAGCAGGTCACAACTATCTACAAGAAAGGTAGTAGTAATGATCCACAAAACTACCATACTAGATCCTTGACACTGATTTCTTGTTGAATCTTGGGACACATTCTGAGCTCAAACATAATGAAGTATCTTGAATTACCTCAACACCAACAAGCATAGATTCTGCCAACGTCAATCATGTGAAACCCAATACATACTTTTCTCGTGTGACATAATGAGAGCTTTGGATCAAGGCAAACAGGTAGATACAGTATTTCTTGATTTCCAAAAACCATTTGAATCAGTACCACATTATGCTTATTATCAAAAGTATGATTGTATGGTGCATCAAGTGAACATTGTGACTGGATTGAAGACTTTTTGGTAGTGAGAATGTAGCATGTTTTCTTGGATGGAGAGTCATCATCAGATGTAGAAGTAACTTTGGGTGTGCTCCAGATAAGTGTGTGGGTCCCTTGCTATTCATATTGTATATTAATGTCCTTGCAGACAATATTAATAGTAACATCAGGCTTTTTGCAGATGATACAGTTATCTATAATGAAGTACTATCTGAAAGTAGCTGCATAAATATTCAGTCTGACCTTGGAATGATCACATAGGTTCAGTCATTGGTAAAGCAGGTGGTAGCCTTTGGTTTATTGGTAAATACTCAAGAAGTGCAATCAGTTTACAAAGGAGATTGCTTACATATCACTTGTGTGGGTAGTTCTAGAATTTTGCAAGTGTGTGAAACCCATGCTAAATAAGGCTAACAGGGAACATTGCATGTATACAGAGAAGGGCACCAAAAAAGCTCACAGGTTTGTTTAATCCATGGGAGAGTGTCACAGAGATACTGAAGGAATTGAATGGCAAGACTCTTGAAGATAGATTTAAACCATCCTGAGAAAGTCTGTTAACAAAGTTTCAAGAAGCAGCTTTAAATGATGACTCTATAAGTGTGAGGACTATTCAAAAAATTCCATATCATTCATTCTTTCAAGCCAATGAGGTGTTGGAACGAAAGTTGGTTGGTATCCCCACACATGTCTGTGTTTAATGTGTAACTGCCAAAAGTTTCATTGTTTTGTGTCTGTTAGTTATTGTTCAGCACACTATTTAGTATAATGTTGTGTTACACAGTTTTGATGGCAGAGTTAGTAGAATAATGAGTTTGCATTAAATTTTGCTTGAAACTCAAGAAAATCTTTACAGAGACATGCCAAATGATGCAGAAAGCCTAGAGTTATGAGTGCTTAAGGCTTACTGAGTGTTACAAATGGTTCACATGGTTTAAAAATTGCTGGCTGGGAGTTAAAGATGACCTCCATTCAGGATGTCCTTTGACATCTGCCAATGATGCTCATGTCAGGAATGTCAATGAAATTGTGCATGCCATTCGAAGTCTGACTGACTGAGAGATTGCAGAAGAATGTGGCATTTTACTTGGGTCATATGATGAAATCATGGTACAGCATCTTGGAATGCACTGTGTTGCTGCCAAGTTCATCCCATGGCTTATGAATCAAGATCAGAAAGCCCTTTGCTTCTCAATCTGTGAAGAGCTTTTAGACTGCGCAAATGTGAATGGAATGTTTCTTAAGATAATCATAACTGGTGATTAGACATGAGTCTACACTTACGATGTGAAGATCAAGGTTCAATCTTCAGAATGGATTGGGAAACTTTCTCCAAGACCAAAAAAGCTTGTCAAGCCAGGTCAAATGTCAAAGCCATGCTGATAGTTTTCTTTGACTTAGAAGGATTAGTTCACCTTGAATTCATGCCACATGGACAAACTGTTAATCAATGGTAATATCAGGAGATGTTGCAATGCCTGTGACAAAATGTGAGAAAGAAATGGCCTGAAATGTGGTGAGACAATTCATTGTTCTTGCATCATGATAATGCACCTGCACATTCATCCCTGTTGTGCATGACTATTGCACAAAAAAAAAAAATCATTATGCTGCCTCATCCTCCCTGCCCTCTAGACCTGCCCCCTGCAGACTTTTTTTTGGATTTACAAAGTTGAAGACCCTGTTGATAGAATGGAGATTTTCAAAGATAATTGAAATAAATGAAAATTTTCAGATGGGGCTTCATGCAATCCAGCAAGAAGCCTACCAACACTGCTTCTGGAAGTGGAAATGGCATTGAGAGTGGTATGTCAATTGTGGAGGAGAATATTTTGAAGGAGACTATGCACAATAAGTAACGATAAACATAGAAAAATTTTGTTGACATAGTTCTGGAAGTTTTTGAACAAACTTTATATACTACAGCCCCTCTGTATCGCTCACATAGGTATCATCCTCCCTTCCCTCTAGACCTGATCCCTACAGACATTTTTTTGGATTTACAAAGTTGAAAATCCTGTTGACAGAATGGAGATTTGCAAAGGTAGATGAGACAAAAGAAAATTCTCAGATGAGGCTTGTGCAATCCAGCAAGAAGCCTACCAACACTGCTTCTGGAAGTGGAAATGGCATTGGGAGTAGTATGTCAATTGTGGAGGAGCACATTTTGAAGGAGTTATGCACAATAAGTAAAAGTTAAGCATAGAAAAATTTTGTTGACATAGTTCTGGAAGTTTTTGAACAAACCTTGTATACTACATCCCCTCTGTATCACTCACATAGGGATCATGAGTACAAGATTAGAATAATTACTGCACATGCAGAAGCATTCAAACCATCATTGTTCCTCCATTCCACACATGAATGAAATGGTAAGAAACCTTATTAACTGGTATAATGGGACATACCCCCTGCCATGCAAGTCATGGTGGTTTGCACGCCATAGATGTAGCTATACATGTTGGTAGGTTTTATATGGATGGAGGTACTGGTGTAGCCATCTTTGAGATGGAGGTGAACCTCGAAGAAGGTGGCTAGTTGGGTTGAGGAGGACCAGGTGAAGCAAATAAGGAAGAAGTTGTTGAGGTTCTGGGGGAATGTGGATAGGGTATCCTCACCTTTGATCCAGATCATGAAGATGTCAGCAATGAATCTGAACCAGGTGAGGGATTTGGATTCTGGATCATTAGAAAGGATTCTTCTAGATGGTCTGTGAATAGGTTGATATAGGATGGTGCCATGGGGATGCCCATTGCCATGTCCTGGACTTGTTTGTAGGTGATGCCTTCAAAGGAGAAGTAATTGTGGCTGGGTTGTTATCATAACTACTAAATTATTTACATAATGTATGTGTTTTGTAATTTTAAATGGTGTTTTCCACCACATACTACCTTTCTGTGTTCCTTTTGTACTGAGATCATGATCCCTGAAGGTTCCTGTTCTCTCATTCCCACTCCCTCTATTGTTTATTGAAAGAACCATTGGTGCCATAACATTTAATTATTATCTAGTTTGGCTGAAGACTGATTAATAGAAATTCTATTCCACATTCTTTAATTTTTTATGTATATATTTCTCATGAACAGAATGAGTCAATCTCCTTGTTACTTATGAGTAACTAAATATACCAACAACTACAAATTGTGACATAGCCTGTGTAAAGGAACAGAATGTGCCTTCAAAAATCACTCTGCCTTAGTAGATCCCCTATGAATAAGTAGTGAAACAGTAGAACATGTCAAAGAAATAAAATTGCTTCAGTTGCGGATAGACGGTTACTTACAATGAAAAATTTGTGTACAAAAGCCGCCAGTAGATTGAGAAGTGTATGCTTTGTTTTTTGAATCCTTAGTCAATCCTGTGACAATAACTTACAATGGAAAATTGACAAACCAAACTACTCAAAAAATTGAGCAGTCTGTGCTATGCTTTTCAAATCCTTAGTCAATCTTGTGATATACCAACACAAATGACAGATTATTTTTCATTAATACATTCAATTGTATCTTATAAGTCAGTACTGTACACTATAAAACTATTGTGATGAAATAGCTGTCTTCTAGAACGCAAAATCAGCCAATTTTCATATAATTAAATACATTGCCTGTGCCCTATGTTTATATACTATAATGTGTGGCCTACACTGACAAGAACCTGGATTTGTTTGAGACTAGTAAGGCTGTTCATGGTTAAAATACGTATTCCTGTGCAAACATTCATTTTGCAAACCAAAATTGACCAGGAAGGTAGGAGAGGTAAGAAATATGGACAATGTCTTTACAATAAGATACCTCTGCCAGATCATGAAAACAATAATAGATTTAGGAATAAAGCTAAGAACATTTTACTTGCACATTCTTTTTATTCAGTTGATGAATATCTACAGTTCAGTTTATATTAACTCCAGTTGAACCTCTATTATACTTATTGTTAGTAACATACTTTGAATGTAACAGTGTCCTTTATCATATTCCTCTGCCACATTTTTATGTTTCTATGTATGGACTTGTCTTATATCTTTAGCACACTGTATGAGATAAGATTCTTGGAAGCCAAGTCAATAAATAAAAAATATTACTTTCAGGTGCAATTGCTAAAAGCAAGACAGAAACAAGTCGATCTTGGTCTATTACAAGTGGGCCAGACATCAATAAAGCATGTGTCAGTCATAAACAAAAGTGTGACTGCAGTACCAGTATCATTTTATATATCAAAAGAGTTTAAGGAAGGAGTAATACCAAAACAAAGCAATATATTTACTGAAGAGGGGACTGATTTCTTGCAAGTTTTACCAATTGAAGTGATAGTCTTGAAACCACAGGAAATTATTGATATAACAGTAACATTCACAGCAATTGCAAGGATGAGCTTTCAGAGAATGGTGTGTGTTAAACCTACAAAAGCATTTTCATGAGTGTCATTTTACAGTTAGTTTTTGTGATACAAATATAATTTTATTTTCAGATAATAATGAAAGTATTTGATCATACAGAACCATTATGTATACTTAAAGGAATTTGTGCTGGATATGAGTTTTCATTTAACAGAGATCATATATATTTTGGTTTTGTTTGTGAAGGCTGTCACTCAGATCTAACATTGAGTCTCAGAAACACAGGTGACATTGGTTCCAGGTAAGTTAATAGAATGAGTATGTACAAAATATTGTTGCAACTCATCTGTAATCATATATGGGAGATTGATCAACATCTTGCTTTGAAAATAAGTTTTGACAAGTGACAGAAACATAGTTAGTTAATCAATTACTCAGCTTTATAAATACCTGCTTGCCTGCAAGTTGTAGAATAGTTTATAGGACACATTTTGAAGGAAAAGTGGATGATTTACTTTCAAAAGATGTAATTTCTGATTGGCAGCAGCAATGTGGCTGGTCAGTCTACAAATTAATTGAAACTGAGTGCAAAAAAAATAAACTAATGAAAGATAAACAAAATAGTAAAATCAAATATTGCAGGTTTTCACAGCTGGTATTTGTGTCCTTGGTGATTTTTTATTTTATGGACATTGTGCTGTGGTCCAAGATATGTTTCCATGTCTAAATGTTGGAGTCAGTATCAGAGACTAAAAAGACTCAGAAAGCAGTTTCAGACTTCAGCAACCACAGAGAGCTGAACTGTCTTTGTTTACACCCAACTGTTGGATCAAAACATCATCAGATCACTGCCAAAGCTTGTGGAGTCGTAGTAACACTTTTTGTGAAGCTTCCAGTGGGGAAGAGTTCATGCTGTTTGCTTTATTTAGCACTACGGTCTACAGTTTATTTAATTTCAGTCCTCCTCCTTTTCTGTTAAATTATTTTCATCTTTGAATGTCTATGGCCTCCCTTAAATTGTTGTATGGATATGAATAAATTGCTCAATCTTCGTGATCCTGTGTAAGTTTGAAACTGATTTATGAGTATTTATAGCTTCTGATGATGTATTCAGGATGAAACATGCCTCAGACAATAGCCTTATGTTCATGAAACAAAAATTACCAAGCACAATCAGAGTTATTTCAAATAGGAAGGTGTGCTGACTTTTTTTAAAAATATATATTCTTAAAACTGGTTGACTTATCTAACACAAGTTGCAACTCTCTGCCACTATGGGCCTCTAAATTGTAGCATGTAACATGACAGTATGTTACATAACTATGTTGTTGCATGAGAAACATAGAGGTGTTATCAAGTTTCAAACCACAGAAAATATGCCTACAACTTTATCCATAGATGGTTGAAAGCTGCATACAGTGATGATTGCATCAACATTTGTAATGTGTAATATTGATTTGCTCATATTTGCAATGAAGGAAGTGGTGGTGCTAACCTCAAAGTGTGTGGCATAGCTCAGTGTGGATAACCACTTATGGCTACTGATGAGACTCATTGGAGTCAGGTTGATGAACTCATCAGATAAAATCTTTGGATAACCGAGAGACAGCTGTCAGGTAAGAGTTCCCCATCACAAGAGCATGTACAGGCCATTGTTGCAGAACTGTGGCACAGAAAACAGGAGACTCGATATTTAGCAACAGTTTATTTTGTGTTTCGAGCTTTAGAGTGATGGGTTCCTTAACATGGCTGTGACAGGTGATAAAATCTTTTTTCACCACTTTAACCCCAAAAACAAAAGCATGTCAGAGGAATTCTTCTACAAATGATCACTAATGCCAAGAAAGTCAAGACCATGTCATCAGCAAGCAAAAATAATGCTCACAGTGTTCTTGGATGTTCAAGGTGTAGTGCATTTGAAATTAATGCCTAAAGGCATTACCATAGACTCTGCAAGGTTCTGCAAAACCCTCAGAAAAGTGAAAGCACAAATTTGAAAAGTTTGTCCACACATGGAGCAATCTCACCTTCAGCATTACAATTCCATAACAAACACAAGTGCTACAATATCTGCAACAGTCCATAACCTTCACCAATCATCCTCCATACAGTCCCAACTTGGCCCATACAATTTTCATCTGTACCTTAAATTTAAAGAATTCAGCTGATGGTGAAATAGTGCAAGCAGAGGTGAGGCTTCTCATAAACAAAGTCAAACATTTCACAGTGATGGTATCATCAAACTGATCTCTCACAGAGAGAAATGTGTTCATTGCCAGGGTGACTATGTTGAGAAATAAATATGTAGACCTGAAGGATAAAGATGTAGAATGTTAACAACAGTTCTTTTATTTAAAAAGTTTTAAGAGTTTCCAGTTAAAAAATTCAGAGGCATTACTTTTCAGCGTATCCTCATAATAATCAAAAATGAGATATGGTAAAGACTCACTTGTAAGTGACTGATACATTGAACAGTGAAACTTATAACAGCACTAATCAAGACATTTGTTAACTCTTCTCATGTACAGCATCTCCGAGAGAACCCGTAGACTAATTTTTTTTAATTGAACCCTTCTTGCTTAAGATCAGTTTACTATCATATAGTAACAATTATTATACTGCATCTGTATTTTACTCAGGCACTTTTCTTACTGCTATCCTAGTAATGCATGTTACCTAACTTTTAAATAGTGGTTTCAATTACTCAGATGCCATTGTTGCCATTTATCCTTAAAATACCACAACCCAGTAATATTTTTGCTACACATAAGAAATTAATACAGAAAACCACTTCAAAAATTCAGTAAGGCTATTTTCAAAATATTTCTTCTTTCTTCACCATTTTTTCCCCTAGAGCTTCAATCACTAACTTTGTCTCCAGTAAACATAGCTTTATATTCACTAAACAGATTACAACAAATCAACAGCTATTCAAACATGTAGAAGAAGAATTATTTAATATTTTTGCAGTATTTTCGATTGCTCTTCTTTTCTTCATTATTCACTGCTTGACCTCCTGTCTCTTGTAATTTCATTCTGCAATTTTATTTATTTATATTTTATTTTCTATTTTCTTTTAAAAGTCTTATTCATTCACATTCACTTCCTTTGTCCTCCACATTTGTCTTGCAGTAGAGGGTGCCAAGTGACAATCTTCCTTGTCTTTTATGAATTCTGTTAACCTACATTGAAAGAAAAAACACTTAAGAAAACTGTAAAATTACAAGTATACAGAATGATTGACTACTATTTACCTTTATGGGGTAAAATTCCAGTAATGTTGGTAGAAATTAGACAAAATCTATTACCTAAGTTTTGAATTTTTAGCTCCTTCATCAGGGATGAAAGAGGTTATGTTTTGGAAGGTTGAGAAGGAGAAGTATATTACTCAAAACCAAGGATGAGGGTCCACCTGATATGAGGCAAGGAGAGACAAAAATGAAAGTGCAGGGGTGTCAGAGGGAGTGAGAGTCAAAAGACAGTACATTCGTAATCACTGTGCCAGAGTCAGTGCAGAGGTGATAGAAGGGTAGACAGACAAGTGAAGACTGATTGAGAGTGAGTGATAAAACAAGTTGAAATACAGGTACCATTAAAGAGTAGGATGGAAGCAAGAGATGTGATGGAAAAAGAGGAGAGAGAGAGAGAGAGAGGAAATGAAAGATGAAGATTACAAGGTAAATAGAAAGCAGAGGGTAACAAAAGGAAAAAATGAGAGAGAGAAAAGAAGGGAAGAAGGGAAAAACTGAAGAAGAAAAATAAAGAGAAACCTCACCAAACACCAACATCCCACAGGCAAATGGTCTCTCAACCCACCTACTCCTTTTCCAAATCCAATTCCTTCACATTTGCCTCCATCTCATTTCCAGCTTCCACATTTCCACACCAAACACACTATTCACTACAGTGTAGGCAATCATTTTGTACATATCTGCTGCAGTAACTCACTCCCTCAGCAACTCCCTACAGGCTTTCCTCTTCCACAACTATCCCACAGGCCTTAGGATATTCTCAAGTCAAGCACTGAACTTTCCATGCCTCCACACCCTCTCGCCCCCCCCCCCCCCCCCCCCCAAATTCCCCCCTACCACTGGCACCAGTGTAAAATCTTTCAAATTACATGATATTTTCAGAGCATTATCCATAAACACACAGTTGTTACCCACACAGTTGTTCTCCCCCACGTGCCATTTACCAACTAACACAGTTTTGTTTTAGGAATGACCATTACTCAGCTGGCTCAACCTACAAATGGACACCTTTGGGGCAACCAGTACCTCATGACTGAACATGCACTACACTGGCTGTCTGAGTGACCATTCATTTTCCTTTCTTAGCTAAGTGTAATTGAAAGAGTTGCTTTATTGCTGCCATTTGACCAGCAAATTTTTCATTGTGAAATTCGCACCTGTTTCATGATAGACATTCGATACAAGTTCATTTATTATTTGTGATCTGTTAATCCCATCAAGAGCTAGAATCATCAGGGATGTGGAATGAATGTGGGCATACATTGACATAACACAAGCAATCTAAAAAACTCAAACCAAATACTGTAATAATAACAATTAACTATAATACACCTTGCAGTATTATTCATGTTCCATCAAATAAATGTAAGAAACCTGCTACTCTATAAAAAGCTGATTCCTCTGCAGTTACTCTAAATAGCTGGGGCACATCTCCTGCTGGTAGTTTTATTCAATGTTTTTGCTCACTGATGAAGTAACTAATAGCGCCAAAGGCTAGGACTAGATATTTCCTGCTTTTAGTTTGTTCATTGATGGGACTGAATTTTTTCCACCTGATAGTTAAATACCAGCCTGCCACACCTTATCCTTGTACCTTTGTAATTTTATGAATTTTGTATTTGTACTGATGATCCCGAATGCTAATATTTTGGTATTACTTCTCCCATGTGCATAGTTTTCTTTTTTATTATTTTCCTTTCCTCTGTACATTTTCCCACTTTTATAGTGGACACTGTATTTAAAATTACCTTCTTTATCAAAAATAATTTGGAAGTAGCTGGACTTAAAAAAAAATGTTATTGACATTATATGCTCATTCAGTGATTTTCTTATTTTCTATATTAATGTATAATATGCATCATTTACAGTCACAGAATGATATCACAGTCCAAAATTACAGCTTCATTTTACAACTACAAACTGGACAAAAATTGCTATACTATCTGCTTATACTGAATTATTTAAGAATGTGGTGTTTTCAATCCACTGAAGGGCATAGTTTTATCTGTGGAAATGTTTCCTTAACTGACAATAATCATTCAGAAATGTATAGTCCAAACACATGTTTTTGTGAAGCTTGGTAATATTTAATATTCTGTACAGGAGACATAAAGAAGCATAATTTCAATTTCTGTTACTAATACACTGCTTTGTTTGTGGGAGAAAGAGTCAAAATCTGGTTCAGTCACTAACTCATTTAGGCATATTTCAAGGATGGATATCCTTTTCTCCTTTGGGGGTAATAGGAAAGTGTAAATTACCATAACAGTATTAAAGTGGTAGTGCATATACCATATTTACTCGAATTTAAGCCGCACTTAAATCTAAGCCGCACCTGAAAAATGAGACTTGAAATCGAGGAAAAAAAAATTCCCGAATCTAAGCCGCACCTGAAATCTAAGGCTCGAAATTCAAGGGGAGAGAAAAGTTTTAGGCCGCACTTCCAAATCGAAACAAAGTTGGTCCATTGTAATATGAGACACAATTTAGGTTGAATGAATGACGATACAGCTGTAGTAGTTTGGTTGGAGTCGTAAGCTTAGCAGTTAAGCTTTACCAGGTAGCCGTTGTTATGCGTCAGGCGCTCCGTCCGTATTTATACGGGTACCCTTCCTTTTTCACGTGCTTCGTCTGGTTTGAATTGATTGCTTATTTTTCTTTGATCTGACAAGTGCAGTTCTTTTTGTTATAGGTGTTTCTGTCACTCAAAACTGAAAATGCATTACTGTACTGTGTCATGCATTGTTTGTCACATTCTGAAAATGAGGGTTTACGGTCTGTCGCCGTACACTACCACCGCTTACAATTAAAAAAAAACAAAGAGAGGAATCGTCTCATTAGCGAAACAATGGCAAGAGACTGCTGTTCGTTGCAACTTACACTGCTGCTTTCTTTGATAATGATCAACAAGAACCAAATAATAGACTGCGTATGATAGATGATGTTCTGAACGAGAATTTAGCGAAAAATTTTTCCTTTTGAAAATATTTGCAGACGCCTCTTCAGTACATTACATTATGCACAGAAATTAGAGTCATCTTAGATTTAAAAATCTAGTCAATTGCCGTGCTTCATTTCTGACTGTATCACTATTAGGCATAAGAATAATACGAATATAAACATGACATGGTATGTATATTCTTCCGCATCTGCTGTTGTCTCACTCTAGTTTCGTAGTTTATTAGGCGGACAGGATTTAAGTGAGAAGAGAATACTGTATGTGATTCACAATTCATAAAAGTTCCTATTAGCAACCATTTCTTCTCACAGTTAGGAAAATATTCAGAAAGCAGAGTTGGCCATATTGACAAATATCCCAAACAGTCTTGCCAGTCGGATTTTCATAGTACATTGAAATGCTGCTACATTCGAAGAGGAACAATATGAAAATGCAATGGTCGAAACTCGGGGTGGAGAAAAAAAAGCTCGTCTTCCACCTTTTTTTTATTTATTTACTGACGCAGAGGTTTTGGTGCCAGTATTTGTCTTTGTGCCTGCAAAGCATGCCTGTGTAGTGCTACATATATTCGACGACAGAAGTTAGTTGTGGCGGCACCTACCAACATTTTTCAGAACTTCCGCTTACTTTGCACTCGATTCTAACCCGCAGGTGGTTTTTTGGATTACAAGAACTGGAAAAAAAGTGTGGCTTAGATTCGAGTAAATGCGGTATTGTCTTGTTGTAGATCCATGAAGTTTTTCCCCTCATGATGAGGACTGCTGAACACTGTATATGACTGTTTGAAAACATGGGTGTTAACTTGGTGTTTGATGTTCATATGATGTTCAATAACTTTTCAGGTTCACATGGCTTCAGAACACCTACGATGAAAATTTTGATATAAAGCCCATAACAGGTTACTCAAGCCCAGGTTCAGAAATGGTATTTACTGTATCTTTCCATCCAATAAAAGAACAACAGTACCTAAGAAAGGTGGTAAGTTTGTTGCAACAAAATAGCACAGTTTTTGGCATAGTAACTTTCATAATAGCAGCATAGTTATTTTGTTATGGAAAACATTGAAATGTGAGAAAGGCTGCATAAAATAAATATTGAGTAATTTACAGACAATTAGTAACGTACAGACAATGTATAGACACAACTACATAAAGAATAGAGTAGGTGTCTACCTCAAAAGTAAGAGAGGTTGCTGTGTTCATTAAAAAGAAGGCACATTGAATTAATATTAATTCATTTACACCATTATTTTTGCTGGAAAGATTAGAATTTTCAGGCTCTCTCCTAAGGCACCCTTAGAGACTCTGCTTATAGTTAACATCACAATGCCCATCATGCATGAGTTCTATGTTTATTTTGTAACTTACTGTAAAATGTATGGCCAAGTGGACTTCTCATTACACAAATATGAAAATTTCTTCATGTTTCATTTTCTGGTGGACATGAGAATGTTGATTGCATGTAATGCCTCTGTGTGAGCTGCTGATTCCATAATTTTATTCACACAATTGTTTGACTACCAGTTAAGATTTTTCAACATTTCTATTATACTTCCTCTGTGGTTAAATAAGCTTATGGGCATTTGCAATGAGCCAATGACCCCTCTTTATATACATTTAATGTCATCTATTAATCCAAGCTAATGTAGGTCCAGCGGTATTTGTAGTCATTTCACATCAAATAATTACACATAGTGTCTGCCCCTGGTAGCTGAGCAGTCAGCACGACAGACTGTCAATCCTCAGGGCCTGGGTTCGATTCCTGGCTGGGTCAGAGATTTTCTCCACTCAAGGACTGGGTGTTGTGTAGTCCTAATCATCATCATTTCATCCCCATCGACGTGCAAGTTGCCGAAGTGGCGTCAGATCGAAAGACTTGCACACGGCGAACAGTCTACCCAACGGGAGGCCCTAGTCTCATGACATTACACATAGTTGCTCCCAGTTATTTGTATGGCAGTCACTAGTTGTGTCTCATTAATCCTGCAATGAAAAATTATTATATTTTTACTGTTTGTGAAATGTACAACTTAGAATGTTCTTATGTTAGTAGCAGTAGTAGTAGCTTTACTCATCTGTAGATCTCTTTTATAATGATTGAATGTGTCTTGGCATAACAGTTTAAGAATGCCAAAAATAAAGTAATTTCAATATATGTTTACATACTTACATGCGTAGTGCAATGAGGATGCTACAGGTAGTCAGCCATTGCCTTACAGTAAGAACCACCTCAGCATATGCCTTAAGTAATTCAGGTAAACCACAGAAACCAAAATCAGGATTGCCAGATTAAGACAGGAGCCTCTACCCTCCTGTATACAAGGCCACCATGTTTAAAACAGTGCTGCCTCATTCAGTTTACCCCTTGTATACAACACTGTTTTACAAATAAGTTGTTTAATAACATAAAAGATTAACACTACACTGTTCTCACTCTCAGTCACTGCACATAATACACAAACAATGAATTGAATTTTGTTTGATCCTGTAGGATTACATAGTGTATAGTGAATGTACATGTAAGAAAAGAAATGTCAAAAATATAAAATCCTTCATGATGAACAATATTTACAAATTTAATGTGAGCAGTATTCATCAAAACTGTAAAATTCCTTTTCCACCAGCTAGTCTTTTACATTCTTTGAAAACTTAGTGTCATGTACATTGTCTTGCAGTTTTTTAGGCAGACTTCTTAGTAATTTGATACCTGAGTACTGGGGTCATTTTTCAATCATTGTCAGTCAGTGGGAAATGCTTCATATTTCATTCTTCCCCCATATGTTGTGGGTGTGTACACTAGCACTTTTAGTCCACACTGCACTATCTATTGTGACATACAGTATAGTTTAAAAACAATAACAAACACAAACACACACACAAAAATTTCAAGCTTTCGAAACCCACAGTTGCTTCATCAGGAAACAGGGAAGGGGAGGGAAAGATGAAAGGATGTGGGTTTTAAGGGAGAGGGTAAGGAGTCATTCCAATCCTGGGAGTGGAAAGACTTACCTTGGGGCGGGGGGGGGGGGGGGGGCGGGGGGGGGGGGGGGGGGGAAGGGACAGGTATACACTCCCACACATGCACATATCCATCCGCACATAACAGACACAAGCAGACATATGTAAAGGCAAAGAGTTTGGGTAGAGATGTCAGTTGAGGCAGAAGTACAGAGGCAAAGATGTTATTGAATGACAGGTGAGGTATGAGAGGCGGCAACTTCAAATTAGCGGAGGTTGAGGCCTGGTGGGTAAGGGGAAGAGAGAATATACTGAAGGGCAAGTTCCCATCTCCAGAGTTCTGATAGGTTGGTGTCAGTGGGAAGTATCCAGATAACCCGGACGGTGTAACACTGTGCCAATATGTGCTGGCCCTGCACCAAGGCATCTTTAGCCACAGGGTGATTCTCATTACCAACAAACACTGTCTGCCTGTGTCCGTTCATGCGAATGGATAGTTTGTTGCTGGTCATTCCCACATAGAAAGCTTCACAGTGTAGGCAGATCAGTTGGTGGTCATTCCCACATAGAAAGGTCCACAGTGTAGGCAGCTCAGTTGGTAAATCACATGGGTGCTGCCACACGTGGCTCTGCCTTTGATCGTGTACACCTTCCGGGTTAGAGGGCTAGAGTAGGTGGTGGTGGGAGGGTGCATGGGACAGGTTTTACACTGGGGGCAATTACAAGGGTAGGAGCCAGAGGGTAGGGAAGGTGGTTTGGGGATTTCAAAGGGATGAACTAACAGGTTACGAAGGTTAGGTGGATGGCGGAATGATACTCTTGGTGGAGTGGGGAGGATTTCGTGAAGGATGGATCTCATTTCAGGGCAGGATTTGAGGAAGTCGTATCCCTGCTGGAGAGCCCCATTCAGAGTCTGATCCAGTCCCGGAAAGTATCCTGTCACAAGTGGGGCACTTTAGGGATTCTTCTGTGAGAGGTTCTGAGTTTGGGGGGATGAGGAAGTGGCTCTGGTTATTTGCTTCTGTACCAGGTCGGGAGGGTAGTTGCTGGATGCGAAAGCTGTTTTCAGGTTGTTGGTGTAATGGTTCAGGGATTCCGGACTGGAGCAGATTCATTTGCCACGAAGACCTAGGCTGTAGGGAAGGGACCGTTTGATATGGAATGGGTGGCAGCTGTCATAATGGAGGTACTGTTGCTTGTTGGTGGGTTTGATGTGGACAGATGTGTGAAGCTGGCCATTGGACAGATGGAAGTCAATGTCGAGAAAAGTGGCATGGGATCTGGAGTAGGACCAGGTGAATCTGATTGAACCAAAGGAGTTGAGGTTGGAGAGGAAATTCTGGAGTTCTTCTTCACTGTGAGTCCAGATCATGAAGATGTCATCAATAAATCTGTACCAAACTTTGGGTTGGCAGGCCTGGGTAACCAAGAAGGCTTCCTCTAAGCGACCCATGAATAGGTTGGAGTACGAGGGGGCCATCCTGGTACCCATGGCTGCTCCCTTTAATTGTTGGTATGTCTGACCTTCGAAAGTGAAGAATTTGTGGGTCAGGATGAAGCTGGCTAAGGTAATGAGGAAAGAGGTTTTAGGTAGGGTGGCAGGTGATCGACATGAAAGGAAGTGCTCCATCGCAGCGAGGCCCTGGACGTGTGGAATATTTGTGTATAAGGAAGTGGCATCAATGGTTACAAGGATGTTTTCCTGGGGTAACAGACTGGGTAAGGATTCCAGGCATTCGAGAAAGTGGTTGGTGTCTTTGATGAAGGATGGGAGACTGCTTGTAATGGGTTGAAGGTTTTGATCTATGTAGGCAGAGACACGTTCTGTGGTGCTTGGTAACCAGCTACTATGGGGCGGCCAAGATGATTGGATTTGTGAATTTTAGGAAGAAGGTAGAAGGTAGGGGTGCGGGGTGTCGGTGGGGTCAGGAGGTTGATGGAGTCAGGAGTAAGGTTTCGTAGGGGGCCTAAGGTCCTGAGGATTCCTTGAAGCTCTGCCTGGACATCAGGAATGGGATTACTTTGGCAAACTTTGTATGTAGTGTTGTCTGAAAGCTGATGCAGTTCCTCAGCCACATACTCGCGACAATCAAGTACCACGGTTGTGGAACTCTTGTCCACCGTAAGAATGACGATGGATCGGCCAGCCTTCAGATCACGGATAGCCTGGGCTTCAGCAGTGGTGATGTTGGGAGTAGGATTAAGATTTTTTAAGAAGGATTGAGAGGCAAGGCTGGAAGTCAGAAATTCCTGGAAGGTTTGGAAAGGGTGATTTTGAGGAAGAGGAGGTGGGTCCCGCTGTGACGGAGGACGGAACTGTTCCAGGCAGGGTTCAATTTGGATAGCGTCTTGGGGAGTTTGATCATTAGGAGTAAGATTACCATCATTTTTCTTCATGGCAAAGTGATATTTCCAGCAGAGAGTACGAATGTAGGACAGTAAATCTTTGACGAGAGCTGTTTGGTTGAATCTGGGAGTGGGGCTGAAGGTGAGGCCTTTGGATAGGACAGAGGTTTCGGATTGGGAGAGAGGTTTGGAGGAAAGGTTAAATACTGAATTAGGGTGTTGTGGTTCCAGATTGTGTTGATTGGAATTTTGAGGTTTTGGGGGGAGTGGAGCTGGAAGTGGAAGATTGAGTAGATGGGAGAGACTGGGTCTGTGTGCAATGAGAGGAGGTTGAGGTTTGCTGGAAAGGTTGTGAAGGGTGAGTGTGTTGCCTTTCCGGAGGTGGGAAACCAGGAGATTGGATAGTTTTTTGAGGTGGAGGGTGGCATGCTGTTCTAATTTGCAGTTGGCCTGTAGGAAGATGCTCTGAACAGCCAGTGTGGATGTGGGAGAGGAGAGATTGAGGACTTTTATTAAGGATAGGAGTTTACGGGTGTGTTCATTGGCTGAGTTGGTGTGTAGGTGAAGAATTAGGTGGGTGAGGGCAATGGATTGTTCAGTTTGGAACTGGTATAGGGGCTGATGGAAAGAAGGGTTACAGCCAGGTATGGGAACTTTAAGTGTGAGGCCTTTGGGGGTAATGCCAAATGTCAGACAAGCCTGAGAAAATAAAATATGGGAGCGTAATCTGGCTAGGGCGAAGGCATGTTTGCGGAGGGGATGTAAATAAAACTTAATGGGGTCGTTGAGGGGGTGTTGTGAGGGTGACATGGTATTAGAAGGTGGAAAGTGTAATATGAGGCTGAAATGAAAATGAAAATAAAAATATATGGGGAGAGATAAAGGTGAACTAGAAAGCAACTGGAGATCTGGCACGAAAAAAGGCGAAAAAGTGTTGGTTTAAACTGAGCTATGTTGATCCTGTGGTGAACTTGGGTTGGTAAACAACAATGTGTGCAAAGGTTATTTTCAATAACTTTTGTCATTTTTGGGATGCTTGTGTTTACATACTCTACACGCTAGCATTTGTGGTCAGAGTAGTGAAAATCCATATTCCAGCACCTAACACTGTCTTTAATATGTTTACATAGTATAACATAATCAATTCTGCTAGATGTCATCTGCATACAATATTTTCTTCTCTTTGTCTTCAACTGCTATGTCATTAACAAAGAGATTAAACAGCAATGTCCCCATTACCAATCACTGCGGCACTCCATATTTGATGGTTTTGGTTTCTGACTGATATGCATCCCCTATTGACACACATTGCTTCCTGTTGCAGAGGTACGATTATATCTGCTTCCCTGCTTTTCATCGAACAACATAGTTTTACAATTTTTTGTCAGTATTTCATTGTCAACAGTTTCAAATGCTTTGGAGAGATCCAAAAACATCTGTTCTGCATATGTTCTGCAGATACAACTTGTTTTTCATCTAAGGACTGTATAATGTATTCTGTCAGACTGGCAGTTGCTGATTCTGTGATCTACTCTTTCTGAAACTGTGTTGTGATGGCATGAGAATGTTGCATTTCTTCAGATAATTGACTAATCTATTATACATAAGCATTTCCAGGATTTTTGAGAAACTTGATAGCAGTGAAACAGGCCAGTAGTTGTTGAGGTCATCCTATCCCCTTTCTTGTTCACTGGTACCATAGTAATAACATACTATCTTCAGTTTTTCTGGAAAAATTCCATCTCTGAGAGGGCTGTTTGCTATGTCCAGCAATGGTGAGATTATTTGCTCACTTATTTGCTTTATTACATGATTCGATATTTCCTCATCACCAGCTGATTTCTTGAACTTCAGTTTCTGTTTAGGTTTCCTCAGTTCACCTTTCTTATCTGGTTTCAAGGACATGGTTCTACTTGATTTTTGTGATAACTTGGTAGCCTTCTTTTGTGGACTATTTCTTTCCAGCTTTAAGTTCTCTATCACATTTATATAGTTATCATTGAGTATAACAGCTATTTCTCTATCACCTGAAACCTCTGTGTTATTTATTTCGTTGACCTGATATCTGTTTCTTTGATTGATCCAGCTTTTTCCTGTCTTTCATCATTAATTGAATTTCAAACAGCCTTTGCCTTATTTCTTGAGTTCATTATAGTAGCATTAATTGGTATTGATTTTGCTTTTTGTATTATTTTTCTGAAATTCTTTTGCAGCATTTTAGAATTTACAGCTTCACTGCTCCATCTCAGATCCCATAGCTTCCTTCGCAGTTCTATTATTTAACTGGTAATGCACTTTTTCTGATCCTGCATCTTTAGTTGTCTCTTTACTTTGGGGAATGCTACATTAAAATGGTGTTTAATTGTTGTAATAAATGCATCATATTTTTCATTTACATTCCACATCTGTAGGTCTTCCTTCCAGGTTTCCCTGATAAATATCGTTCTAAAGATGTTAAGTTAATATTTTTGACTGATGTTCCTGATTTCTTTGGTTGTTTGTTTTAGTTCAGTTATTATGTCTCTGCTTCTGCGGAATCTGATCAGCTGTCCATGATGATGAGATATTTCTGTTTGGACTACATGTGACTCATAGTTAGACCTACTAATATTAGTAATCATGTTGTCAGTAACTCTGACTTTGAGAAGTCACTCTTGTTGGTGCAGATATTTTTTACTACATGCTGTACTGTATTAACAGTTCTTCAAAATCTTGTCATTTCCCACGCTTTTCCCACATCAATACTGAACTCTTCACATACAGCGATCTTTTTCTTAATCATTATTCTTAGTTAATTGGCCATTTTTTTCAGAAAGATGCTTATCTTGCCACTTGGTGATCAGCACACACAAAACAAGCTAATGTCACCAGTCATTACACTACTAATTTCAAAGCCTTTTTCTCTAGCTATAGGTAATCTCACAATTTTACTGTTTGCAGTCTTTAGGGGCTTTTCTGTTTTAATATATATGGGAACTCCACCACTTTTATGTTTAGATCTACAGAAGTAACTGAATAAGATGTAGTCCATTATTGTCAAGTTAGCTATCTGGGTTTCAGTTAGAGCTTGTTCATTGATACATAGTATGTGTCGTTTATTTCATTTAACATTATTTCTGCTTCTAGTTTTTGTTACCAATGTATTGAACATTCTGAGATAGTACTTTTATATAACTTTTCTTTAGTTGACTTACATGTTTTGGGCTGCATTGTGTGTTCATATTCTATTGTCTCTCCTTTTTTGTGTGGTACTTACATTCTGCTTCTTCAGCTGCTGCAATTGGTTTTTCACCCCTATCAGGCCATATTAGCTTCCCATTCTTCTGATTATTTTGCAGACATCTGTAAACATTCTGCTGATTGTTACAGACTCCTAATCTGTTTAAATACATGCCATACTTTCCAAGGCAGAAATTTGTTTGGGTCTATGGAAACAGCACCAAGGAGATCTCACAATATTGTGATGGTCTAACTTATTTTGGGGATACCATATATTTATCACTCACTGGGCTTCTTTTTATGAATCTGCTACATATCAGTTGGGATCCCGCATAGATACTTCTTGCTGAACGAATCATATTTCTTGTTTTGTTAATAATTTCTTTGTCACTGCTGCTTCTTAATGAATTTGTTCTGATGTGTATGGGCTAATGACACTACTGTAATTAGTCTTGGTTCCAGAATCCAGTTTTGTATTCATCTGCTTTGAATTTAGCATGTTTTTAAAATATTTACCAAGTTGTTGCATTCTAATTCCCGGTCTAATGTTGATTTTCCAGTTAGGGACAGCAATATTATTAGATATTCATTTTTGTCCCTTTGGATAGCTCTGGTGTTTTCTTTTATTGTACGTCAATGTCCTCCTTTTACCTTTACCTACAGACTTTTGGCTTGCTGAGTTTATTGTGACATCAGGAATGCTAGATGTGTTGTTGTTTTTAGTGTTTGTAGGCGCATATGTATTTTCACTATCTTGCTTTTCCATTTGTTGTATTTCACAAACACAGGACTGCTTTTCTTTCTTTACAGTGAATACTCTGTTTTTAGTGTTTCAATCTCACTTTGAAGTAGCTTTATAATTTCGTTTTTTGAGTCCACTGCACTTAAAAGATCATCTGTTTTTCACGTAAATAGCAGTAATCACAGTCTTTTTGGGGCATAAGCTCAGTGTTTTCGTTTTTTGGTGCTAACAACTCTTTTTTGAGGGATTAAATTTCTTTTTGCAGGATCTGAATAACACTTTCTTTAGCATTCACTTGACTTTGGAGATCAATTTTTTCATCACATGAACAGTTACTTACTTGAACAGTCCTGGCAGCACCACAATAAATCATCATTTATGAATTTATGCACACTCTTCATGTAGCCAGAAGCAACACTTTACACACAGAATTCCTTTTACAAAACTTTTTTTTTTTTTTACACACATTGCACTGCTAAACAATTGCTTTTTTTAAGCACCATCTTGCTTACATTGTTTGTCCTGTATTCCTATCTAAATGATCCCCCCCTCCCACACCCGCCTGGTACTGCCATTGCACTCATAATATTTGCACTGAAAATAATGTCTGTTATATGTAGTGAAATTATACCAAGCTAACTATGAACTAAACAGTAAAACTAATTATACATACAACACTAAAGATGTCATGTTTTGTTTTCATTCCATGTATTTCATAATTTGATAGATAAAAAATCTACCCACTAAGTGGCAGCAGGAAAAACAAACAAAAAAAGTTTACATATGCAAGCTTTCGGAGCCAGTGGCTCCTTCCTCCAACAGAAGGGCTGTAGGGGAAGTAATAGGGGTGGAGGGAAAGGAACCACACAGTTTTAGTAACAGGGTTAGAGTTTGGTATAGTTATCCAGAACCCCTGGTCATGGGAGACTTACCAGACATGATGAGAAGGAAATACTCCCATCCAGTGAGTCTTCCCTGACTAGGGGTTCTGGCTGACTTTTGCAAACTCTACCCCTTATACTAAACCTCTAACCAGTCACATTATATTGTCAAAAATTTATTATTTTCATTGTTATATTATTTCATGTACTTCTTCACTTAGGCTCTATATTACTTAAGGTGTAGTACTTTTTTAAGCATTCACTGGGATGGTGTCCTGATTTCCTGGAACATGTATTGCAGTTTTCCTTCCACCACCTTTCACCTCCCTATTTCTACATACAGCAATATCTTTGCTGTTAATCTTTCCATTGGAGTAAATGAAGTGTGGCTGCTCTGATAGTCTCTCCTGATCATAGAAAGTAGATAGGATTCCCCTCTTTCTTCCATTTGTGTTACTTACACTTCCAACCAGATTTTTCAGAACTGCTGCTCTGTATCTCTTGTGGCTCAACTTGGGTTTCTGGTTGGAAGTGGCATCCAGACTGTACAGTAAGAAACTATTGACTACTGCTACCTCCAAATTCCAGAAAAATGTCTTGCGTCACTATTTTGATTTCCTGATGAAGCTGTAGGACATACAATACTGGTTGAATATATTTACTCTATCCATGCTTTTATTGCAGTCACAAATGACTTTGGGCTTTAACAACTGCTCCTCTTTGATGCTTTTGGCCCTTCTTGTCATTGGCATAGTTTAGGAGGCTGCATCAGTAAGGTGAAAACTCTAGGTAGAATTAGTGACTTACCATGTAGAATTTCAGCCAGCGATACTTGAAGATCCTTCTTGAATGATGTTCATACTCTTAACAATACCCATGCTTACCTCCCTCTCCATAACTCCCCCATGGAACATGAGAGTGACCTTAAGTGTTCTGTGCCACCTCTAGACCAACCTATTGCTCTGTGGGTGCATGCTGTCCGGTGGTTGGGCTTAGTATTGCATCGGTTGCATAGAGTGCCAGTTCAAATTTTGTCCCTGGTCATTTGTTTTCAGTGAGCCAAATTGGGCATTCAGTTACCAGTGAATGCACACATTTGTTCTGCTGTGATCTGCTTCAGAGGTATCACTTTGACCCAATGGGACACTCTATCGATTACTGACAAGTATTTACATGGTCCTGTCTCTTTAACGTGACCACTACCTGTAATAACTACTCACAGCTGGCAGGTGGCAGCACTAGCAATGGAGGGTACATAAAGCATTTGAGGGAGGGGGTGGTGGGAGGGGATGTGGAAAACAGTACAGTTGTTGTCTTCATGTGGAAACAGAGAGATTTAGCTAATGTCCAAAAGAGCTTGATCATTGGCTTTCTGGTCAAGGATGGAAGCATTTCTGAAATGCCTCAGTTTGTAAACTGGTCACATGCTGCTGTGGTTAAAGAATACCATGCATGGCAAAATGATGCACCCAAAATTGGCACTGAAGCAACTGTGGTGTACCATGGGCCATAGATGAAAAAATGAAATGATCTTGTGGCATTGTTGGACGGGAGGTCCCATTCAGGTTCAGCCGCCAAGTGCAAGTCTTATTTCAGTCAGCGCCACATTGGATGTCTTGCAGCTGATGATGAGGATGAAATGATGATGAGGACAATACAACACCCAGTCCACAAGTGGAGAAAATCTCTGACTGGGGTGGGCCACAGATGACATAAGCGGATGACAGCTGTGGTGATGTGTACATATAAATAGACATACAGTGTTGAGCAACTGACAACCCGGGGGCTACCAACAGTGTCTCTACAATGATTGTTCAGTGAACGTTGCTGCATATGGGTGTTTACAAAATGTGTATGTTTCATGAATCCATGCTGTCTGCCATTTTCATATTTATGGCAAGTGTAGTTCAGATCTCATATATCAAACACACTAAGCAGATCACCATGACTCTTAAAAAGTCTCAAAAAAATGATTTTGTGAGTCTCAGAATATTTTTAATTCACTAAATGTAGAACAGATATCAATGCACTGCAGAACTCTGTCTGAAGCACTGAAGAAACTATAGATTGGTCATCACTGGATCACTGTTTAAAGTCTCATTGTAATTTCTTTATCATCATTATTATTATTATTATTATTATTATTATTATTATTATTATCTCATTCACTTTGAATACCTAAATCCTAAAAATACAAATTTTATTAAATAAAAGATATTTAACACGTATCTCATTTCCAATTTTTTTGGAAATTGCATGTGAATTGAGGGGAAATGCAATATTAGATAGCTCCTCTTTACAAAGAGAGTTAGCAGCAGTTGTTATGTGTGTGTTCACAGACATTGCAGTATGTACATTACTTTTAGTTGATGACACTTGCTGAAGTTGAGATCCCATACCACTGGTTCAATGCTTATGGTGGCAAAATTATCTGTACAGTGGGCCACAGCTCCTTGGGGACAAAAGATTTCACAGAATTTCACAGTGGTTGTAAGGGATATGGCATCTTTACAACAATACAGTTGCCATGTGGTCCCCTTATCAGCCCTTGATTACAGTTCCTGGAAATGGTTCATCATTCCATTCTGCCTATTTAACATAAATTTAAATTTGATTTATGGAGGTATTCAGTCTGTGTCTCTGGTGTGATATCATTTTCTTTAAGTTTATCACATGTATCTCCTTGTACTCTCTTGTTATGTGCAATTTATTATGTTTCCTTCAGGTGCTGTCAATAATTTTTCAGATTTTTCAGATATTTATCATCCTAGTCTGCCTTTTTAACATAAAATATCACATACTTTAAGTTTATCATATGTTGCTGCTTGTAATCTCATGTAATTTATTATGTTTCCTTCTTGTTTTGTTAATAATTTTTCAGATTTTATGTGAAATAGAAAACTATAAAGCCATGGAACTAGTTGTCACTGGCACGTGTGCGGCTTTACCGGAACCAAAAGAAGTCCTTAATTTCATTACTACTGTCAGAACTGTTGACAGCAAAACAATTGAAATTTCAAACAAGTGAGTATATTGATTTTTGACAGATTTGGGACTGTGGAAGATTAAAATTTTGTAACTTGTGTAGATATCTAACCAACTTAAAAATAATATTTCATATACTTCAGTTATACAGGATCCATCAGAAATGATGGTCCATAATTCACACCTGGAAAGTACAGGCCAAAAGTAGTTAAAAAGCATGGAGATGCAAATGAACCATTGACGAGGGATCAAATTAATTCAACTGTAAACACGCTTGCATACCACAGTGTATCTCAAGGTTTGGGATCAACTACCTGTTTGTTTACACATGCACAACTACTTCCCTTTCCCCCTCAGTGCACTGTGCCATACCAGCCTCATAATCAGTTATGAATGTGAAGGCACCATGGATGGAGATTACACCAATGAAGAGTAAACTGGCACGCACTTCATGTATGGCAAAGCGAATGGAAGTGCCCTTTAGGCTGCATGATTGTATGAAGAAGATTCTCCTCTCTGCAGGTAGCCTGCCAGGTGTACATTTAGCTGGTTACATCAGTGCCTTAGAGAAGTCAGGAGTATTGCACACCATATACAAGAAGGTTGACCCAGATCCATAACACTTGATGTTGAGGAAAGTGTGTTATGCATTGTACATGAACGTCTGAGTAATTCAACAAGAAGGATTGCTACCCAAGAGTGTGCCCTGAGTCATAGCAGTGTGTAGCAGATTTTACACTGGAAAGTACTCTATCCATATCATCTCCAGTGAGTGCAAGCCCTCAACAAAGCCGACTTCCCTCCCTCCTAGAGACAATTTCTACTGAAGGGTCCAACAACAGTGTACCCTGAATCCCCTGTTTGTAAGCAATATTCTGTTCACACATGAGGCTGTATTTACCCATGACAATATTCTTAACTACCAGAACTGTCATGTTTGTGCTGAAGGCAACACTAATGCTACACATGTATCATGACATCAGTGGCATTATTCATTGGACAGCTGGGCAAGATTTTTTGGAGACCGCATAATTGGACCACACTTCCTACCACCGAGGCTAACCGGACAGCAGTACATGTGGTTTTTGTGGACTGTACTTCCAGATGTACATGATGATGTCCCACTGAACCAATGCCTGAACATGTGGGTCATGCATGAGGGTGCTCCAGTACATTTTCATTTACAAGTGTGCCGGCTTACAATTCGGACATATGATCAACAATGGGTAAGTTGAGGACGACCTGTACCAGGGCCTCCAAGATCTTCAGATTTAAATCCCATTTGTGTCTGGGGTCATGTCAAAAGCCTGGTCTATGCTACTGAGATCAATTATCTCAAGGAATTACACTTGTGGATTGAAGCAGCCTTCCAGCATTTACCGAATTCCTCTAGACTGCCTGAGAGGATTAATAACTCATTTCAGAGATGAGTTCAGTGTTGCATTCAGACACATGGACAACATTTTGAACACCTACTTAAATGTTTATAGATGCCATGGGTTCCTAGACACTGGTGAACTTCAACAGAAAATGTGTTGTATATCAAGAAAGGCATCACTTTTTGTATTATCGCAAAAAATGCGAGAGAGTGTCACAGAAATGATACAGGATTTGGGCTGGAAATCATTAAAAGAAAGGCGTTTTTTGTTGCGATGGAATCTTCTCGTGAAATTCCAATCACCAACACTCTCCTCCGAATGTGAAAATATTTTGTTGACACCGACCTACACAGGGAGGAATGATCACAACGATAAAATAAGGGAAATAAGAGCTTGAACGGAAAGATATAGGTGTTCATTCTTTCCACATGCTGTACAAGATTGGAATAATAGAGAATTTTGAAGGTGGTTCGATGAACCCTCTGCCAGGCACTTAAATGTGATTTGCAGAGTATCCATGTAGATGTAGGACAATGGTTGATTTGTGGACCCATGTTTATTGGACCTTATTCGCTACTTTTGGCCTATACTTTCCATGTGTGAATTATTGACCATCACTTCTTAAAGACCCTGTATAATTTAGATTCCATGTGTACAATGACCCATATGATGAAGAAAAATTATTTTAGACCCTTAAAAATAATTCTTCCACCTGGAGGAAGATGTAGAGAGGGAACAAGACAATTTTAAAAAAGTAAACCACACAAATAATAGTTTCTAAACCTAGAATCAAGAAAGGCAGAAGATCAAGAACTATAGTCAGGGTCTACCGTATCTTCCTTCGCCGTCGGCGTTGTCGTTGTTACCGTGAGACACCGTTATACCAAGAGGAAAGGCGCGTCGATCTTAGAGCATGAGATATGATGACCTTAAGCCATTGACAACACACAACAGTCACGGTAGCACCTGATTCCAGAATAGCTGCAGTAGCTAAGATCTACGAACTATCCCCTGTTGACCAGGTCCCCAAAACTTAACTCGTAACGAGATCCCTTCAAAGCAAATTGTCATAACGATCGTCTATAAAGGCTTCGTACAACGAGAATAAATGTTACGGTTTATGGAATAATAACAGATACGACCAAACTGTCTTGTCTCTTCTGCTTTATTTAACATAACTTCGTTCACAGTTTCATTTCGCATTCACCACTCATTCACCGAAACCCTTTGATGAACAGTTTTGGTTGCTTAACACCAACAGTCAATGATAATGATACAGCTTTTCTCCTTTTTATAAATTGAAGCCCGCTCTCCGCGATATAATTTAAAATAAAAAACGGTCTCAATACCGCGTCCCTCGTGAGATGCGAATAGACTTATCCCGGAATTGACCGCCCTGTAGGTGTACTCAATTTATTGACCACACTTCACTGCCCGCTATTTCGCGTAACTGAATGTCCATTTGTTAGTCTGATTATACACTGTAGCTATTTAAAATTCGCTCCTATATTTTTCACAACGCACAATTAGCACTTCGTTACTTGTTTTCTTTTTTCTTCTAAGAGTAAACGAAAAAAAAAGACGCCGTGTCATCGGCTTAGTCGATATAAAGCAAAACAACTTAATATGCCCAATTTCACCTCTTCTTATAGGATCAGCTACCTTACTCATTAATTTATTACATATTATTTCCAATAACGCTAAACAGGTATCGCTGTTATATTTTAATTGTATTCAAAAGCATGTTACTACTATTATGACCGACCAAATCGTAACAAATCGCGCGGCGTGCGTTTTTAACGATAACTTTACGCTATTCAAGTTCCGTTACAGCTGTCTTGACTCATAATGTTACACGGCCCCCCAGACTGTGATGTCTTGAAGAGGGTTCCAGACAGAACAGGCTTTTTTTTTTTTTTTGGTGTGCTGTGACAGGAGAGGGTATTTGTTTCGGCGAATACAATCACTCTCAGATTCACTCAACAAGTCAGTACATACATTCTACAATATTTAAGTTGAGTTAATGGGCCTAGACAAAATGCCCTTAACTAAATTCCACATTTGTTTATAGGTTGTCTTAGAAACACTTCGCACTAATCACTTCATATTCACACCACATTTTTTTTCTTGGATGAAGCCCTCAGTTCTTCAACCGACTGTACATGGCAGGGATCACAGCCGGGTTCGACGATTGGCATCCTAGGCCAAAACCCTTATCAGGCCACTTGTTTAACCAGAGAGGATTTGGTCTTTTTCTTTTCCTCTTAATTCCACTTTTAAATCATCCATCCTCGCTGTTCGGTGAGAGGATAAATCGTATTTCGGCGTCGTCATTGTTGCTGATACCAAGAAGGTATCTCATGGAAATCGTCGGTAGTATAAGTACGTGTTTATCCATTGGTGCTTTTATTTAGTCCACTGAGTGTAGTCTTGATATCATTCAGTGTTTCTTGAATCTACACTCCTGGAAATGGAAAAAAGAACACATTGACACCGGTGTGTCAGACCCACCATACTTGCTCCGGACACTGCGAGAGGGCTGTACAAGCAATGATCACACGCACGGCACAGCGGACACACCAGGAACCGCGGTGTTGGCCGTCGAATGGCGCTAGCTGCGCAGCATTTGTGCACCGCCGCCGTCAGTGTCAGCCAGTTTGCTGTGGCATACGGAGCTCCATCGCAGTCTTTAACACTGGTAGCATGCCGCGACAGCGTGGACGTGAACCGTATGTGCAGTTGACGGACTTTGAGCGAGGGCGTATAGTGGGCATGCGGGAGGCCGGGTGGACGTACCGCCGAATTGCTCAACACGTGGGGCGTGAGGTCTCCACAGTACATCGATGTTGTCGCCAGTGGTCGGCGGAAGGTGCACGTGCCCGTCGATCTGGGACCGGACCGCAGCAACGCACGGATGCACGCCAAGACCGTAGGATCCTACGCAGTGCCGTAGGGGACCGCACCGCCACTTCCCAGCAAATTAGGGACACTGTTGCTCCTGGGGTATCGGCGAGGACCATTCGCAACCGTCTCCATGAAGCTGGGCTACGGTCCCGCACACCGTTAGGCCGTCTACCGCTCACGCCCCAACATCGTGCAGCCCGCCTCCAGTGGTGTCGCGACAGGCGTGAATGGAGGGACGAATGGAGACGTGTCGTCTTCAGCGATGAGAGTCGCTTCTGCCTTGGTGCCAATGATGGTCGTATGCGTGTTTGGCGCCGTGCAGGTGAGCGCCACAATCAGGACTGCATACGACCGAGGCACACAGGGCCAACACCCGGCATCATGGTGTGGGGAGCGATCTCCTACACTGGCCGTACACCACTGGTGATCGTCGAGGGGACACTGAATAGTGCACGGTACATCCAAACCGTCATCGAACCCATCGTTCTACCATTCCTAGACCGGCAAGGGAACTTGCTGTTCCAACAGGACAATGCCCGTCCGCATGTATCCCGTGCCACCCAACGTGCTCTAGAAGGTGTAAGTCAACTACCCTGGCCAGCAAGATCTCCGGATCTGTCCCCCATTGAGCATGTTTGGGACTGGATGAAGCGTCGTCTCACGCGGTCTGCACGTCCAGCACGAACGCTGGTCCAACTGAGGCGCCAGGTGGAAATGGCATGGCAAGTCGTTCCACAGGACTACATCCAGCATCTCTACGATCGTCTCCATGGGAGAATAGCAGCCTGCATTGCTGCGAAAGGTGAATATACACTGTACTAGTGCCGACATTGTGCATGCTCTGTTGCCTGTGTCTATGTGCCTGTGGTTCTGTCAGTGTGATCATGTGATGTATCTGACCCCAGGAATGTGTCAATAAAGTTTCCCCTTCCTGGGACAATGAATTCACGGTGTTCTTATTTCAATTTCCAGGAGTGTATATTTTGCTCATTATTGATAATACTTCTTCAGGTCTATGTGAGGGAACAAGCCTTTAATTACATCAGTATCACAATCTGCCAGGAGGTAGCTCCCTTCATGAGGTATTTTCATTATTTTGTATGGACCTGTATATAAATATTGCCATTTCTTATTCAATCTTTTCCTGGTTGATGCTTTTGGGTGATTTCTCAATACAATTTCTTCCCCTACATCATATGTGACTACTTTCTTCACATTTTTATCAAAACGGGTTTTTCTCTATTGTGCTTGATGCTTCAGGTTTTCATAGACCTTCTTCACCATATCTTCTTTCTTGGTAATCTTTTGTTCTATCGCAGGTAATTTCTTCATCCATTCTGGCACAATACTTTCACCAAATACTATTTGGTTAGGTGAATAACCTGTCGATAAGTGTGGTAAGTCATTATACACTTTCTCAAATTCATAAATCCAATCAATCCATTTATAATGTTGTTTGGGTATGTACGTTCGTAAAAATCGGTTCAACTCTCGGAAGATTCTTTCAACCGGATTTCCACAAGGGTAAAATCTTGAGATGTAAATGTGCTGGATTCCTTGTTCTTTCATAGTGTCTCTCCATACTTTGCTTCTATAATAAGCAGCATTGTCTGTCAAGATCGTTATAGGTTTGCCAAGCTCAGTTATATAGTTGTTGATAAATCTGCATAACATGGGTTGAACGTGGAGATTTTTCAAAGGATGTAAGTTCACATATTTTGAAAAGAGATCATAGAAAGCCAATACATATTTGAACCGTCCACGTGTCATGGGACATGGCCCACAGACATCACATGACACCAACATTAAAGGTTGTTGTGGGATGATAGAATGTAATTCTATCTTCCGACAATAGTTTATGGGTTTCACCTTCTGACATATTTTGCACTTCTTAAGAATATTTGTAGCTATACGTCCCAAATTTGGATGATAGCAGTATTGTGCTCTTTTGGCTGTACATTTAGCGGCACCAAAATGACCCCAATTCAAGTGAGTGTACTATACTAGTGATTCTAAATATTTATTTGGAACACAAACTTTCCAAACATCATCTTCATCCTTCTTTCGATACAATATTCCGGATTTTAATTGATACTGTTCTTGCTTTCAACAGCACGCCTAATGGCTTTCCACAACTTATCATCTTCTTGCAGTTGTGGAAGACTTCAAGATAGCTGTGAAATCTGGCTCTCACAATATTGCCTTGATAAATTCATGACTATAAAGTCAATAGTCTGTTCTTCACACTCGTCATCATTCTTTCTTTTCGGTAATCTTGAAAGAGCGTCGGCTATGATGTTGTCTTTCCCTCTGATGTATTTGAGCGTGCATACATTTAACCACCAGGTTAAATGTGAATGGAACATCCTTCCTGTTAAAATAAAAGATAAAGCTTTGTGGTCGCAGAATACAATGATCTTCTTTCCATATACAAAATAGCGAAACTTTCTAAGTGACCAGACCACGGCCAGTACTTCCAATTCAGTAGTACAATACGCATGTTCACAGCTAGAGAGTGTTCTGCTGACAAACCCAATTATCTTGATGGTACTGATATCTTCTGGATTGTCCATCTGGAAAAGAGTGGCACCCAATCCTGTTTCAGAAGCATCCGCATAAAAATCTTGATCAAGTCTCGGATGATGTAACAGTGGAGCATTAGTCAAAGCATTGCGGATGTTATCAAAAGCTTGCGTCCATTCGGAATTCCACTCCCACATGACATTTTTTCTTAACAGCCGTAACAAACAGTCTTGGCTTCCTAACTGATTGGGTAAAAATCGTCGAAAAAATGAAACTAAGCCGATAAATAACTTTAATTCCGTTCTATTCTTTGGATAAGCACATCTGTTAATCGCATCCATCTTTTTAGGATTTGGTTTTATTCCTTCAGGAGTGATTATATGTCCAAGAAATTTCAATTGGTTATGAGCAAACTTGGATTTGCTCAAATTTACAGTAACTCCGTATTCCAAAAATTTCGCAAAAACTCTTCTTAATAAGTCCAAATGTTCCTCCCAAGTTTCAGAAGCAATTAGCAAATCATCCACATATAAAGTAACTTCATTCAAAAGGTCTCTGCCCAGTACGGTATCTAATGCCGATATGAAAACACCACCGCTTATTTTCAACCCAAATGGCATGACAGTAAACTGGTAACTTCGGGCCAGAAAAACGAATGCAGTATATTTTCTAGATTCTTTCGATATTCTAGTTTGCCAATATGAACTACGCATATCCAAAGAAGTTAAGAAGCGGGCACCATAAAACTTTTGTACTAACTCTTCTAGGTTCTCTGGTCGCGTTTGTACAGGTATAATGATCTTATTGATCTCTCTGGCATCCAACACCAATCTGATGTCACCCTTGGGTTTAATTACCGCCACAAGAGGGTTACAATATTCAGAATCTGAGGGCTCAATAATACCCCATTCTAACATTTTATTGATTTCCTTTCTGACTACTTCTTTCTTTGTCCATGGGATAGAATAGGAAGTACGACAAAAGGGTTTATGTGCATACGTCTTTATATGGTATTCAAAGTCTCTTATTATACCTGGACGTTCACTAAAAATTGACTGATATGCTTCCAACAAGTAGTACAGTTCATCCCTTTGGATAACAGATAAATATTCTGATTCTAACACCTTTTCCTGCAATGACATTTTATCCATCATTTTTTCAGAACATTCAATAAGGCATATATCATACACATTTTCATCATCAATACTGACATATTTTACCATTAGATTCATACACAATTGATTTGGAATTACTCGGCCCTTTCTCAGGGTGGCTGTCAAAACATTACCATTGGAATTAAATATACATTCACCTTTCTCTAAATTAATGATTGCACCGCTCTCACATAAAAAATCCAAACCCCAGATACATGGTACTGTCATTTTAGGAACAACCAGGAATGTACTTTCTATTTGAGCCCCCTGTATTGTAACGTCAACACGTACCTGTTTCACAACTTTTTGCATTTTTGCGCTGAACGCGCCAGACACGGTACATCCTGTGATAGGAAAAGTGGGCATTTTTACCCCTCGGCTTATCTGTTTTAAACAGTCTAGCGTCATGACACTAATAGTTGCTCCAGTATCAATTAATATTTCAACATCAACATTATTTATACTTGTTGGAATTATTGCCTGTAAAATTTGTCCACATTTATTAGAAACTTCAGGTTTTTCTTCAATTAACTCATTCCTTATATCCTGATCATTATTGTACCTTAATACTCTCACTTCAAATTGATGCCTGCCTTCCTTCTCCTTTCCAGTCATCCTAGGAAGGCATTTGGTGACTGGTATTAGTTTAATCTATCTCGTTGAGTCATCGGTGGGGGTTCATGAACTTCCACAATCCGTACAGTATGATCCGAGTTATGGTATTCACCCCATCACACATTGGAGGCTCCTTCGCCCACTGGTATAACTCCTTGTGCTGGATGAGGACTCGAGGCATTTGTTCCATCCTGCTGATGAACATTATGCTTCGAATTATCTTCCCAAGGTCGAATACAATTGGGTTCATCACTTGGGTACCTGTTACTCTTATTAATATCACTACTATGCACATTCGCGTCACCATATCGAGGTTTACCTCTACCACAGTAAGTATCTCTTCTATATTTATTATAATCATTGTTTTTATTGCAACCATAGAATGAAGATTGTCCACGCTCCTGTGATGCGGGTTTGACCTGGTTTTCGGCATTATTATTATCATACGTTAAATTATTATTATAATTATTCGTATTACTATGAGTGTGAGTCGACATTTGATTACTACTCATTTGTCTTGCGTCTTCCATAATCATATCTATAGAGTCAATCACCGACAAGAATTGTTCTACATCGTGGTCAGGAACATTTATTAACTTTTCACGTATATTTATGGGCAACCTTCCCTTCAAAATTCTGATCACTTCCTTGTGAGAAATTGGATCACTCCAATAACGTGTCTTATTTATGTACTTTTCAAAATATTGCCTTAAAGTACTCCTTTTACTGTTAAAATACTCAGGTTGGTAAACCTCTTTTCTTAATTTCTCTTGTTTACTCGACAACCAGTATTTAGCCAAAAAAAGTTGTTCAAACTCAGCGCAAGTATGGCAACTTTCACTTACTTCGGCAGCCCATAATGCGGCTTCTCCGGTAATTTTGGATACTATAAATTGAAGTCGGTCGTGTTCTGACCAGCTACGCGGAAATATTCTTTTGAAATTATTGATAAAGATTTTCAGATGCAGGTTGTTCTTTTCAGTGGAGAATGTTGGGAATTGTCTACTTTTAAAAATGCTGTTCTCCACCTTTAAAGAAGACAAATATCCTCGCTGACCAAAAGAATCATCATCTTTACCAACCGAATCATCAACTTCCCAATGCAAATTTTCACCACAAATGTACTTCGTTTTATCACATGTTTGGTTGTTTTTCGACCTATTCTCCGAACGTTCGTCCTCTGTCAACAAATTTTGTGATGACTTTCGTTCTAACTCCACCAATTTATGATTGGTTTCCTTTTGCCATTTAGGTAACTCATCAACTATTTTCTCTTTTATTTTCTGAATTTCGCTAGTGAAGAGCTTAATTAATTCATCGTTTCTACTTAGGTGCTCATTGATATTTTCATTTGGCTGGGATCCAATAGTAGTCTTAACCTTGTCTACAATTTCATTTCCTTTTATTTCTATCCATTCAGTTAGATCTTCGTCAAGTCTTTTAGTTCGATCTACTAAATACTTGTCAATCCCCTTACAAGCATCGGACTCAAACTCGACTATTTGTTTCGAAAGCTCTTCTATCTGCGCGCTAGCATTCAAACACCTGCTTTCATCCTATTGGACAGGCCATCATAACTCTTCGAAACTACCTCATATTTCTTTTCTACGTCATGAAGTTTTCCCATTAAATTATTATATTGCCTTTCTAAGGTGTTAGAAAACTCTACATCTAGTTCTCCAAATTTCGCATTTAATTGAGTCTCCCAGTTCACCTTTAATTCCTTCTTAGTATTTTCCAGTTTATAATCAAAGGTGTTCAGTTTGCTTTCCAAAGAATCCATTTTAACTTCTAATGAACCAAATTTGGCCTCAAATTTTTCATTTAACTTTTGAGTGTCCTCTTTTAATTGCTTATTATCTTTTTCTAGTGAACCAAGTCTTCCATTCATACACTCATTTGAGTATTTATTGATACCAGCATATCAAAAATTTTTTGATTAATATTTCCATTTTGAGGGTCAACTTGCTGATCTACTTCTGAAACCTCAAGATCTTTATGTTCTCCCACACTGCTTACCTTACTTATCATTGTATTTGAATCTCCTAACGGCTCTAAATCAATAACTGTATTATTATCTGTACATGTCTCCTGTCCCACATTGAGCTCATGGGATGCATCATCCCTATCCTCTTCACTTTCCTCTCTCTCTCTACTCATTACTCTACTCAACTGCACATTATCATGTATTCTTTTCGTTCGTTTTGACATGATTATTCACTACCAAGACATACACTTATTTTCACTATGTATTTATATATATTTATCTACCGAAATCACAAGTCTCAACTTCCTTTTTTTTAATAATTATACAGTTATTTTAATCATACCTGGTAGTATCGCTCACTTTTAGCGATTATTAAAGAATACCGCTTTCATTGGACAGACTCACTGGCTGCTACAATATTTTCCAACTCTAGGGTTCGTGAATCCGGATGACACTCGACTCGATGCAGCAATCCTCCTCGATCGAGCCCCACGTTGGGCGCCACTTCTACCGTATCTTCCTTCGCCGTCGGCGTTGTCGTTGTTACCGTGAGACACCGTTATACCAAGAGGAAAGGCGCATCGATCTTAGAGCATGAGATATGATGACCTTAAGCCATTGACAACACACAACAGTCACGGTAGCACCTGATTCCAGAATAGCTGCAGTAGCTAAGATCTACGAACTATCCCCTGTTGACCAGGTCCCCAAAACTTAACTCGTAACGAGATCCCTTCAAAGCAAATTGTCATAACGATCGTCTATAAAGGCTTCGTACAACGAGAATAAATGTTACGGTTTATGGAATAATAACAGATACGACCAAACTGTCTTGTCTCTTCTGCTTTATTTAACATAACTTCGTTCACAGTTTCATTTCGCATTCACCACTCATTCACCGAAACCCTTTGATGAACAGTTTTGGTTGCTTAACACAAACAGTCAATGATAATGATACAGCTTTTCTCCTTTTTATAAATTGAAGCCCACTCTCCGCGATATAATTTAAAATAAAAAACGGTCTCAATACTGCGTCCCTCGTGAGATGCGAATAGACTTATCCCGGAATTGACCACCCTGTAGGTGTACTCAATTTAATGACCACACTTCACTGTCCGCTATTTCGCGTAACTGAATGTCCATTTGTTAGTCTGATTATACACTGTAGCTATTTAAAATTCGCCCCTATATTTTTCACAACGCACAATTAGCACTTCGTTATTTGTTTTCTTTTTTCTTCTAAGAGTAAACGGAAAAAAAAGACGCCGTATCATCGGCTTAGTCGATATAAAGCAAAACACCTTAATATGCCCAATTTTACCTCTTCTTATAGGATCAGCTACCTTACTCATTAATTTATTACATATTATTTCCAATAACGCTAAACAGGTATCGCCATTATATTTTAATTGTATTCAAAAGCATGTTACTACTATTATGACCGACCAAATCGTAACAAATCGCGCGGCGTGCGTTTTTAACGATAACTTTACGCTATTCAAGTTCCGTTACAGCTGTCTTGACTCATAATGTTACAAGGGGTAAGTAATTACTTATGTACTTCTTATGTATGAAAAACACATAAATTTAGATAAATGCATAATGTGGGAACCAAAGAGAAAAGAATATAGTGAATTCTTGTTATTGTCGGACTTTATTTTTGTACAAATACTACGGAATGAAATAGGCAACTTACCAAAAATCAGAAGTGCTGAGACATCAGCAGGCACACACAAAAAAGAAAAAAAGGTGATAGGTTTCTGAGTAATTGCTTTGTCTAGCTAGAGTACAAATACACACAGAAAATACATGTACACATGCACATGCACACATACAAATGCCTATCCTGCTACATCGTGCCAGCTGGATGCACAATGGCAGTGCTGCAGCTTGGCAGGTGGACTAGGTTACTAGGGGGGTGGGGGGGGGGGGTGGGGGGGGGGGTGTCACATGGCAAGGGGTTCTGAGTGTAGATGGCATTGGAATGGATTAGGATTTGTGCAGCTCTCCATGCGCCACCCCTACATCCAACCCATCACCACAAGAAGACATACCTATGGAAGACCCAGGTCCAAGAACTCTCCATCCACTCACTCAGCACTTCCTACTCCAGTCCTGTCACAGGCTTCTCCTACCTCATTAGAGGCATAGTCCACTTGCCAAACTGCAGCACTGGCATTATATGTCCTGCCAGTGCCACATAGGGGCATAGGCCGAGGCATGGACGTGTGTGCATATGAATGTGTGTGTGTGTGTGTGTGTGTGTGTGTGTGTGTGTGTGTGTGTGTGTGTGTTTGTACTCTAGCTTGAGAAAGGAGTTACTCCAAAAGCTAGCAAGGTCTCTTTCTTTTTTGTAAGTGCCTGTCAAATGCTCCATGCTGCTGCTTTTGGTGAATTGTCTCCTTTACTCCTGTAGTATATACATTCTACCAGACCTTTCCTACTATATATATTTTTTTATACTTACCTTTCAAAACTTTATTATAACAACATGAATTTACCATCCTTTGAAATTTGTATTTATGTGTAATACTGTGTTAGAAAGCATTAACACATTGAAACTCACCTTTTTGTGTGGTGGCTTTTCTGCAAGAACAATACAGATATCCATACTGCAGTTGCAACCAACCCTTAGGAGTACCTATTGTGATACTAATATATGGTTGTATAAAATGCATATTTGAACCATCAGCTGTTTTTATTTTAAACCCAAATTATATCGGTTTTGGTCTTGGACCATCTTCATGGATGAAGGGTTAAGATGGTTTAAGCCACCATATTGCATTAGTCATTACTTAAAATGTGTTGTGCATGCCATGAATTTAAATATATGAGACAGGGCTTTAAAAGCAAACATCCAAATTCTAAATGTATACAGAACAGTACTGCTATGTATGAATTAATGATGATGGAATTCTCTTGGTTAAAATATTGCAGAAGTAAGATAGTCCCCCATTTTAATTTCCATGCTGGAACTATTCAGGAGGACCCTGTCTTTGGAGAAAGAAATCTCATTGTATAGTGGAGATGGTGAGTTGCAGAGAGGCACAACAAAAAGATTGCCAGAAAATGAGCTTTCAACCAACATCACCTTCATCGGAGATAGAACATATACAAACACACACACACAAATGCAACTCACACACACATGACTGTGGACTCTGGCTGCTGAGGCTACACTGTGAACAGCAGTGCTTGATGGGAGATGTGACCAGGTGGTGATGGTAAGGAGGAGGCTGGGGTGGAGAGGGGAAGAGATAGCACTGTAGGGATGGGGAAAGTAAAGTGCTTTCTGGAGCATACTTGGAAGATGTGGAGAGAGGGTAGGCCTTCTAGGTGCAGTTGGGAGCCTAGACAGAGGGCAGGGGAGGGTTAGCAGAAAAGGTCAGAGGTAAAAAGACTTTGGGTGCACTGGTGGAATGTTCTGGAACCTTTCCACCAACATCGGCTTTTCTGAGCTGCACAGCTGGGAACTGTCACTGCAATGTACCCTAGATTCCTGTAACCCTCTTGGCCTCAATCATTGTTAGTCTTTGTCATTACTCTCAGGTGCCTTCCCTGTACCCATTCTGCATTACACAGTCCTATTCCACGAATGCACCCATAGCCTTTTATCCTTTCTCCTTTTCCACTAATCCTTTCTCGCCCTCTGTCTAACCTCCCGACTGCACCCAGCTGCCCTACCCTCTGTCCACCTCGTCCCTGTATGCTCCCACAAGCAGCACTTTATGGTACCCCACCCCTACCCTGCTATCCCTTCCCACCCCAGTCTTCTCCTTACCCCCACCACCTGGTTGAATCTTCCATCATGTGCTGACAATCACAGTGTAGCCTCAGTAGCCAGAGAATGCAGTCATGTGGGTGAGTTACATATGCGTGAGCGCATGTGTATGTTCTATCTCTGAGAAAGGCCTTGCCAGACACATGGTACACACAGAGATTGTACCCCCCTGAGGGTTGCTCATATTAAAACTCAGAGAATATCATCAAATATTCATATCATGAATCAAATAGATAATCAAAGGCAGTATAAATCCAGAGGACAGAAGTGTGTATAAATATATGTGTGAATTTAGTATCAATGTATAATGGTGTTGAAGCAGATACTATGCTATCTGGGGCCCTTGTGCTTGCCAGACATATGGTACCCACAGAGAGTGTACTCCTCTGAGGGTTGATTATATTAAACCTCTAGCTCTGCAAATTCTCTAACTCCTGCTCAACCACCTTCCTCTTACAAATAGGTATTCCATATGGCTTAATGAAAAATGATTCATGTGGTCTTAGCTTTAACTGTCACATATAATCTTTCTCTCTGCCTGGCTTGTCACTGAAAATGCTATGATATTTCCACAGGAATCCCTCCAAGTCACTTTTTTCATCTCTACTGAAACTGTCTGCGAAATTAAGTTTGTCCAGTACCAAATGAGAAAAGTCTTCACTAACCACCTGGTTATCAAAATACTCATTATCTTCATCTAAATAATTTCTGTCATCAAATACTTCCACTCCTCTTAAATTATTGCTACAATTCTCATCAATCATTATGTATAACATGTGTTCATTTAGGTGAGTTACTACCACACATCCTTGTTCAAATACAACATTACTGATAGTAAATGAAATTAATGCTTGCCTGCTGATTAATTTACTGTTTAACAGTGGCTCCTTTCATTTTAACACCAGTGACTGGAAATTCAGTATATTGTTCAGTGTCCTTTAATCTATCTCTTAATTTACCAGACACACGACTTACTGAGCGACCAGTGTCCAATAGACAAACTCCCTTCCAGCTACCTACAGATATGGCAATGTAGGAGCTACCAAGTATTTCATGCTTATTATTTCCATCCTCTTCTGACAATAAATCATCTTCAGTATCCCTATGATTTAAATCAGCATTTACTTGAACCTCATTTCCTAACTTAGGTTGTAAAATACTTTAAGGTAGCTTACAACTAGAGTGTGATCATCTTTTCCTACAGACTCCTCACTCTCTCCCAACACTTTCAGTATCTTATCACTAACTAGCTTATCTTGATCCTCCTTACTGTAACAGTCATGTAATATCTCACTGACTTCGATGGGTATCAACTGATTTTCAAGTACCTGTTTTTCTGACTCCAAATCATCATAACCTATCATTCCATTACTCATATCTTTGTCTAGTACTTCCACATACACCATATCACTTAATTCATCATAAAATACATCAGTGTCAGTGTCAATAGCCTCAAAATACTCATTTGCAACATCAACTGCACTTACATGAATCTTAACTTTAACTACACCTTTCCACGTCACAATCACTGTCAAAGATACCAGAAATTGTGTCAACAGGCACATAAAAATAATTCAACTTAGGTATATGATCCTTGCTTTCCTCCACATATTTTTCATACAGCACTGAAAATTCATCATCACAAAATAAGCTAACTAAACCATACTCATCAGCATCATCATAAATGTTACTATTACTACACACACAACTCTCATCATATAAGTTCGTCAAATCATCTGTACCAAGATTAAATTTATTTTCAACTTTACTAGTATCTTCACCCATTTCTGTCAGCATGAAGTCCCAAAATGCCTTATCATAATCAACTGTCGACTAATCATAAAATCCGTGGTAAGTCCACAACTGCTGTTTTGACGAAATCACTTTTTTTTTTTTTTTTTTTTTTTTTTCTTTTTTTTTTCAAATAAAGACACTTTATCTACAAAGATTTTTAGAGTAAAATTACTGTAAAACATTTAAGAACAACAACAAAAATTGTTGATGGAACAAAACAAGAACAGGGCTATGTGCCAACGTCAATAACATTAAAACTGGGCTAGTCTACCACTTATATCTGTAAATAAAGGGATGTTGGAAGGATAATAATAATAATAATTTTATTATTATAAAAATCTGGAAACTGTTGTTCACAGGTTTTCTACAATAACAATATTATCATGAAAAGTCTGTTAGACCTATAGAAGTGCTGTGCTAGCAAAGAAACTACTTAAACAACAAAGACAAAATCAAGTACGTGACTGTTTCTTACAAGTTTTATTTCAAAATAAATGCCTTTTACAAAGTTTAAAAAGTTACATTTTGTATTAATTTACCATTATTTTATAAACAAAATATTACAATGTTACAGTCTATAAACAGCTGCTGGGTTTACCGAGTCAAATTTTGGTAAAACAGTTCATTTTTTTGTTTGAAATAAGATATCATCTTCTTTTAAGTCCTTCTGCTCCTGAGTTTTCAATCTGGCTGTTAGCTCAAGCTGGGGTAGATCTAAGCCTTTTATGGTTTCCATCTTCACACCTTTTTTGAATAAATTCATTTGCATCCATGTTTCAACTTCACTGAATGTTTTTTTGTAAACACTTTTCCTGGGTTGGTTTTGGAAATTTGAGCCAAACAACCTTGGAAATTTCTAACTTTTTTGTGATGAGGTGTCCTTCAGCTACTTTGGAGAAGTCATAAAAATCATCATCATTCATTATAGAGGTTAGAAAAGGAGTTTTGTTATTGGCACTACACAAAACTCTCAGAAGATCCAAAGGAACTTCACATTTTTCTACTCTTTTTCTTTTTTTAATTAGAGCAAAGTTTCGGTCACAGGTTAAGTATGAGTGTCCAGAGACATATTTGTGGTGAACTTCATCAAAGAAATCATTACAACCAAGTATATCCATAGAAACAATAGCATTTGATTTTTATTTTGGCTGCAGCTATTGTCAGTTAATTTTACTTTTAATCCCCCTTAACACACAGCTTGCTATTTTGTTGCCTCCCTGCCACTCATGCCCTCATGCCAAAGAAACGTAAAACTTTATTATTATCTGCCATATGCAGTCCTAAATTTTAACAAGAAAGTTGACATAAATAATACATTTGGTAGTGTGACAATGTTTGCAAGGAGAAAACCTGTTGTAAATCTATGAATACTGTGCATGTATCACTTGTAGGAGTGCTAGAATGTACATGATCATGCTTCATCTCTTCTCTAGCTTTTTCAGTGCATCTATGATTAAATTCTAGTGAAGTACGATGTATAGCTCTATTGGTTGAGTCATTCAGCATTTTACTTTTAAGCAGATCACATGTGTTACAGGTATCTTTCCTTGGGCAGTGAAATCTCAGTTTGGGAAAGTATTCTTTCAATACTTTTTTGTAGTGCAAATATCTAATGTTTGTGTTTGGATAAAGTGTAATAAAAGCATCATACATTCTGCTGTAATTTAAATCTTGGCTTAAAAATAGAAGGGAGCTTTTAGCCCTTGTGTAATGGTTTTCGTCTTTGGGGAAACTTTTGATGTGTTCAACAATGCATTTTACATCAGCAGCTGTATATTTACTTTCTTTGTTTTTATTTCCTCTACATTCAATGTAGGAACCATTACCACCCTTTTTTTGTTTTTACCAAGGTTTCCACTCTTTGCTTGGTAATTCTGTGTATTTCCAGAAAGATTTTTTTTTTTTTTTTTGCAAACTTGAAAATGTCCACCTTTGTCTTCAGGAACTGTATAAAAAGCACTAGCCTGTCTGCTACTCTCCCATGGATCTTTGTAAGAACCATGATGGCTTCTTCTAACATTGCATACATTTATGTTTCCCATCAAATAAGAGTTTTGCTTAACATTATCACTTAGTTTGTAGAACTGATCGAATATGTTTAATTTGTTTTCCAATGCAATGTCTCTACATTGATAACAGCACCAGCATGAAACCTACAACAAGCAAACACGGGAATTAGAGACATAAAATAATTTGTGACTGGCACGAATAACCTGTTTGTTTGCTACTCTGCACAGTTAGTAGCTCTACTATTGTCCAGGAACCACGTCAAACATAACCTAACACGGTCTGCACAGTCTAAACTTAGGTCAGCTTAAAACGCCACAGAAAAATCATAATCAATTGAAGTTCTTCAAAAATACCTTATTCCTAAGGCATTAAAGTTATACACTTACCTCATCAGGTGGAGGTTGTTTTTAAGGTACAGTAACTTTCTTATTGTTTTCATATGGTTTTCCCTTGGCTCTTAGCTTCTTATTTATTAGGAAAAAATCGCCTTCACCCCTTTTCCAATGTTTTCTTGTTTCATCCATCACATAAACCACAATAGTAAACACAACAGACAGGATTAATCCTTGCAACTTGAAAACAATTGAACCTCAAACTAAAAACAACAGCACAGGCACATAGCCTGGAATTTGTTTCAGAACAGGTGGCACTTAGTTCCTGGTGCATTCTGGTGGCAATGTTTTAAACCACTTCCACACTGATCACTAGATAGCCCAGTTTTTACTGACAAAGGTTAGGCACATAGCTCATATTTTGACACTATAATTTAATTTTTTATTTTTGGCACTTAGACCAGATTTTATAATTAGTTGACAACTCTGTTTATCTGGTAATTATTGTATCTATTTTGGTGTCTATGACCTGAACTTCACCTTCCTCTCCTACCTCCAGCCTGATTTCTGTAACTGTTCTTCACCTCAAACTGACAGGTTTTTCAGTGAGGTGCTTACCTGTTTTCCTGATTATTATTTTCATAAGTCTGTTACCATTTCTCCTTTGATTACCTCCACCCTGCTCATTTCTACAGGGCTATTACAAATGATTGAAGCGATTTCATAAATTCACTGTAACTCCATTCATTGACATATGGTCATGGCACACTACAGATACGTAGAAAAACTCATAAAGTTTTGTTCGGCTGAAGCCGCACATCAGGTTTCTGCCACCAGAGCGCTCGAGAGCGCAGTGAGACAAAATGGCGACAGGAGCCGAGAAAGCGTATGTCGTGCTTGAAATGCACTCACATCAGTCAGTCATAACAGAGCAACGACACTTCAGGACGAAGTTCAACAAAGATCCACCAACTGCTAACTCCATTCGGCGATGGTATGCGCAGTTTAAAGCTTCTGGATGCCGCTGTATGGGGAAATCAATGGGTCGGCCTGCAGTGAGCGAAGAAACGGTTGAACGCGTGTGGGCAAGTTTCACGCGTAGCCCGCGGAAGTCGACGAATAAAGCAAGCAGGGAGCTAAACGTACCACAGCCGATGGTTTGGAAAATCTTAAGGAAAAGGCTAAAGCAGAAGCCTTACCATTTACAATTGCTACAAGCCCTGACACCCGATGACAAAGTCAAACGCTTTGAATTTTCGGCGCGGTTGCAACAGCTCATGGAAGAGGATGCGTTCAGTGCGAAACTTGTTTTCAGTGATGAAGCAACATTTTTTCTTAATGGTGAAGTGAACAGACACAATGTGTGAATCTGGGCGGCAGAGAATCCTCATGCATTCGTGCAGCAAATTCGCAATTCACCAAACGTTAACGTGTTTTGTGCAATCTCACAGTTTAAAGTTTACAGCCACTTTTTCTTCTGCGAAAAAAACGTTACAGGACACGTGTATCTGGACATGCTGGGTAATTGGCTCATGCCACAACTGGAGACCGACTTCATCTTTCAACAGGATGGTGCTCCACCGCACGTCCATCATGATGTTCGGCATTCCTTAAACAGGAGATTGGAAAACCGATGGATCGGTCATGGTGGAGATCATGATCAGCAATTCATGTCATGGGCTCCACGCTCTCCCGACTTAAACCCATGCGATTTCTTTCTGTGGGGTTATGTGAAAGATTCAGTGTTTAAACCTCCTCTACCAAGAAACATGCCAGAACTGCGAGCTCGCATCAACGATTCTTTCGAATTCATTGATGGGGACATGCTGCGCCGAGTGTGGGAGGAACTTGATTATCGGCTTGATGTCTGCCGAATCACTAAAGGGGCACATATCGAACATTTGTGAATGCCTAAAAAAACTTTTTGAGTTTTTGTATGTGTGTGCAAAGCATTGTGAAAATATCTCAAATAATAAAGTTATTGTAGAGCTGTGAAATCGCTTCAATCATTTGTAATAACCCTGTATTATTATTATTACTCTGGTTGTGATAGTTGTTACCAAAATTATTATTACTTCTATTACCATCATATCTCCTACTATTGTGCCTGTTATTGTTATTCTGGTGGTGTTGTGATGACCCCCCATTCTGGAAACTGTTCTCCCAAACATGATGTAACTTATCTATGTACTTCAGAAATTCCTCAATAGTGTCATCTGGTCCATAAACAAGACTCCACTGAACACGACCAGGTAAACGCCATTTCAGCACGTTAATATGGATTAATTTGTCAAGTGGTTTACCTAAGTGAGCTAAAGTCCTAAGCTGCTTTCCACAAAATTCTCGCATTCTCATTTCTCCCTTGCAAAATCTACTTTCATTCAAAAATTCTGGTTTTATACATGCCTGCTTACTTTCTGACCAAAATTTATTTAAAAATAATTTTTCAAACTCTGCAAATGTCATTTTTGGGTTAGCCCAGGATAAAGGTTCTCCATCTAAATATCATTTAGCAAATTTCACTTTCATATGTTCTGTCATGCCTGGTGGAAAACTGGCCTTGCACTGGTACAAATAATTGGCTGGGTGTAGTTGAAAATCACCTGGAGAAATGTTCCTAATAATGCTTTTGCAATTGTATATTACTAAACATATTACACTCTAGATTTACAACTTTAGAGTTGACTGTTTGAACATTATTTGATACTTCGTGCACTTTGCTGTTTGCTGAAGAAATTTGTTCTGAAACAAGTACAGAATTTAATTTTAGTTTCTTGTGAATCAAATTATTGTCAGTTTCAATATAAGCTTGTATGTTATACACTTCTGATTTTCATCTGTCGAGTTCATCAATGCAATGTTTTCTGTTCTTTTTACTTGATCATCAATTATGCCAACACATTTGTTAACTAGCTGTAATTCAGTAACAGCAAAGTTCTTCAAATAATCCATTTCAGGTTCTACATTGTCTACCCTTTCATTTACACCGTTTATTTGTCTATTTGCCTTATTAACAGCTTCCCTAATTGCTTCTAGTTTCTGGTCCACTTTTACAACAATATTGTCTATTTTTTGTCTGCTTTGCAAAATTATTTTCAAATAATTTAGAAAATTGATCTAATAAGTTTTCTGATTGGTGAAATCCCTGGAAAGGTGAAACTAACCCACTTGAGTTCACGTGGCTTAGAGTGTTTAGATTTGGCGTCGATGCATGCAGCTGCCAACCTGATCTTGTTGTGATTCCATCTTGATCACATACAGGAAATATTTTCTTTCTATTCACTTTCACTTTTCTTTTGCACCACTTGACAAGATAATACACAAAAACTAAAAAAACTTCAGAAACCTATCATTCCTATATTTTCAAAAGTATGTCTCACACAATTATTTTTGCTTGACTTAAACATGCAATTTATAATAATAATAATAAATAATAGTATATAATTAATAAGATTTTTTTTTTTAATATGTAATCAATAATTGGTTAGTCAGGAGGAAAGCTAATAAATGAAAAATAAAATGAATTTAAATATCTCATTCGCATACAAAAACATTTACTTTGCAATCTTAAAATCTCAGGGGAATGGAAAATTGTCTTCTCACCTCGCGAGAAAATTCAGATCAGTTCTACATTAATTTTGTGGGTATCACATTGACAACATAAGAAAAATGTAGTAAAGCAAAATCTCTAAAATTTTATAAATTGGGGATTGATAACCGTTACTATGAAATGAAAGCGCAAATACCAAATTAAGTAATTATTATTTCACAAAGTAAGTTTTTTATACAGGCATCTGACTCTTGAACACTAATCTCACAGTTTTAAACAAAATAAAGAATTATGCCGTATTTCAGTGAAACACGTAGAAATTACAGTAATCTCAGCTTGATTCTGGAGCAAAAGAAAAATATTCATAGTGAAGTCATTTCGGTAATCGCAATAATCAGTAATAATGAAACAAATAAACAAATTCCTAACAGGAATACAATTTCAGTTCATTTTTAAACAAAATGGAAGAATATAGGAGTCTGAGAGTGTAAGATGCTGTCGGAAAGGCGCACGACTAAAGAGAGAGAAAGAAAAGACGAGCGCATATTCCCATATAAGACAAAATACAGATGATACTGCTACAACATTCGCATAATCCTGGGTGTACATATTCGCTGACTTGCAGTGCAATTAATTGGCACAAAGATTAAATTATATCTTTAACTTTTTATATTTAGATAGGAAAGGAAAATAGTACATTATTACATCGCGGGCAGAACACAAGATTACAAATTTCACTGACAATACATTCTACTGGCTGTTGGTGTTGGCCCATTGACTCACACACCCGCTTCTTCCATACAGGTCCTTGTTTCAATTCATGTCCTGATACTGGTGTATGGCACAGTATATTGTGTACAATTATTTCACCTGAAACTTAATAACCATTAGCATATGATGCAGTTTCATACACATCCCAGCTCCTCCACCATGTTATTATATGATGTGGTGAAAAAATGACTTTTTGTGTGGTGGAGTTTGGGATGTGTATCATTGCTTAACAGAAGAAAACAGAATACCACATCATATTATGGATATCCTCCAGCAAATAAATAATACATATCTCTTGTAATCCCGAGTCCTGCTTCTTAATGCTGCCAAAGGTTCATCTTGATGTTACTGCATCACCACTCAGGTATCATGCTATGGAAGAAATAAGCTCCAGGAGTTTGTGTTCACAAAGAGTTTTGTTTTGCATGCTAAATGTTCAGCGGCAAACTACGTGTGAAATTGCCTTGATGCTATCTCATGACTGACGTCAAACTGAACTCCATCTGACATATGGCAGCTTGCAAATCACCTCTACTGATATGATTTCAAACAGTTACTGACATTGTTACATATGAAATTTTTAGGTTTAACAATTACACCTTTTACATACATCTTCCCAAATTACATAGAAATTTACATGAAATAAAAGTGAATAATTTCCTACAAAGACAGGAAAGAATCTATTCCTATTAAGACTATAAATTACATGTTTTATCATTACAACAACATATTTTGTTATTTTGCATGTGTCATTTTACTTACTTAAAAGATTACCATCCTATCATTTTCAGGCGATCAGAGGGATTAGTTTTATTGAATTAAAGGGCAAGATTGAATTAATTAAATTTTGTACGAGTAAAACTTTACATTTCTATATAGTTGTAATTACAATTCCATTAACTAACACAAATTAAAACATTAGTATGCTTAACTCTGACTGAAGAATTATCATGTCATACTTCTGTTATGGATAAAATTTGTTTTTTAGTTTGAAAATATAAAAATAGTTGTCTTTCAGTGACAAGAAATGTTGGAACTCTAATTGTTGATTACGCCATAATTACAATAGCAATTTTATTCCTACCATGTGCCTGAAATTTGTATAATGTACAAATTGTGATGGTACATCAGCTTTTAACCCAACATGTTTCCTTCATTCTGCATATTGGTGAGGCCCAATGTAAAGAATGTCAAAACAATAGTTTAAATTAATGCAAATTATTAACTTGCTGCAAAAGAAAATCTTCGGTGTATTTGAATCCAGATAAACAGAAAAGACAAAATCAAAGCACCATACTGATATTACACATATGCCTTCTGTGGGAGAGTAGGGAAAAGACTGGTAAAGGATATAGGATCCCAAATGGTTGTGGTATTACAGATCTGTGCAGAAATCTATGTACAAAAGTTAATACATAATTTATCATATACAAAAAAGTTATTCTGTCTTTGTTTCAAGATTGAGTGGGACATCTATGGTAATATGCATAGTTGTATGTTAGTCTTTGGCTGTGGGCAGAATGTGCACCATGTATGAGCTTTCTGTTGGAAAAAGTGATTTTTATTGAAAACACATTCAAAATGTTATACGAAGTTGTTAATTTAAGACAGTGATTAGTATGAAATCTGTATTTGCTCACAAGAAGCCACTCTTTAGTAATGTGCAGGAAGCTGATACATAAAATTCATTGTTTGCTATACTTGGATGGGAAATAAACCAAAATGTGATGAAAATGTGAATAAGTATCTGGCGACCATCGACAACTAGAGCACTATCATTCATCCTTGATGCTATCACCTTTGACTCTTCTCTGAGTCTTTTCCATTAAACGTTTTGATAACAAATTGCTTGTTGATGATTACCATCCTCTATCATATTTTAGCCAACAACTGCTTATCTCTGTCTGCTGAACAGGTACAATGTAGTAGTTAGACAATAACATTTTATTTTCTAAAGCTTGAACACCAATCAACTGAAAAACATAAGTCAATGCAAAGAATACTAATAAAAATCAAAGAGCAGAGCAGATTGTCCGTGCATTTGTCACCACAGAATAATGCTGCGTTTCATTGTGCATTCACAGATGTTCTTCTGGTGACTCCCAAACAGCCCCCCCTCCCCCTCCCCCCATCCACGTCAGTGGTAGAGTGGAGCTCCAGGAATGTAGGAGTATTTATATTTCACCTGACGTACAGCTCTTGTTCTAATGTTCTGACGACCAAGAGTGTGTGAATCCCTTCAGCCTCTTGTGCTGGCAGTGACAGTGCTACTTCCTCTTGTGGTGCCGAGACAGTGTCATCTATGTAAAGTAGTGTGGAAGATGACACGTTGAGTTCAGCATTTATACCCTCTTTGGTTGGTAAAACATGTGCAGGTTTGCCACTTTCCATCAATACATCTCCGGAGATGGGAACTTGCCCTTCACTATATTCTCTCTTCCCATTACCCACCAGGCCTCAACCTCCTCTAATTTCAAGTTGCCACCTCTCATACCTCACCTTTCATTCAACAACACCTTTGCCTCTGTACTTCCACCTCGACTGACATCTTTGCCCAACCTCCTTGCATTTACACATGTCTGCCTCTGTGTGTATATGTGCGAATGGATCTGTGTGTGTGTGTGTGTGTGCGAGTGTATACCTGTTCTTTTTTTCCCCCTAAGGTAAGTCTTTCCTCTCCCGGGATTGGAATGACTCCTTACCCTCTCCCTTAAAACCCACATCCTTTCCTCTTTCCCTCTCCTTCCCTCTTTCCTGAGAAAGCAACCTTGGGTTGCAAAAGCTTGGAATTTGTGTGTGTGTAATTTTTATTGTTTTTTATTGTTTTATTTTTTTAATGTTTGTTATTGTTTTTATTGTCTCTAACAACATACCAACACCCTACCTAAAACCTCTTTCTTCATTACCTTAGCCAGCTTCATCCTGACCCACAACTTCTTCACTTACGAAGGCCAGACATATCAACAATTAAAGGGAACAGCCATGGGTACCAGGATGGCCCCCTCGTACTCCAACCTATTCATGGGTCGCTTAGAGGAAGCCTTCTTGGTTACCCAGGCCTGCCAACCCAAAGTTTGGTACAGATTTATTGATGACATCTTCATGATCTGGACTCACAGTGAAGAAGAACTCCAGAATTTCCTCTCCAACCTCAACTCCTTTGGTTCTATCAGATTCACCTGGTCCTACTCCAAATACCATGCCACTTTCCTTGATGTTGACCTCCACCTGTCCAATGGCCAGCTTCACACGTCCGTCCACATCAAACCCACCAACAAGCAACAGTACCTCCATTATGACAGCTGCCACCCATTCCACATCAAACAGTCCCTTCTCTACAGCCTAGGTCTTCATGGAAAACGAATCTGCTCCACTCCGAAATCCCTGAACCATTACACCAACAACCTGAAAACAGCTTTCGCATCCCACAACTACCCTCCCGACCTGGTACAGAAGCAAATAACCAGAGCCACTTCCTCATCTCCTCAAACCCAGAACCTCCCACAGAAGAACCGCAAAAGTGCCCCACTTGTGACAGGATACTTTCCGGGACTGGATCAGACTCTGAATGTGGCTCTCCAGGAGGGATATGACTTCCTCAAATCCTGCCCTGAAATGAGATCCATCCTCCATGAAATCCTCCCCACTCCACCAAGAATGCCTTTCCGCCGTCCACCTAACCTTCGTAACCTCTTAGTTCATCCCTATGAAATTCCCAAACCACCTTCCCTACCATCTGGCTCCTACCCTTGTAATCGCCCCCGGTGTAAAACCTGTCCCATGCACCCGCCCACCACCACCTACGCCAGTCCTGTAACCCGGAAGGTGTACACGATCAAAGGCAGAGCCACGTGTGAAAGCACCCACGTGATTTAGCAACTGACCTGCCTACACTGTGAAGCTTTCTATGTGGAAATGACCAGCAACAAACTGTCCATTCGCATGAATGGACACAGGCAGACAGTGTTTGTTGGTAATGAGGATCACCCTGTGGCTAAACATGCCTTGGTGCACGGCCAGCACATCTTGGCACAGTGTTACACCGTCCGGGTTATCTGGATACTTCCCACTAATACCAACCTGTCAGAACTCCGGAGATGGGAACTTGCCCTTCAGTAAATCCTCTCTTCTCGTTATCCACCAGGCCTCAATATCCGCTAATTTCAATTTGCCGCCGCTTATACCTTACCTGTCTTTCAACAACATCTTTGCCTCTGTACTTCCATCTGGACTGACATCTCTGCCCAAACTCTTTGCCTTTACAAATGTCTGCTTGTGTCTGTGTATGTGGATGGATATGTGTGTGTGTGCGAGTGTGTACCTGTCCTTTTTTTCCCCTAAGATAAGTCTTTTCGCTCACGGGATTGGAATGACTCCTTACCCTCTCCCTTAAAACCCACATCCTTTTGTCTTTCCCTCTCCTTCCCTCTTTCCTGATGAAGCAACCATTTGTTGCGAAAGCTTGAATTTTGTGTGTATGTTTGTGTGTCTATCGACCTGCCAGCACTTTCGTTTGTAAGTCACATCATCCTTGTTTTTAGATACTTTTTCCCACGTGGAATGTTTCCCTCTATTTTTACTTAACACATTGCCCTCATTATTAATTATATATTCAAATACCCCATTCTCATCACTACTGAATTCATCATTGCTGTCATCATTACACTTACAGTCAGAATTAGACATACTTTCACTTAGACTATGCTTTATATTTGGTACCTCTTACATACTTTCACTTACACTATGCTTTATATTTTTATACCTCTTACACGTTTTTCTCTATTTGAGTCAAGTTTGAATCTACAATTTCATTTACTTTTACTGGTTTTTCCTTTGCTACTACTACAAACTTGGTCTCTACTTCAGCTTCTGAACCTCCACCTTCCTAATATTGCCATCACAAAGTTTCTCTCTCTCTTCTGCACATTTACTACTCAATGCGAATTTCTCATTAACATTATCATAATCTTTAAACAATGCATCAAACATCTTATTTAATTCCGAAAGATTAGTGCTTACTACCTTAAATTCCTTTTTAATTTCTTTCTTCAACTCATCCTTTTAGTTAACCAGGTCAGTTCTAATGCTATCAGATTTCTTTTCCACCCTACTAATGTTAGCTTCCATCCTATTCACATTACTTTCCATATTACTCATAATTTGCCTTAACATCACTTCGAAATTTCCGCATGGCATAATCTTCTTCCCTTGTTGACCTTAACAACCTCATCAACTTCAATACTGTTTTCCTCCATTTTGCTCTTGACAGTAGGACTTTCATCCCCATCCTTAAAAAATTACATTCATGTTTGATTTATAATTGGCTACAGAACCAGTTACACTTAGGTCTTTCTGTTCACTTAAAAACTTAACCTCTAGAGCTTTGTTTTCAGTCACAATGTCTTGTTCATTAAGGTCACTCATTATGTATCACTTAATACTAAACAGCTTCTGCTATGAATTACCTTGTTTTTAATCACTCATTAGCTGCTGCTCTGCTGTGGTTATCTCGACCCATCATCTGCTGTGAGTTGTAATTCTCTCAGAGAGGCATCTTGTTTATCTCCAGTCAGCTGTGTCCACCTGCGTGTTGACTGGCTGCTCCTGTACTCAGTGCCTTCTTCCGCAGAACCTGCTCTCTGATTAGCTGCTGCAGCTTCTTCATTATGAAACCCCATTGCTGATTGGCTGTATCTCTTCACTGTAAACCACTGTTCATTTCACTTCTCAAAGTTCACGAGTCATTGTTTTATTGTGGCTACGTACAGTATTCCTCCCTCACCACATGTAGTGGTTCCACCTTCTTTATTTTCTTCAACTGCTGCGTTGCTGCATTGGCTGAAATATGGGATTTGTAATTTGGACACTGACTATGGTAAATAATGTAGTCAACAGATGCACAGTTTCATTTCACAATCTTTTACTTTTGCTGTTCACAACCTCACAAGAATACACAGTGATATAGCCAGCATACTAATGTTTAACCTTCAATAAGCCTCAATAATAGTTTGCAGGCAAACGTCCACATATTGCTTTAATAGTTTCTTGTTGAACATCTATGAGCAGTAAAAACCTAATCACAAAGATCACAGTCCTTGAAGAACATAAAGGTACATATTTGCTGCAGACACTGCCAGTGTTTTAAAACATGGCCTGTTGGTGTAACACTTATTTCATTGTTAAATTGATGCATTGTTGTCATTCTAAGCAACACGGATTCCTCATATGAAACTCAGCTGTGGACTGACTGACTTGTGACCAAAAATCAGGCCCTTGTATATAAAATCACAATTATAGGTGCTGAAACTACACAATGTTTAATGTTTAATTTACAGAAATCATAATTAAAACTTAACTCATTAAATTAACTGAATACATCGAAAATTGCATTATTTAATAGTTTCTTCTACTGCAATAGTAAGGTCGAATTATTTGTTTAAAGCATGAAATTAACATATATAAGTACACAATTAATACTTTGGACAAAACTGTTAATTACTTTGGAACTGATTAATAGCTGACTATACTAACATGTTTTCAAATAGAGCCCAATAGATACTTAAAGATTACAAGTAATTCTTCTACCAAATGTTTATAATTAGTACAGAATTTATATTTGTTTATACATCAACAATAGACTTTAAGTTACTAAACAATTGCTGATTTCACCCTATAACAAAAAATACTCACTAGGAATAGTCATAATAGATTAGAAAATCAGTTTCAAACATAAAACTAATACAAAATTAGACCTTGTGCCATATTATTTAAAACTAAGGTCCAACCTTTCTTTTTTTTGTGAAAATGCAGATTATATTCATGTATGTTTTTGGTAAATAGTTATAAGTAACAAAATTAATTAAAAGGAGGCAGATGGCAAAACAAGAGGGGAATTAAAATTATCCCAACTTGCTTCATCACACTGTCTCATCCCTACTCTCTTGAAGAGAGTAATATCACTATGCTGTTTTGATTTTGTCTTTTCTGGTTATCTGGATTCAAATACACTGAAGATCTTCTTTCACAGCAAATTAATAATTTGCATTAAATTAAGCTATTGTTTTGACATTGTATACTTTATGTAGAATGAAAGAAACATGTTGGGTTAAAAGCTGATGTACCATCGCAATTTGTATATCATACAAATTTCAGGCAAATAGTGGGAATAAAATTGCTATTGTAATTATGGAGTAATTAATGATTAGAGTTCCAATATTACTAGTAGAGGTCTGCATTATATCCGATTTTTACCGGCGTGTCCCGCTCGCCCCTCTGGCTCTCGGGAGTATGCGGCCGAGTGTTCTCTTCCGCCTGCTGTGGGCAGCCGATCGCCAGCGCTCGGCCGAGTGCGGCAAACGCTCGGCCGGTCACCAGTAATCAGTGGACTCAGTGCCAGCGAGCGGTGCTTCATCACACTCCTTGAGATCAGAGGCCACCGCTTCACATTAACCACTCACTTATTTCTTTAACAAATGTCTTTCGCTGTTCGCTACCAGTTCTATGACCTAAATAATACACTTGTATATGTTACATTTGATGTTTATTAATATGTTGCAGACTACTGGAGCTTTGCCTTTGAGGTTATCATGTATTCCAGTAACTGTAACGTTAAAAACAGTCGTGTCTGTATTTAGTATTTTGTTCCGTTCGGTAGACAAACGGGAACACAGTAGTCTAATCATCGACTATGTGTAGCCTATCTCCAAACTTGGCCACGTATACATTGTACTAATATTGAATGCAGGATTGAGAAGGAATGATGGAGTTAAAAATAATACTCACGAAATTTTGTTGCACAAACGTTAATTTCTGAACAAATTATGACCTGTAAAAACGTTACAAGTGAGTCATGACTACACAATTCGTTTTTCGTCAATGGTGCTCCCTGATACACAGGTGTCATTTGTGTTCCTGGAGCTATTACTACAGCTGGTGGTTTGAACTTCTTCCTGTGAAGTCAATGAAAGTGGAATCATACATTTATTGAGTTTGAGGAATGTTTCCTTCCTTGTGATTACGTGGTATGTTGTGAATACTTATGTAATTGTGATGGATCAATAAGAGATCATCCACCTTGTCTGATACCAGGCACGATCTTTTGCTGGACACCAGGTGACCGGCCTGGCTAAAATTTCTCTCGCTGGCAGCACTAGTGGCAGGAATACAGAGAACTCTTCTGGCTACTACCGACAGCCTTGGAAATAACCCCACGTGCGTTTTCCACCACTGCAAAATTTGTCCTTTGGCGCAGCTACAGTCAGATTTGGAGAGCGACAGGTACCTGTCGAGTTCATTGGTAGTAACTGTGTGTCCATCTTCATCGTCCTCATCCAAACTCCAGTCCAGCCTGGACTTTTTCATGGGAAGAACTTGGTCACTGTTTGCTTGAATGGACTCTAAACATGAATGAAAACATCCGTAAGATATTCCTGTCAGCTTCAAATATGTATACACCATAGTTAGAATTACTGGTTACTAAACGACTATTTACAGTGACATTTTATATATATCGCACAAATTATATCAAAATGCATTGTGGAATGTTTAAGATGCGAAACCTTTCCCAAATATCACATTGTAAACATAATAAATGTTGATCTAACAAAAGATGGCAGATTAGACAAACAAACATTCGTTTACTAATTGGTTTCAGTGAATGAACCTTACGATTTACGGGCAGTTCCAAGTACAATCATCAAACTTCAGCATACGTGGCTTGCTTTTCGTCTGCTGTGAGTTTCTTCAAATGACGCCGTGATGGCCATAGAACCGTGGCAACATAATGGATAGACTCAATTTTGCACTTCTCTGTGATGACGTATGTTGCTCTCCTTTTTATTTTCGCCATGAGCTGAAAAGGAACCCAATATACATAACTGCACTCTGATAATTCAACAATTGTATAAAGGATCGTAACTTGTAGAAACTGTTCTTACCTCGTTGTCACTGTCTATTGGTTCACAATGATGTAACAGACTCCTGTACCATGGCAGCACACGTTCCAGCGTTGTCATCTTTGCAGTTTCCAAATCCAAACTCGCTTCTTTAAAGGGGGTTAGAAAAGCGACAACGTCTTGTACGCACCCTTCTTGGAAGGTTTCTAAGAGTGTCAATTGCCCCCAGGATTCTAGTAGATCTCGAATATCGTCGATTTGACTTACGATGGAATTGAGCATTAACAGTATACTGTTCCACCGAGTTACGGCTTCTTGCTTCACAGAATGCCGCCGACACCCCGAGTGACCCGATCTCTTCAAATAGCCTACTATAGCTCTTGCTGATAGTAGACACGATGGGATTTCAGTGGCTTCATCTTCTAAAAACGTCTCTTGAAATGTATGACAAAGCGCAGTCATCAAGCAGTGACCAAAGTAAGGCAAACGGTTGTAAGATTCAAGTGCCTTCTTCATATTAGCTCCTTGGTCGGTGACAAAGTAACATTTCGGAAGATATTCTCGTTAATTCCTAACTCAAGCATCCGCTCGTCGATTTCGTGCCGTATGTTCTCTCCTGTCTTAGGTACATCCGGAAACTCGGTTGTTATCAAAACAAGCATTTCCAGCTGCCCCTCATCATTCACATAATGCGACGTCACAGTCAAAAAATTTCTCTTCTTGTAGTTATCAGACCACAGATCAGCACCTAAAGCGCACATTTTGTTCTTTAAGGCACATATTAGCTTGGGCACCGTTGTCACCCGTATTTTGTCTGCCTTTTCTTTAATATGCCGCGATACAGTTGTAGGGTGCGGAAGAACATCTTCCATACTGACTTTGCCGTAAGTGGTGCCAACATTGATGAGCTCCTGCGAATAAATCTTGAAGCCAATCTTACTACAAGTATTTAACGGTAGCAAATCTATTCCACTCATATCGACCAAACTATCAACAACAACTTTCTTTATGCTACTTAGTACTGAAAGTGGCCGGTGGACTTCTGTTCCGCATTTACTTTTGCAGTGCCGAATCATACCTGTTGTGCTTGACTGGTACGAAAGCATGGTATCGCATGTGGTACATTGCACGAAACCAGCAGAAGCCTGCGTGGCAGGATCCACTACAAGTGCAAACTATTTCCAAGCTTCACTTTTTGCCTCCTCTTCCGACATGTCTTTCTTCTTCAGGACTAATGAGCCGCTCCTAATTCTCTCCATAATACTTCTCTTCGTTTCATGAATGGAACATTTACGACCTATACTTGATTTATCCATAACGCTGTCTGCGCTGCTCAAAGCCAGGTCGTCAACTGTGTTTACACATGGTTTCTAATGCGATTCGGCACTGTAGAGCGCACGGCGGTTGTACTGTCACCGGCCGAGATTGTAAGTATGCTCGAGCACCCGGCAGTGCTCGACAGTCCAACCGATAACTGAGAGGTGGAGGACAACCGGCCACATGGCACATTAGACGGCCACAGCCGTATCGCAGCGTGGGCCTTTCCCAGCCGTCGAGCAGCGGCACGAAACGGGAAATGCTCGAGCGGTTGTTTTCATCGAAATGCGGAGCTCTAATTACTAGTCATCAAAAGACAGCTATTTTTCTGTTTTCAAACTAAAAACAAACTGTATCCATAATAGAAATATGACATAATAATTCTTTGGTCAGAATTAAGCTATTGTTTTGACATTGTTTACTTTATGCAGAATGAAGGAAACATGTTGGGTTAAAAGCTGATGTACCATTACAAATTTCAGGCACATGGTGGGAATAAAATTGCTGTTGTAACTATGGAGTAATTAACAATTAGAATTCCGATATTTCTAGTCATCAAAAGACAGCTATTTTTATATTTTCAAACTAAAAAACAAATTATATCAATAATATAAATATGACATAAAAATTCTTGGGTCAGAATTAAGCATACTAATGTTTTAATTGTGTTAGTTAATGGAATTGTAATTACAACTATATAGAATTGTAAAATTTGCTCATACAAAATTTAATTAATCGGATCTCAATCATTCACTCAATAAAACTAATCCCTCTGTTCACCTGAAAATGATAGGATTATTATCTTTTAAGTAAGTAGAATGATATACGCAAATTAATGAAATATATTGTTGTAATGATAAAATGTAATTTATAGTCTTAATAGAAACAAATTCTTTCCTGTCTGTGTAGGAAATTATTCACTTTTATTTCATGTTTATTTCTATGTAATTTGGGAAGATGTATGTAAAAGGTGTAATTGTTAAACCTCAAAATTTAATGTGTAAAATCAGTAACTGTTTAAAATCATATAAATAGAGGTGACTTGTATGCAGCCATATGTCAGTTGGAGTTCAGTTTGATGCCAGTCGAGAGACACTGTTAAGTCAATTTTGTATGTAGTTCAATACCAAACATCTAGCGTGCAAAATAAAACTCTTTGTGAACATGAATTCCTGCAGCTAAATTCTACCACTGCATGATTCCTGAGTGGCGATGCAGTAACATCAGTATGAATCTATGGCAGCACTAAGAAGCAGTACCTCAGATTACGTAAGGTACGTATTATTTATTTGGTGGAGGATATTCGTAATATGATGTGGTAGTCTGTTGTCTTGTGTTATGCAACAATACACATCCCAAACTTTACCACGCAAAAATCATTTTTTCACCACATTATATTACACATGAGAGAACAGTTTCAAAGAAAATATGCCTCTTGAGGTTAGCAAATTTGTAATCAAATAATTATCTATATTCTTAACAATTTAGAAATAAAGATATTGTAAGGTTCTAAATGTATGCCATTTATTATCAGATAAAAACAAATTAAGCTTGTAGCATAATTTATATCTTTTAAAATCAAAAAATAAAATTAATGTTCCAAAATATTCCAAAAAAAAACTTGAAAAGGTGTGAAATTTAAACATATATTTCCATTCATCCCATCCCTTCCCCACTTTTACTTTTCTCTTGCAATTTCTGATAAAACATAGCCAGAAAAAGAACAGTATTGCAAACTTTGTCAAACAGGTTAAGTATTGTAATCCACAATTGATCAAAAGTCCTCATAAATCTTGTTCATTATAGGATTACAATAGAATCATCAACAAAAATGATGGCTTTTTGGACATTGTAAGTTCAGTAAGGTTAAATACATATATTACAAAGAACAATTGTCTTATGATTGAGACACAATCAAAACAATGTTTTTTGATGGTTCCTCAGAAACTAGCGTGCTCCTTCTGACATAATTCTGAACTTTAAATGATAGTGAAGTGATACAACCTCACTTCAGTTTTCTACACAATAATATAGCCAGATGATAGGTGGTACCATACATGTTACAATCTGACTTTTCAATTTTTCCAAGATTTTATTACATAAAACTTTGAAAGCTTTCCAAGACTCTGACAAAATATTTGTATATATTTTATGTTATTAATACAGACTGTGACAACTGTGCACAGTGTGTCAGCTACCTTGATTTGTAATTTAATGCACCTGTGTTTATGGGAACAAAAGAAGTGAAGCAGCATGATATTCCCCATTCAACTACTGCATAATTCCATGGCTAATGCCACTGTTCCCTTGCAGTTACACTTGTACAATTTTTAACAATGTGTAGTTGGTCAGTGATACTCACACTATTATTCTTGTATTTATAAATCATTTTTTAACCATATGTGTTTAATTTTATTATGTAACAGGTGTCACTACTTGTATTGTGATTTTGGAGTTTTCTTGCACTTGAAAATTTGCTGACATCACTTAAGAATACTTTTATTTCAAGAAGGATTAGTAATTGCCACATTGTACAGTTGAGGTTTTTAAATTAAATAAAGTATACAAGATTGTATTTACTGACTGTATGATCTGACAGCAATTATTACATTTTTCAGCACATGTAAAACTTGGGAACAGGTGTCACTACTTGTATTGTGATTTTGGAGTTTTCTTGCATTTGAAAATTTGCTGACATCACTTAAGAATACTTTTATGTCAAGAATGATTAGTAATTGCTACATTGTATAGTTGAGTTTTTTAAATTAAATAAAGTATACAAGGTTGTATTTACTGACTGTATGATCTGACAGCCATTATTACATTTTTCAGCACATGTAAAACTTGGGAAATATATCCAGATATTACAGGAGAGTTTTTCAGTGGTGTTGAAATTCTGAGTGTTCCTCCATATTCAAAAGCATCATATACTATAATATATAATCCACAACTTATGACAAAAGGAGAAAAACACATGGTAATTACAAATGAATAAAAATATACCACTTTCGAAATAATGTATGTGTAGAGCATAGTTTACTGCTTGATTTCTATCCATGTAAAGTATGTAGTACTTTAGCAAAAGAGGCTTATTATGCTTACAACTATGAAAGCAACCTGCATGGATGCCATAATAGTGATTATGTCTATCACCAATTACATGTCACATACTCTGTGTGTTGACACATATTTACTGACTCACTCATTTAGCCACAATGTTCATCTTACATTGATTACTAATGCAATCTTAATTATGTTACATTGTGAACTTTTACCCTAATGGCATCAAGTTAACTCTCACCAAACTGGAAAAAGTGCAGCACCATTGCATTGGAATCTGTTACATGTAAACTCTCTAGCTTGTAAACTTGCTGTGAGTATACAGATCCTTATTGAATCTTTATTATATCTCACTCATGAAGATTACTTTCTGCAAGAGAAAAAGTAAGTTGAAGCACAAATTTCCCACTGGTATCAGTGCTACACTCACATAAAAAATGCAGTTTTTTTCAATATCGTCATGGACTTTTTAAGAGATTGTAAGCTCCACCTATTATAGTTTGCCCCTATAGAGACTTTCTGCAATATCCCATGAAATGCCTGTCAGGTGACAGTCCTACACACAAGTATTGTTTATGATGCACTTATGAAAAGTACCATATGAACAGGCTGTGTGAGAATTTCATTTCAGACCAAATGAGAGTATTTGTAAAACTGATTATCATTTTACTCTCAACATTCCAAAAGATTTGTATTTTCAGCCAGTTACCATGATTTGTTATTATGATATGTTATCATTCAATTATAGCTATGTATAACACTTTTTTAAGTAATCAGATCATTAGAAAAAGAGGAAGAGACAAGAGTCATGAAGATTGTTCTGCAGCAAACATGTGTAAAACAACTTTGGAAACTTTTTTATACATTGACACTGTAAGAAAGTAGATAGAAAAAAATCAATGATCATGCTGCATGCATTCAGATGAGTATAAAAAAATTGTACTTTGCATAAGACAGTCTCGTTTTCATAGCTCTGTGGTACTGATGCTACAAGGAAGAACCCACACTTAAGTTTCTCACTGTAGGTTCAAATTTCATAACTAGAGAGAAACCCCTGTCACAGGGAACTGTATGTTACCAGTTTAAAGAAAGGAAGATCAAGTTTAATGACCTATTAACAAGAATGTCATCGCAGACAGATCATGAAACCCTCTGTGTGTGACTGTCCATCCTTAACGACAGCTGAACAATGATCACAAATAAACTGGTTTTATCCCACTGCTGGCCCTCACTCTGTGTTGAAACATACTTTATCACTCTTGTGATCTTTGAGTATGTAATGGTATGAGAGCACATGAAACCGTGGGTGATGGCATGTGACCCCAATGGTGAAAATGGTTTGAGAATGGACAAAGAATCCAACCAGGATGTTTTGAAGATTACAATAAAATATAATTCTGTTCTGATTTGATATAAGTAAAATAGTGGGTACAGAGTGCTTTCTATCATGGTAATACTTAAAGATTTACCACATTCAGGAAATAGATGTAGTTTAAACCAGGATGATTCCCAAATCAGTTGTGTATTGTGTAATTACAATTAAATTATTTTTCCTCACATCTTGAAGTGTCAAAGATGTGCTCAACAACATTATGGGTAATGAACATAGATTGCTCATCATGCTAGTATCATGTCATCTGTTCAGCAGAATGAGATTTTCACTCTGCAGCGGAGTGTGCGCTGATATGAAACTTCCTGGCAGATTAAAACTGTGTGCCCGACCGAGACTCGAACTCGGGACCTTTGCCTTTCGCGGGCAAGTGCTCTACCAACTGAGCTACCAAAGCACGACTCACGCCCGGTACTCACAGCTTTACTTCTGCCAGTACCTCGTCTCCTACCTTCCAAACTTTACAGAAGCTCTCCTGCGAAACTTGCAGAACTAGCACTCCTGAAAGAAAGGATATTGCGGAGACATGGCTTAGCCACAGCCTAGGGGATGTTTCCAGAATGAGATTTTCACTCTGCAGCGGAGTGTGCACTGATATGAAACTTCCTGGCAGATTAAAACTGTGTGCCCGACCGAGACTCGAACTCGGGACCTTTGCCTTTCGCGGGCAAGTGCTCAGTTTTAATCTGCCAGGAAGTTTCATATCAGCGCACACTCCGCTGCAGAGTGAAAATCTCATTCTGGAAACATCCCCTAGGCTGTGGCTAAGCCATGTCTCCGCAATATCCTTTCTTTCAGGAGTGCTAGTTCTGCAAGTTTCGCAGGAGAGCTTCTGTAAAGTTTGGAAGGTAGGAGACGAGGTACTGGCAGAAGTAAAGCTGTGAGTACCGGGCGTGAGTCGTGCTTCGGTAGCTCAGTTGGTAGAGCACTTGCCCGCGAAAGGCAAAGGTCCCGAGTTCGAGTCTCGGTCGGGCACACAGTTTTAATCTGCCAGGAAGTTTCATATCTGCGCACACTCCGCTGCAGAGTGAAAATCTCATTCTGGAAACATCCCCTAGGCTGTGGCTAAGCCATGTCTCCGCAATATCCTTTCTTTCAGGAGTGCTAGTTCTGCAAGTTTCGCAGGAGAGCTTCTGTAAAGTTTGGAAGGTAGGAGACGAGGTACTGGCAGAAGTAAAGCTGTGAGTACCGGGCGTGAGTCGTGCTTCGGTAGCTCAGTTGGTAGAGCACTTGCCCGCGAAAGGCAAAGGTCCCGAGTTCGAGTCTCGGTCGGGCGCACAGTTTTAATCTGCCAGGAAGTTTCATATCAGCGCACACTCCGCTGCAGAGTGAAAATCTCATTCTGGAAACATCCCCTAGGCTGTGGCTAAGCCATGTCTCCGCAATATCCTTTCTTTCAGGAGTGCTAGTTCTGCAAGTTTCGCAGGAGAGCTTCTGTAAAGTTTGGAAGGTAGGAGACGAGGTACTGGCAGAAGTAAAGCTGTGAGTACCGGGCGTGAGTCGTGCTTCGGTAGCTCAGTTGGTAGAGCACTTGCCCGCGAAAGGCAAAGGTCCCGAGTTCGAGTCTCGGTCGGGCGCACAGTTTTAATCTGCCAGGAAGTTTCATATCAGCGCACACTCCGCTGCAGAGTGAAAATCTCATTCTGGAAACATCCCCTAGGCTGTGGCTAAGCCATGTCTCCGCAATATCCTTTCTTTCAGGAGTGCTAGTTCTGCAAGTTTCGCAGGAGAGCTTCTGTAAAGTTTGGAAGGTAGGAGACGAGGTACTGGCAGAAGTAAAGCTGTGAGTACCGGGCGTGAGTCGTGCTTCGGTAGCTCAGTTGGTAGAGCACTTGCCCGCGAAAGGCAAAGGTCCCGAGTTCGAGTCTCGGTCGGGCACACAGTTTTAATCTGCCAGGAAGTTTCATCTGTTCAGCAGGTTGCTGTGATACTCCAGGAGAAATTCAGTGTGGACAAACATGACTTCTAGCTGAAATACAAATGTAAATTAATATTTTTCAGTATTATTGTGGAACACAGCAATCATACTATTTACTATTAGTAAAAAGCAATTCAAATCACAACTACTTATTCATTTATATTGGAATCCATAAGATCCCATTGTGCAGTGACTTGTATTTTAAGGTAGAAAGAACAGCAATCAGTTATGAACAACCTAAATAACTATAGAATAGTCGTCATAAGAGAATAAAACACCTGATGTGGTCACATTGACATGAAGTTCATGTTAATGTGAACCACTATTTGAATACAGAAACACATATAGCAATCATTACAAAAGATACAATCAATGGAACAAAGGTGAGTGAAGTGTATAAAAATAATAATTGCAATACATAAAATTAAATAAAAGAAATGTATTAGACTTTGACCACTTTTGTTCCTCTGGCTGTATCTTTCGTAATGATTCCTATATGTTTCTCCGTATTCAAATTGTGGTCTACACGTACATGAACTACATGTCAATGTGACCACACCAAGTGTTTTATGCACCGATGATTATTATTATATAGCTAAAACAGATGCAATGAAATTCAAATTGTTCATGACTGATTACTGTTCTTCTTTACCGATAATGTATTCACTTTTGATTCAAACAACAGTTATTGATATACAACACCATATTCGGACCAGAGGCTCCAGATGACATGAGAAGCTGTATCATCTATCCATTGAGTAGTACCTACTAATATGCAAGCACCTGATACATCTTGCGAAGTGCACTAGTAGATGCTACTCAGCAGCTCTGTGAACTCTCTCTGGATGTCATCTGGATCCTTTAGTGTGGAGACAGTTACAAAGCAAAAGAGTTTACAAACTTTCTTGACAAAAGAAGAATCGTCACCAAGATATAACATTATTTTATAAATTAATCCAGAAATATATTTAATAATTAGTGTTAGACTATGCAAGTAATAATATGAATTTTAAGTATACCAAAAATTTTGTTATATCAAATATTTTTAAAAGAAGAGTAATTTTAACTGTGCGAACAGAGTACTAACAAATTAATTTCTTTTTATACATTTAAGCCTGAAATATAATACATCATATACAAAATCAAATGAGATTCTTTCAGTGAAACAGCCAAGAATGTTCACCTATATCAGATTCGGGATTAATCCTGGTATCGGCTACTTCTACATAAAAAAAAGGTTATGTGAGAAAAGGGAGCCCCATTACAATATCCCCATCACAAAATTTGGAAACAGGGTGTTTACAATATTTTGTGACAGACTACAAGATTTGCCAAATGGTGTATGTAATGATACCCAGGATAGCAGATAGATATAATAGAAGTACTGATACACAATATATTATAAAGGGCATAAGAAAAATATCTGCTATACAAAACATAATCTATACATAAGGATATGGCATTCAGATTTTCAGATCTGTGGAACATACTGTCATGAGACAAATAATACAAATCAGAACTATAACATTACACCACTAAACTATAGAAATGAATACAGAGACAATGTAAATTACTAGAATAGTAAATTGTAAGTTAACATCCATACAATCAAACTTTCAAAATCTTCTAAAGAGAAGAGAAAAAATTTTAGAGCCTAAGTGTACAATGAGTGAGTATACTCGAAAAACTCACAACGACAGGTACAGACTAGAAAAATATACTCAATCATCAGCAGGAATCAATCAGGCAGATAAACCAGAGTATTCAATTATATTTTGACTCATGAGAGAACAAAATAATGGAAAAATATTAGGGTTTAAGTTTACAATGTGACGATTGGCCCATGAATCCAAACCACACCGAGTATAAACCAGCTAAAACGTTCAGACACAACAAAATGAATAGAATTGATAGTCATATCAATAAATTCAATTATATGCAAAGAGTAACTACATTGCAATACTTAGGATAAATACAGGTAAACAGTCATAAGTTAGCTTTGAATGATGAAACAATGTAGTAGCTTGAGGACCAAAATCAGAGTATGAAAGCAAACATGTATACATCTTGTTATATTGTCTACACTAGTAAATGCCTTCGAAATTATTTGCTGATTGTCCATACAACTAACCTGCATATGCAAAGACCTAGAAGATTCCTTTACAATTGATAAAAAAATAATACTGATTTAAAGTTGCATAATGTATTGAAAAGTCAATCCCTCTACTTAAAAAAAATGCATTTATACTGAATAATGCTGACTTTAGCAGTCTTGGCTAACAATCCACAAATATCAGTCACAACACAGACCCAGTCAACAGATGCTTGAGTACGTTACCCAGCACCCACGATCTCTTGTAAGTTGACTGGTCCAGCAGGATACAACAATACAGCAGTGTGGGGAGTGGTTCTGCCCACATCTTTTAGCTTCCTCCCTAGAGTTCTCATCACACACTTCAGTGGATAGGTAACTTCCTGTCTAGCACTCACATCAAATCCTGAAACATTGTTTTGTATACTAAATATGCTGCTCAGTACCTCCTTCGCATCACACAAGATATGTTCTCCTTAGTAACTTTTCAAAGTCAATTATATGGGATTTAACTTAGATGAAATTAAAAAGTGTTCACATATGAAACATCAATAAACAGAGTTAAATGCAATGAAAGGAATGGACTAATAAAGTAATACCCACAGGTTTGCTAAGATTTTATTCTTAATTTTTTTTCAGTACAAATTATGAATATTGTCCCATTTCAAAACTGTAAAAAGATCTACTCATTTAGTCTCATTCATATATGTATCTAAAGTATGCATCTATTACAGAACACAACTATATAGTGGATCACAGATTTTTACTCAGTCAATAGGGAAAAGAACAAACAAACAAACAAAAATTAGATAATTATGGATCATGCCTATATGCTTTCAGTTCAGTGATATTGCATAATCCAAACAACTTCTTAGATTTAGGATACACTAGTCTGTATGCATTAGGATGTGGATTTTCAAGAATTTCAAATGGTCCAATACAAATATCAAAAAATTTCTTTATCTCAGATGTCAGCACTTTAGATTTCTCTTTGGCTTTCACCACCACAAGATCTACTTCAAACTTAGAAAATCTATCTTTACCATCATGTCTCTACTTTCTCTATCCCCCTCTTTTTTCATCGTCACCCTAACACACTCTTCCCTCTCTTGTGGAGACAGAATTTTACATGGTGGAAACACAACATTTTCAGGAATAAAGTTAGCTGGTCTGCAATTAAAGAATGTTGTAAGCAGTTCATAATATCCTCAAAATCACTGACATAATCTATCCAAGTTTTATGATTCTTATTACAATATGTTCTAAACAGTCTTCCAATCTCTCTCATATATCTTTCTATAGGGTTACTCAAAGGATGGTACACTGATCAGCAAAATCTTTCCAAGCTTGTGATGCAAACTGAGAACCATTATCAGATAAAATTGTCTTAGGACCCATCTGATGAAAATATGTGTTTCAAACTTAGAGATGGTTTCCTTATAGCAGCTTTCTTAAGAGGAAACGGCTTTAGGAACTTGAAAAATACATCAACCACCACAAAAACATAACAAAATCCATTCTTAGACTTAGGTACAGGTCCAAAGACATCCACAGACATGAGATCAAGGTTACTATTAGGAGGTATGTTTTGCATCTGGCCACTACTTCTTTGGTTACTTACCTTCACTCTTCGACATCTGTCAAAGCTGGCAATCTCCTTCTTTATTCTCCTTCCTATGTAATAAAAATAAATGTTTCCCTGAATCTTTTGTGTGCATTTGGTTGACCCACAGTGACCAAAACTCTCATGTGTATATGTAATTAAAGTATCAATACACTTTTCTGGCCAACATAATTTCCAGTCCTCTGAGATAGTCTTATGTCTCCTGAATAAAATACCCTTGCATACCTTTTAATACTGTTGTGTCATTTGTCCCTCTTTCTTACCCAAAATACTCTTAACCAATTTCCAATTTTGATCAAGATTTTGATACCCACAGATGTCTTTGTAAATTTTCAAGATCTCTGTTTCCTCTTTCACACCTCTCAAGTACATAATTTTAAACTCTTTTTTGGCTTCTACAAAGTTGTTAGATGATTCACTTCCTAAAGGTAGTCTAGACAAAGCATCAGCATCTCCATTATCTGTGCCCTTAATGTATTTGATTTCATAACTGAACTACTGTACAAACAAGGCCCAATGAGTAATTCTGTTATTGGACAACTTACACACCTGAAGATAACATAATGCTTTTTGATTAGTATAGATGATGAGTTTGTGATCTAGTAAATAATTTATAAATTTGTTGAATGTCCAATGTACAGCCAAAAGTTCTTCTCAGTTATAGTGTAAGTCTTTTCATGTTTCTGCACTCAACCACCAAATGCAAGAGGTCTATGTTCAATAACACCATTGACTTCAACCTCCTGAAATAAATGAGCACGCAATACAACATCACTATTGTCTATTGTAATACAAAAAGGAAGAGACAAATCTGGCCTGAACAATATCTGACTTTGACACAAGTGTAGTTTGATCTCATCAAAAGAATCCTTACAATCCTGATTACAATGCCAAACAGTGTTCTTCTTCAAAAGTTCACACTATCATGGAGCATTTAAAGCTTGGCTGCTACAAAATTTTCTATAAAACCCAGTTAAAAATGATCTAAGCTGTTTCTTGTTGCAAGGAGTAGGAAAATTAGAAATAGCATCATTTTCTCTTTATGAGGTGCAATTTCTGTTTCAGATATAATGTCTACCAAAAATTTAACTTCCTCCACACCAAACTTACACTTACCTGTTTTCAAAGTCACACCTCCTGATTCTAATTTTGAAAACACATTTAACTGATTCAAATGTTGTTCTTAAGTCTTTTCAGTGACCTGAATGTCATAAACATACACAATTAATTTTGAATTCACTTCACTTCCCAATATAGAATCCAGAGCTCATATGAATTCAGCTGGAGATACATTTAGCCCAAATGGCACCACACTATATTCAAAACACTTTCCTCCATACAAAAATGCTGTATACTTTCTAGAATTAATTTCAGTTGGGATCTGCTGAAATCCAGAAGTCACATCCAAACTTCTCATGTATTTTATATGATCAAATTAGTGTAACAGCTCCTCCATGTTCTCAGAATAGTCATTCTCTCCTATAAGAAATTTAATAAGATGTCTAGAGTCCAAAACAAATCTCCCGTCACCTTTTCTCTTACTTACCACACCTAAAGGATTATTGTAAACACTCCTACTTCTCCCAATTACTCCCCATGTTTCCATTTTCTGGATTTCTTTCTCTAAATCTTTCCTTTTTGAAAATCACATATTATACAGCTTGAGAAACAAAGGTTGATGATCTCTAAAGTAAAGTATGCACTGATAGCCTTTCAGCTTTCCCTGGTTTTTCACTAAACACATGTCTAAACTCAAATAACAAATTCCTAAGTTGTTCCTTTTGTATGTTCTTAAGAGTCATAGCTTCCCTTACTTTATAATCTACTACACTTTCAAAATCTTGATCCACAATCTCATCAAAATCTATATCATCATCAAAGAACTGGTACTCCATCTTGGTTCACAATGTTTTGCAACAGTTATAACTTTTCCCACAGTAAAATACCGAAATTATTTTTCACATAAGTATTACTTTTAGGATCCAAAATAAACAATTCCTTAGCATTTCATCCAAAACAAGCCTCAACTTTCAGTATTCAATCCATACTGAGAATTATATTTTCTTCCGGACTAGGGATTGCTAAGCATCCATGTTCCAAGGTTTTGCCGTCTTCACAAAATGTTAAAAGTACCAGAAATTTTACCAATTTGCTTTGCTCACCTGTAGCTCCTCTTATCTCATACCTACAATGGGCATTTCCACAAAATTCTTATTATACTGGATTTTGTCTCAAAATTGTTCAGATATACCACAAATCGGACCATGTGTATCAATCAATTAGTTCCCTTCCCACTCATCAATCTTAAACTTAATGTTTACCTGTAGCTCCTTATCTTTACACCTACAATGGGCATTTCCATAAAATTCTAACTATACTGGATTTTGTCTCGGAATTGTTCAGATATACCACAAATCAGACTACCTTTTCAATCTAACAGTTCCCTTCCCTCTGATCAGTCTTAATCTTAATGTAAGGACATCAAAAATCTGAATCATCATCTTTGTTATTGGGCACTTCATGTAAGAGACCACTTTCATATTCATCAAATGCTACAGCCACACCATTTTTCCAAAGTTTTATCAACTTTACTGGTACCATTGCATTACTTTGGTTACACATGTTGTCAGGTAAAAGTTGAATACACTGAATGGGTTCCATAGCACAATTAACATAACTTTGTGGTGCCAATGAGGTCGACACCAGCATCGATATACGTTTGTCTCTTGACTCCGAGCACCATCTTTGGACACTAAGCTAAGATTATCTTTGTTCTCTTCCGCCATGTCCAGTTCTTTGTAAGCCTTTGATGTGTTTAGGTGCATAAACGAACGACTGCAAAATCGGAGTGTTGTTTGGTGTAACCGAACCGAACTTCCACCTCACTGGTGACCCCGAGGTGTAATGTCTTCCATTTTTGCCATTTTACTGTGTCCGCGACCTCCGCATCGGTTATTTTGACGTGTATTACATGGACACAGCTTTCGAACAATGACTTCGGCCCAATGCCTAACGCCGGATATTGTGATCGACATGCATCATGTTGCGGGTGATGTACACCCACCAGGACTGCAACACGATGCCTCTCACTTGACGATTATGCCGATTTTGCAGGACATTTTCGAGCCTGCAACAATAAGTGAGGTTAGGAGTGTGCATGACTCCGGCTATCAAATGCCTTTGTTCCCACAACATGTGCCCTCCCTCACTGACAGTGCAGTTACCTCTTACGGATCTCCATGCAGTACGGGACAAATGCCGATTTTTGCAGATGCTTTCTTAGACAACCTCCCACCGCCACGACAACGATTTGCCACGCGGATACCTGCAATGTGCCCGGAACTGCTTCATTCACTGGTCAACCTACTCAGCATATGACCATGCCCGCACCTGCCATAATGCAGCATCAGCACTTGCCTTCCCACTTTGATATCTCGGCCTGCAACAGGAACAATAACTTGTTATCTGTGCCTGACCTCTACCTCCATCCCACTGCTACACCGCAGTGTTTTGTGCCACGACATTTACCTTATCCGCACACCATTTTGAGTGGAGTGATTATGAACAGTGAACTTTCACACATTCTGTCCAACATTCGACATCATTTCCCACACTGTGCTTCTGGACAGCCCGCACCTCCACAGCCTTCCTGCAACACAGGTGGTCCCGGCTCTGATCACACATCGAGCTTTCCGTGGACTAACATGCATTCTCAAACTTTGAACTTTTTCTCACCTGTCACCCAGTCACTCCAGTCGAGCTCCTGCTACCATTCTCGGCACATCTCAGTGCCTCATCCACATCAGTCTTCCACGACATGTCAATTCGAACATACCCACAACGTGTTGAGCTTCCGCAACCACAATTGACACATTACGGTGTCTCACCAGCGCCGGCCTTCCACGTGGCGACGGATCGCACTCAACCACAACGTGTCACCTTTACACTGCCTCCCGCACAGCCGTCGTTGCCACATCCCCTGGAGGCATACTCTCCTGGAATACTACAGCAACAACAGCTCGTCTCAGGCAGTGCCCCAACGAACTCAAATCAACCTGTTCTTCCAAACATTCTACATCGCTTACCGATGCTGCTGTCGTTTAATCTCGACAGAGCTACAACCTGGTTCAAAGACAAAGTGTTTGACCATTACAAACTCATCGAGTCAACCAGATTTCTGTGCCTCATCACCCACCTGCATGACCAGGAGGACTTGATTGCTGACCTGGTCAACGCCCCAGACTCATCTACCCGGTACAATCTAGCCAAAGAGACAGTTCTACGTTGGCTTGCTAGCTCAACTGAGGCAGCAATACAGGAAGTGCTCCATGTTGAGCAACTAGGCAATGACAAACCTTCCCAGCTCTGGAGATGGCTACGTGCCCTGGTCAGCGCCGATCTATTCTCTGACAAAGCTCTCCTTGCCATCTGGTCAGATAAATCCCTCACATCTGCTTTGCTCTGGCTCAAAGGCCTCCTGAACCTGTCGAGCAAAGAATGACGATTGCTGACAAGCTACACGATGCATCACTGTTCCACTTCGCCAGCCACTGCCCACCTGACAAGTGTCAGGCTCAGGCTCATCGCCCTGCGGCCGGACGCTGCCGGGACCGTACTGTGCCGACCATTCCACTCACTCCGGGAAGCAGTAAACAAGCAACTGGGATGTCACCGGCTCTTCCTGTGGTCATGGCCCCTCCTGCAACCAAACCTCCTGCGGCCACCGAACCTCAGCCACCGCCACTGGCAAGGAACTTTCCACAGGAAATGCAACCGCTCACAACATGACAGCCACCCCTGAGTGCTCCATTCTGTCTGGGAACGACCGGATAATTGTGGACGATTTTACATTAAAGATATTTTGTCAGGATACCTTTTCCTAGTGGACAGAGGCGCCGATGTTTCACTGCTGCCCACGTCCTTAGCACTGTCAAACATCTGCCCTCATCATACTTCACTGCAAGCTGTGAATTCAACTAAACTACAATGCTCGGGTTCAACTTCACACATCGTCTCACTCTCCACAAACTGCAAACTCGAGTGGACTTTTTTAGTGTGTGAAATTGACGAGCCTATACTAGGCATTGACTTCTTGTGACACCACAAACTTGCACTGGACCTAGTGCAAAACACCGTGTTTCACCATCCATCTGAGACTCACTTCCCCTGTGCTCCATCGAGCAACCCCTACGCATCAGTCTGGGCTCATCTCATCCGTACATGCTTGTCTCTGTCGACAACGTTACAAGAAACCACGTATAAGTGCCTACACAAGGAAAACTTTGAGCTCTCCCTCCGGCTCCACAAAACACAGCTCCAGCTCCGATGCAGCAAAGGAATTACAGACACTACAGCTAGGACAAAGCAAGGTCAGTAAGTGCGCCAAATCTGCTTGCAACCCCAGGAATCGAGCCTCCATGTGTTTACCTCCCACTACACCTCACAACTGTGCTATCAAGCCTGCCATAACATGTACTGACTGCTCCGCAGGGCCACACCCTCCTAACACGGTAGCGTTTGACACTCGGCCAGACACAAGTGCGCGTGTGCGACGAGCATCACCTGTCCCTGAACTGACGGCTTCTATCCCACCCCTCGCGGACAGCACCTCAAACTATGCAACTTTGGCTCCTGCGCACCACCGTGTGACTGCCACTGACAACACACACAGTGCACCCGCACCTAGCGCTTCGCCCCGATTGTGCTGCCACAGGCTGCATCCTCGGACAATGGACTCACTAACAGCTCACGAGCTCTACCGAGCTCACCTGACCTTGGTGCCACTGCTTCAGGCTGGCGGCCATCTTGTCGCATTGACTCCTGGGACACTTTGCCACCTCGGCTCCTGTGGGATCCGCCGAGTGGCTCCGAACACCACGACCAAGCCTCGCCCACCCCGCCCGCCACGCATTGTAAATAAACTGCCTCCTGCGCCGCCGACAACGTTTGCATCATCACCATCAGCACAGTTCACAAACTTCGCCTCATGCCAGGTCCCCTGATCTCCAGTAAACCACTTCGACTCTGTCCCGAGTGCCTCTCCGACCTTCAAAAGCAGATTTCTGAACTACTAAGCTCCGGTGTCATTGAACCCTCTGCCAGTAGCTGATCTACACCCATACATATGACACCCAAGAAAGATGGGTCCTGGCCCATGTGCAGAGACTACTGTCAACTAAATGCACAAACAATTATGGACACCTTCCCCATACCCAACATTGCCAACTTTACCAGTTCCCTCACAGGTGCGACCATGTTCTCTGTCACTGATTGCAAACGGGCCTACCACCAGATCCCCATGGCACCTGAAGACATCGAGAAGACAGAAATCACAACCCCGATCAGGTTATTTCAGTTTTGATTCATGCCCTTTGATCTGAAAAACCCAGTCCTGGCAATGCTTCATCAACGAAGTGCTATTCGACCTAAAATTCTGCTTTGCATATCTTGATGACATTCTTGTGTTCAGCTCCTCCGTCGAGGACAACATTCGACATGTGCAAACTGTTATGAACACTCATGGCAGCAGGCATCGAGACCAACCAGGACAAATTGCAGCTACATCAACCCGCTGTCACTTTTCTTGGTTTTCGGGTCTCTGCCGACGGCATTTCACTTCCTCCTGAGAAAGTACAAACAATACTAAACTTACCCAGACCTGCGTCATTCAAAGAGCTCCGGCACTTTCTGGGGACGGTTAATTATTATTGCCGACATCTATCTCGGGCTGCCGAGTTTCAGGCTCCACTGATGGACGCCTTGGCAGGCACCAACACTTCTGGATCTCAGCCCATTTCATGGACCCCTGCTATGACTGACTCTTTCACTGCCCTCAAAAATCTTCTTGCTGAGGCCTGCACCATCGCACATCCTCGTCCCAATGCACAGCTTTTCATCACCACAGATGTGAGCGATACTGCCATCAGCACTGTCCTTAGCCAGGCAATCGACGGCCAGACTTCACCTCTGCAGTTCTTCTCGTGCAAGTTCACCAATGCACAATGGAAATATTCCGCATTTGACAGGGAGTTGCTCGTGGTCTACGAAGTGATCAAGCATTTTAAGACTGACCTTGAGGGACGCCCTTTCTATGTTTTCATGGATCACAATCCCCTGGCTGTGGGCATTACAAACCCGCCAGCTGACCCGCCTCCTTGCCGCTTCAGATACATGGAGATCATATCTCAGTTCACCACCGTGTCAGACACATGAAGGGTGCTGACAATGTAGTTGCTGATTTCCTTTCACGAGTTGGCGCTGTTCATTCGCTGTTAGACCTCTCTGAACTGCCTAACCTCTAACCTGCCAACGAGGACACACAAAACCTGATTTCAGACTCTACCTCTTCATCACATTTTGTCTGCACCACCTTCCCTGGCATCATTTTGGTGAGATCTGGTGCGATGACAGTACGGGCACGTTACGCCCCCTCATCCCAACCATGCTCCATCAAGCTGTCTTCAACGCATTGCATAATTTAGCCCACCTCTGTGTTTGTGCATCCGCCCACCTCGTTGCGGAGGTACTCTCAAGAGTACTCCATACTGAGGGGGGGGGGGGGGGGGGGGGGGGGGGGGGGGACATTTGTGTCTAGACTCCGAGCACCATCTTTGGATGCTAAGCTAAGATCATCTTTGCTTTCTTCCGCCATGTCCAGCTCTTTGTAAGCCTTTGATGTGTTTAGGTGAATAAATGAACTACTGCAAAATGTTGTTTGGTGTAACCAACCCGAACTTCCTCCTCAACTTGTTACAGAAGAAACACAAAATATATTACCGTCAAAATTGCATTTCTTACTTAGATCTTCTTTCCCTTCATCACCACTAACCTCATCTCTATTCATTTTCCTAGCAAAACAAAGTTACCTTCACAAATAGTTTGTACTTATGTTTTTTTTTTTTTTTTTTTTTTTTTTTTTTTTATGTCAATCGTCATTGTAAAGTGCTTATATTATCTCATCACTGTTGATTGGGCTTTGTCTTATATATATATATATATATATATATAGTTGTCAGTCAAAAGCACATCACTGTTAAAATCCTTCTTAGTCTCTTCATTATTTTCTGTAGCTTCAAGAGGCGTAAGATATAAAACAGAAAAACTTTTTACTTATCTTTATTTTCTCTTGTTGTTGGTCCAAGTCTTGGATTTAGGAGCACATTCGTGTGGCTGAAATTTTGATTTAACATTGTGGGTTCCTGATGACTAAATAACTGATGAAGATTTGCCTGCATATTTCTTGAATTTTATTCTTTATCCCATTATTAAATATCACACTGTTTTTATGATTTCCACATAATATTCCAAATTACATTGTTAGTGTTGATCATATACATACATCTGTCTCCATCAGAGGCATGCCCACTACTAACTTACATTCTGCAGTACTCACAATATTTCAAAGAGTTTACAAAGCAGAAGAGTTTACAAACTTTCTTGACAAGAGAAGAATTATCACCAAGATATAAGATTATTTTATAAATGAATCCAGAAATAAATTTAATAATTAGCATTAGATAGTGCAATTAATAATATGAATTTAAAGTGTACCATAAATTTCATAATTTCAAATATTTTTAAAAGAAGAGTAATTTTAACTGTACGTACAGAGTACTAACAAATTAATTTCTTTTTATAAATTTAATCCTGAAAGATAATACATTGTCTACAAAATCAAATGAAATTCTTTCAGTGAGACAGCCGAGAATTTTCACCTATACCAGATTTGGGATTAGTCCTGGTATTGGCTACTTCTATAAGAAAAAGGATATGTTAGGAAAGACCGCCCCATTAATCTTTTATTTTAAAATAAGATTTCTTCTACATATCTGCAAATATCTACAATATTTCTAATTAAATCTGCTATTTCTGATCTTGTTGAATGTATCTACAAAATATATATTCCTTGCATTTTATATAAGCTCCTTCATACAATTGTAGACATAACAACCAATCTCTTTTGACATTATAGTCTTCTCTCTATAATAGACACTTGACACTAAATATTTTTTTCCTCTTACTTTTCTATGCCACTCAAGCGCTAGTGACTTTGTGGCAGATTTATGCATCAAGTAACATGAAACATCTCTACTAAGATCTTTGGCTTATAAAAAGGATTCAGGCAGTCCCTTGTTTACTGTTTAACAGTGTCGTTGACTTATGTAAATGTGTTACTTATAATAAAGCATTATTCATTTAATGTGCTGCACTCACTTCAAGGACACCCGTTACTACAGAACATGTTGTGCAGCCAAATCCCTCAGCTACATTCATGGCCATTGCTGAGAAGGTTCACATTGAAATGGCATCTGGCTCACATTGTGAACAACCTTCTTCCTCCACAACAGAGAGCTTCAGTGACATCCACCACGAAGGCAGACAATGCCCCCTCCACAACAACCAAGCCAGCGAGGTACACAGCTACCTCTACTGCTCCCACTGAACCTGTACAAGCCTGTACCTCCACACCCACAGCTGACATGGACCAAGCTCCCCTTGCCAAGTCACTGTGCCCCACAGCAGCCAATCTGGTGTCCGCATCCACATCTGACACTGACCTCACCCATACCACACTCAACAGAAGGCAGCCTTTGCAGCCTTCACTGCCTATATTTTGGGTCAGTCCTTCTCTGTTTAACAGTGCTGCATGTGACTTTGTCTCCTGCCCAGTAGTGCCTACTGCTTGTGTTACTTTAAATCTGTTCAGGGCATTCATAGTACAAATGTTACTTGTCATAGGCTACATACCATCAAAGGACCTCCCGTCCATGTGAAAGCATGCTGTCTCTCAGCTAAGAAACTTCGCACTGCCAAAGAGTGCATTCAGGAATTGTTAAGCTTAGGTATTGTATATCCTTCCAACAGCAATTGGTCATTACCTATTCATCTCATCCCCAGAAAAGGCATAATTTTAAGACTTTGCAGGGATTATGATGGCTCAATGGTTGCACCAATTTAGACAGTTATCCCATCCCTCACATTCAAGATTTTACATTGCAATTTCATGGCGCTCAGCATTTCAGTGTCATTGTTGTAAGGCAGATAACTAGATTACAATGTATAAAGATGACATTCCTAAAACTGCCATTATAACTCCCTTTGGCTTGTTCAAATATTGGTTTATGCCTTACATAGTCAAAAATGCAACTCAGGTGTAGCAACATTTTGTTGACTCCTTATGTCTCCAGTTTCCATTTTATTATGCTTATTTTGATGAAATTTAAAGTTCTCTTCCTCTGCTGGAGAATAAGAGCAGCACCTTTCCCAGGTACCCCATGTACTCTCAGATAACAGCATAGAGACAAACGACGAAACATTGCCGTGTCTGACAGAAGTTACTTTCCTAGGACACCCCATGAAATCTAAAGCATCTAAAGCAAACATCTGAAAGCATCACTCAAACTACAAGCTTACCACTGCCCGTCACTTTTCATGATCTGTGACTTTTCTTGGGCATGATCAGTTTTTTCAGCTGCCACATCCCTCATACCACCTCTCTTCAGGTGACCCTAACTGACACCTTACGAGGCAAGCATACCGAGGGCAATCCCAAAGTCACATGGTCCCAATACATGACTCAAGCCTTTAGCAACCTGAAAATGGCTCTAGCTAATGCAGTAATGCTAGCTCATTTCACTGCCAACAACCCAATTTCAATCACTACTGACACTAGTGATACCACAATCAGCACTGTGCTGCAACAACCTGTAGGCAAAGCCCCTCATTCACTGCATTTCTTTTCCAAAGAAGTATTTGCTTCTTGGCAGAAGTGATCCACCTTTGATAGGTAACTTCTTGCTATCTATGAAGCCATACACTATTTTTGAGAGGATATCGAAGCGCGTGGCATCACTCTTTACATAGACCACTGTCCCCTCAGCAACACACTATGTTATCCTACCAGTGATCTCCCTCCATGCCGCTTTTGGCACATGGACTTTGTAGGGAAGCAGCCTACTCACGCCGTAGTAAATTCACAGCAGTTTTTCCATTGTGTGCCAGCCAGTCCACTGTAACTAGCTCTGACGTCACAAATGTTGCGCAATACTTTAAAAATCAAATAAATAATCTAAAATGTTTCTAGCATGTCAGGAGTAATACTAAATTAATATGTGCTGAATATCAGTTCGATAACTTTAACCATTTTCGAAATTTGGATGTTTTTCTGTAAAAATCATTGGCGCAACAGAAAAGAGCTAGAGACTTCAAAAGTTATAATTAGATTCCTCTTTCATAATAATTTAATAAAAACAGTACTCTGGATCTCACAATTTAAGATTTTAGTTGAAATTCAATATTTTCTGGTTTTTGTCTTAAAACTTAAGGAAGCAAGATAGATTAACTAGGCTAATAAATAAGGCTAGGATGTTTATATTTAAGTACGTTGGAGATCCACTATAACTATGAAGATGTGAGAAGTTTCATTTGAATACCTATAAAACTATAGCGATAGCGTATCTCCAAAGGGCCAGTTCAGAGCTCGTCTACTGCGTGCAGTGTAATTAAATTAATTCTCTCGCCCAAAATATTTAACTTAGCCACGTCAAAATTTTATTATCAATACTTACGTGTGTGTTGAATGCACATTTAAATTAAGAGCTTCATCAGCCATCAGCAAGAGAAGCTATGACTTATTAGGTAACTTAAAGTGGTGCATTACTAGCCCAGCAGCTAGTCGGGAGAGCCGATTTGATCAGGCGTTCCCTTAGCTGTCCGCACCGCAGCTTTATATATAAGAACGCTGCGTGAGGAAGCAAGGCCCCAGTTCTCTCCAGATGCTGAATAGCACGTCATCTGTGTTGGGAGTCGTGTCGCGTCGGTATCATTGCTACAATCAGCCTCAGATGCCGTATTAAGTTACTCGAGATACGCGTAACCATGAAATCATTTGCGAGTGAAGTGTTAATTCTGGGTTGACTTTAATTATCGATCTTCAGTTTGCGTATTGTCGTATTTTCACGCGCCGTTGCGGGACAAACATTCTACCATTATTTAGCGTGGCGTTTGATGAACCTAATCATCAAATTATGGCGAGCATTCATTTAAACATTTAATTTGGACATTTATAGTTGCATCAGCGCATTAGACTCTGAACTGCTCTGTTAGTTAGGTTGTGTGGATTCTTTTGTTTTTCATCTGTGACTTTCAGAATATACTCGACTATTTTAGAAAATCGTTTTTGATTATAAATCCCGGACAATCTCCTAATTCCTCAGAGCTATGAGCTGTAACTATAAGTGTATTCTCAGATGAAGTGGGCACTAGGAATTCTAATTACAGGCTTCACGTTTTGCTAATTACTTTCTGGTTGCCAATATTGTAGTTAGAGAGCCAGTGTTGAGAATGGCGAAAGACAGCATAAATAACATTCTAAATAACGGGAAATGCAGTGCTTCTCCATTCAAACAAACATTTATGCAACAGTTAAACAATTAATTCTATCTGCCGCCCCACAACTTCATTAGCCAATATATGATGGACATCCATTTTATCAAAGGCTCGGATAACACTGTAGCAGACTACATGTTCCACTTTCATACTACTACAAGCCTCTTCAGCTCGGCAAAACTCATGAAATTACAAACTATAGATAATGGGGTGCAGTCACTAACTACAAACAACTCCACCTCCCTGCGCATCCAACCATGTTCTTTTCCTGTCACCACGCAACTGATCTTTTGTGATACATTGACAAACACACTGCGACCACTTATACCTTTTCACCAGACCATCTTTTCTTCACTACATGGACTAGCTCACCTGAACATTATGTGTCGATGGGAAGAGGAGTGGCTGGCAGTCGGTGAAAATAAGCTGTGTCTGGTCAAGGCCACCACGCAGCCATGGCGTACGTCCTACCAGTCATGCAGGTGGGATGAGGTTCTCCTCACTCGCCTCCGCATCGGGCACAGTCCCTTAAGGCATGGTTTTTTACTCCGGCGGGAGGACCCCCCAATCTGCAGCGCTTGTGGTGTCCAGATTACTGTCCGCCACATTTTACTTGACTGTCCTTTATTCTCTGACCAGAGGGCAGTGGTTTCCTTGCCACTGGATTTGCCCTCTATTTTGCAAGATGACACAACGACTGTAGTTAAGGTCTTTTGGTTTTGTGTCCTGTCCAATTTGTTGCCTCGGATTTTAGAGAGAGGATTTTAATGTGCTGCTGGGTGACTGGGTCACCCAGGTTTTAGGTAAGATTACCTATTTGTTTCACTTCAATTTCTGTTCTCTTTTTGTTGTGCTTCCTTTCCTTTTTTAGGGCATTTCTTCTCCTCTTGTTTTGCCTCTGTATGTGAGAATTTGGAACTGCGTCAGGTCTGTGTCTTTTAGCCGTTCTCCTTGTTCGCTGCCTGTCTACATCCCTTCACCACATGTGTTCCTGTTTCTATGCGTTTGGGCACTGATGACCAAGCTGTTTAGTGCCCAAAAACCTCAAACCACACACACACACACACACACACACACACACACCTGAACATTAGAGTGACATTTCACTGAAGTGAATGTTTCATCTGGCTGAACATTAAGAAAGACTACCATGAGGGGGCTGAGCACAAGTAGCATGCCAAAGTTGGTTGCCATGCTCAGCCACATCTTAGACATTTTGAGATTCTGAAGGGACATCGTAAACATGTACATACTGACTTCATTGGTCCCCTAACATCATCTAATGGTCACCCTTCATTCTATCAGACACTGGCCGCATAACAAGGAAGGTAGAGGTGGTCCCTCTGAATGACAACTTAGTAAATACTGCTGAGCATTCATTACCTGCTGGCTCTCCCATTTCAGCTGCCCTTCATCCATCACCATGGGTCAGGGTAAACAGTTTGAATCTTCGCTCTTTGACCACTTGTGCATTCCATGTGGTGCCAAGCAATTTCATATGACAGCTTATCGCCCACAAAGTAACAGATTGGTCGAATGCTAGCACCAAATGCTGAAAGCAGCTTTCATGTGTGACTCAGTCTCTTTTCCAACACACTCCTATGGGCTCTATTGGGCATAGGCACAGCCTATAAAGATGATTTGAAAGCCTTGGTGGTAGAAATCCTTCACAGCAAGCCCCACGTACTACCTGCTGAATTTGTTGAGGGTTCAAATACTACCAATGAATATGTACTGCCTTCTCTAGTGAAGCAAGTTCTCTCTCTTACCATGCACATGTGCATACTGCAACTCCAGGCACACATACATGAAGACCTTGCAGGTCATTACTTTATTAAGTTACAAGATGACTCCATTCATCTAGCCCCAACTCTGCCATATTCAGGGCCTCATCGGGTTCTCATTCAATCAGAAAATACAATGACAATCATTCTAATGACAAACCACAAACAATCTCCCCACAACAGGTTAAATTGGATACACATGTAAGGATAAATAGTGATTTCAGAGAACGTTTTACAATGCATGGTCTTCACAGTAACATGAAAGGAAAAGAAGCCATCAATGCTGAAATATGAATGCTATCAATGACTCTAAAGTCTGTCTGATAAAGAAGTTACTACAGTATCAGCATGACAGGAATGAGAAAGAGCCTATGTCCCTCAATCATTGGTAACAATAAATGAATCTTCTACAGTAAATGAAGTAAAACAATCTGTGTTTGCATCTGAAGTGTCTCCCAGTACAGCAGTCACAACAGACAACTCAACAGTAGTGTCAGAACCATCAATAACAGCTGTAGACTTATCAATCTCTCCAGAAGCTTCAACAGAAAGACTAGCATCAGTTACTAGACCAGCAGTCAGAAAAACAGACCCAAGTCCAGTGCTACAAACTGCCACACAGACATAAACCACAGCAGTAGCCAAATCAATATCATCAGAGCATCAATTATCAACTTCAACTGCAGCACAACCATCCTTTGAAACTCCAGTGGCATCTACAATCCAAGCTTTCAATGAAACTACAGAGTCAACAAAAGTTCCAACATCCACCAAATCACTAGCTGCAATAACAGATTCAGCACTAAAACTGGCAGCTTCCCCAGCATTGACTGAAACATCAGATTCAGAAGCAATTTCATCATCCACTGAAACATTAGCTACATCTTTAGACGCAACATCAAGAATGGCAGCACCTCCAGAGATAAGAGATACAAGGAGCAGGATACATGTAATTATTAAGGGTTTTTGGTACTCAGCCTCAACAAGGAACAGCCGGTAACATCAGAGTACAAACTCCTCTCAAGCTATTTTTAATCATTTAAAAGTAATGATCCTGAATGTAGCAATGCCAAAGAAGGAAAGTTGCTACTCACCATATAGCGGAGATGCTGAGTCATGACAGGCACAATAAAAAGATTCACACACCCACAGCTTTTGGCCATTGAGGCCTTTGTCAGCAGTAGACACACATACACACACACACACACACACACACACACACACACACACACACACACAAATGCAACTTGTACACATGTCTGCAGTCTCAGAGAGCTGAAACTACACTTTCTTAAAAATTTACAGTTGTTAGATCCAAAATATTATAATTCTGAAGAAGTATCAGATGATGATAATAAATATGGTAACATTTGAGAAGTTGATTCAAAATGTCCAAATAAATTAGATGATATGCACATGGATTTAACATAGGCCATAGAAAGATGAAATAAATTGTTAACAACAGTAAATAGTTAAGAAAAGCATGTCTTACATTACAGAAATCTTAAAAAATGTTTAAATTTTGGTTTAAAATTAACAAAAAAATTCACAGATTCCAATCGTTTGAACAATCAGATTGGTTGAAAAAAAAAATCTATATTAAAAAAGACAAAGTAATTTTGAACAATGTATGTATAAACTGATGAATAATTTGGTATTTGGCAAAAGAATGAAAAACATTAGAAATAGACAAAACATTACAATAATAGCATCCAGGAAAATATATAAAATAGATTTCAAAACCAGGTTATTAGCGTACTATTGTACTTTCAGAAAATCTAATTGCAGTTCATGCGGTTCAACAGTAGTAAAATTCAGTCAACCAATTTATATTGGAAAGAGTATTGTAGATTTTCAAAAATAAAAATGTGTGATTATCATTCTAATTTAATGAAACGAAAATATGTCAAAAATTTTGATGTATGTTATATGGATAAAGATTCTTTTATTTATGATATTAGAACCGAAAACTTTTATAAAGATATGAAATTGATGATAAACGAATTTGACACAAGCAATTATCCATAATATAATATATATAAAATTTCACAAATAAACAAAAAGTTTTAAGAAATATGGTTGGTTAACATTGTGGAAAAGTTGTGTTAGAGCATCTTACTTCATGAGCAAAAATGTATGCTGATAAAGTGGAACATAAGAATTTAAAAATGTAAAGGAGTTAAAAAATCAGTTGCAAAAATGAAATTACTTTTGATGATCACAGAAACTGTTTAGTTGACAAAATAAAACAACATTGAAAAATGAATTTAATTAGATCATTTAAACACGAATTATATACAGTTGAATGAAATAATATTGTTTCTAGTACTAGTATTATATTACAAGTTGGAATTAATACCTTATCACATGGACATTATAAAATAAAAGAAAGAAATTCACAACACACAAAAAGTGTAAAATATAAAATTTAATTCGATGTCTAATAAGTTTTTCAAATTGTTCATATTTTTTATGTGTTTTCGGGTATACCTTATGAACAAATTTTCCACAAAGACATTCAAATTTTTGATAAAATCTTTCTTTAGGTTTTTGATAATCAACAAGGATTTTTCTTTTTTTTTAGTTACAACTATGAACATATTTATAAAAATTTGTAGTTTCTCTTTTACAATTATCACAAGTAAATGTTTTTTTTATTCCAGTTATTAATAAGTTATTTTATATGTTCTGACTTATTATCTCAATATTCTTCTACACTGTATTCTAAAGTGTACCTATTTTATGTAAACCAATTTACATCGATACAGTAGTTTATGTAGAAATATATGTTCTTGACTTTGTGTATTGTTGTAACAGCAGAATGACAATATTATTACTATTATTATTATTATTATTTCTTTCCTTTCTCAGACGTTATGTCTGGTTAAAAATGGAAAGTGACGTGGACCTTGATCAAGCGTGACTTCCTTTTAACTGTACGGTATATGTTACATTGCATTTAGGAACTTTCGGGTAATTGAACATGTATCAATAATTACAGATTTCTGTAGTTGTATGTATATGTTTGGATGTAGCTGTATTGCGTTGATGTACTGGTGGATATTGTGTGGTATGACTCCTGTAGTTGACAGTATAATTGGTATAATGTCAACTTTATCCTGATGCCACATGTCCTTGACTTCCTCAGCTAGTTGGATGTATTTTTCAAGTTTTCCTCCTGTTTTCTTCTGCATATTTGTTGTATTGAGTATGGATATTTCGATTAGTTGTGTTAATTTCTTCTTTTTATTGGTGAGTATGATGTCAGGTTTGTTACGTGGTGTTGTTTTATCTGTTTAATGGATCTTTTCCAGTATAATTTGTATTCATGATTCTCCAGTACATTTTGTGGTGCATACTTGTATGTGGGAATGTGTTGTTTTATTAGTTTATGTTGTATGGCAAGTTGTTGATGTATTATTTTTGCTACATTGTCATGTCTTCTGGGGTATTCTGTATTTGCTAGTATTGTACATCCGCTTGTGATGTGATCTACTGTTTCTATTTGTTGTTTGCAAAGTCGACATTTATCTGTTGTGGTATTGGGATCTTTAATAATATGCTTGCTGTAATATCTGGTGTTTATTGTTTGATCCTGTATTGCAATCATGAATCCTTCCGTCTCACTGTATACATTGCCTTTTCTTAGCCATGTGTTGGATGCGTCTTGATTGATGTGTGGCTGTGCTAGATGATACGGGTGCTTGCCATATAGTGTTTTCTTTTTCCAATTTACTTTCTTCATATCTGTTGATGTTATGTGATCTAAAGGGTTGTAGAAGTGGTTATGAAATTGCAATGGTGTAGCCAATTAGCCAATGTATTTATATGAGTGATTGCTTTGTGTATTTTGCTAGTTTCTGCTTGTTCTATAAAGAATTTTCTTAAATTGTCTACCTGTCTGTAATGTAGGTTTTTTATGTCAATAAATCCCCTTCCTCCTTCCTTTCTGCTTAATGTGAATCTTTCTGTTGCTGAATGTATGTGATGTATTCTATATTTGTGGCATTGTGATCGTGTAAGTGTATTGAGTGCTTCTAGGTCTGTGTTACTCCATTTCACTACTCCAAATGAGTAAGTCAATATTGGTATAGCATAAGTATTTATAGCTTTTGTCTTGTTTCTTGCTGTCAATTCTGCTTTCAGTATTTTTGTTAGTCTTTGTCTATATTTTTATTTTAGTTCTTTTTTAATATTTGTATCATCTATTCCTATTTTTTTGTCTGTGTCCTAGATATTTATAGGCATCTGTTTTTTCCATCGCTTCTATGCAGTTGGTGTGGTTATCCAATATGTAATCTTCTTGTTTAGTGTGTTTTCCCTTGACTATGCTATTTTTCTTACATTTGTCTGTTCCAAACGCCATAATCATATCATTGCTGAATACTCCTGTTATCTTTAGTAATTGGTTGAGTTGTTGATTTGTTGCTGCCAGTAGTTTTAGATCATCCATGTATAGCAAATGTGTTATCTTGTGTGGGTATGTTCCAGTAATATGATATCCATAATTTGTATTATTTAGCATGTTGGATAGTGGGTTCAGAGCAAGGCAGAACCAGAAAGGACTTAATGAGTCTCCTTGGTATACTCCACACTTAATCTGTATTGGCTGTGATGTGATATTATTTGAATTTGTTTGGATATTAAGTGTGGTTTTTCCAATTTTTCATTACTATGTTTAGGAACTGTATTAATTTAGGATCTACTTTGTATATTTCCAATATCTGTAGTAACCATGAGTGGGGTACACTATCAAAAGCTTTTTGGTAATCAATGTATGCATAGTGCAGCGACCTTTGTTTAGTTTTAGCTTGATATGTCACCTCTGCATCTATTATCAGTTGCTCTTTACATCCTCATGCTCCTTTGCAGCAGCTTTTTTGTTCTTCATTTATAATTTTGTTCTGTGTTGTATGTGTCATTAATTTCTGTATAATGACTGAAGTTAATATTTTGTATATTGTTGGTAGTCACGTTGTGGGGCAATATTTTGCTGTGTTTGCTGTGTTTGCTTGATCTTTAGGTTTCAGATAAGTTATTCCTTGTGTAAGTGTATCAGGGACTGTGTATGGGTCTGCAATGTAATTGTTAAATAATTTAGTTAGATGTGAATGTGTTGACGTGAACTTCTTTAGCCAGAAATTTGCTATTTTATCATTTCCAGGAGATTTCCAATTGTGCGTAGAATTAATTGCTCGGGTGACTTCATGTTGCAAAATTATCACTTCAGGCATTTGTGGTATCATCTTGTATGAGTCTGTTTCTGCTTGTATCCACCGTGCGTGTCTGTTATGTCGTACCGGGTTTGACCATATGTTGCTCCATAAGTGTTCCATGTCTGTTATGTTTGGTGGATTGTCTATTTTAATGTGTGTGTTATCTATTGTCTGGTAACATTTCTTTGGGTTTGTGTTGAATGTTTGGTTTTGTTTCCTTCTATTTTCACTTTTTTTGTATCTTCTAAGTCATTTGGCCAATGCTTGTAATTTCTGTTTCTTTTCATCTAATTGCTCTATCGCTTCTTGTTGTGAGATTTTACCTAACCTTTTTCGTTTTTTGTCAGATATTTCATTTCTTATAAATTGTGTTAGCTGTCCAATGTCTTTTCTCAGTTTTTCTATTCTGACCTGTTGCCTGTGTTGCCATGCTGGTTTTGTGAGTTTCTTCTGTGTGTTGGTTGGTTCTGATCTCTGCCTAGTGTGTATATTTAGTGTAGTGAGTGGTCCTACATAAACCAGTAGTTGTAACTCTTCCGTAGTTGTATTTTCATTTATTTTGTTGTGTATGATTGTGTTGATAGTTGTTATTGTTGTTTCGACTTGTGGGTTATTTGGTGGTCTATGCAAGAATGGTCTAATGTCTGTATTTGTGTCTTTGTATTCTATATATGTCAACTGAAATTTTTCTTCTGTATCTAACATGTGTGTTACTTCATGTTCTATTTGTGCTTGTTCTGGTGGCTGTCTTCAGATTTTGTTTTCCTCTGATTGTTTAATTGATGCATGTTGTTCTTTGTTTGTTTGCTCTGGGATGTTTGTGTCCATTACTGTATTTTCTTCTTCTTCTGATTGCACATTATTTTGTTCCAGTATTTGTTGTACTTGTTGTTTGATGTTTTCTAATTCTGTTATTTTTGATTATTACATGATTCTGATCAGCTAGTCATTGTTCAGTTAAAAATTTTAATTCTGGGTATCTGGTAATAAATGTTGTGTATACTTGTGATCTGAATCCAGTTGTGTTGGTTCCTAAGTTTGTTGCTTGATAATAACAGAAGATGAGGTGTCGGTTAACTTCATCTGACCATCTCATCCTCTGTCTTTGTTTTCCTTCTAGAGTAGTTGCAGGAAGCATGTCCTGCAAAACACCTCTATTTGGATTTAAATCATTTTTCGTGTGGCTAGCAGTGTTGTTACCATTGTGGACGGGCATAGGGTTCAAGCGTCGTCCCCAACCATGACAGCGCTTGTCCAAGGCTTCATTAGTTCTGTCCTGAACCAAATTATTATTATTATTATTATTATTTATGTTTCTCTTTCAAACAATCAGTACAACACTTTTTGGATGGGTATTATTATAAGTAATTTTTATTTCATCATGAATTCCTTTTCCATGTTTTCACAATGGACAAAAGATGTTATTTTCACATTTCATTTGTAAAGAGCAAAATTTATTATAATTTAAAAAATTATTTCTTCATTAACTCTATTTGATTAACTTCATCTCTATAAAATGAAATAACTATGGAAGGACATATTCTTAGAATAATGTGATTTCTTTTTTTAGAATTTTAAAGAAATAGTTTTGGATGGAGATTTGACAGTAATTTTCACTTGGAATTCAAGAAAAGATCAAAAATATTTAACACTTCAGTGGAATTACTAGTAATGATAATACTACACTTCAAGAAGAAGATACAATTGTTGTAAAATGTATGGAAATTCATGTTCCTGTTAAATGTGAACCAGAATATTCTCTTGAACTAGAATAAGAAATATTAATAAATCCAAAAACTCTAATTTCTTTCATTGAATTACACACAATTGAATTTGCTGGATAAAATGGAAAACATAATTATGGACTAGATATTACTAATTATTGTAATCCTGTTGCATTTGTTAGGCCTCACGGTATTTACATTTCTTTCCAAACCAATTGAAGAAATAGTTCAATAATTATTCTTTATATCATCAAGTTAAATTACAAAATATCTAAAAAATGGAAGAAATGAAGTTTTTCCACAAAAATATAGAATCTTGGTCTGCAGAATAATTTTATAAATCTTATGATGCTTTTAGGAACTTCAGTAGAATAATGCAGTTAAATAATGATGTAAATGTAAATCCATTCAATTTTGTTCAAAATTATCCTATCTACTTAATAAATATATCTAGAAGAATGAATGTATTGAATACATAAAAGACAACAATGAAATTATGTGCATTTGTAAATGAAAATATACCATATGATGCAGTTGTATATGTAATTATATATGGTAGAAAGAATTTAACTTATGATTCACAACATACAGTTTCAACTGAAAATATTTAATCAAATATATAAAAAATTAGAAGAAGTTATAGGAGTTTCAACTTCATGCTTACATTGCCTTTTGAAGCATTTCCAGAAAGACAGAGAAAATAAAACTGAAAAATTTAGATATTGAAAGATTAACTTATATTTTGTTTGTTTCTTGCAAAGTATTTAAAAATAATATATAGCCGCAAATGTAATCTTTTAATGGCTTTGTAATTTATGAAAATCATAACTCTCCTCTATATCTGTTATTAATAATAATAATCAGGTATATTTCTTGCAGCAATAGATAAGAGAGTTTTATTTTTGAATTTCTTTCAAAATATTGATATTTTCCATCATAATAATTTGCTATTTTTTCAGTTATGTAAAATGCACAGTTTAATTTTTTAATTTCTTCCAAAATATCTATATCTGTTTTCTCTTATCATAAAATGATCATATATGTCATTCTTCAGAATAAAGTGCTTTTAAACGATCAATAGCTTTATTATATGCTTCATTTCTCAGATGTTCTGTAATTAATGATGGTTTAAATTTGTTAGCAAGCTTTACATTTCATTTTTCCTCTCTTGGTTTATCAAAAATATCTTCACCAAATTTAAATTCATCCCACACATTAGCCATTTTTCCTTTTAACTGATGAAGAACAACATTTTATTAATTTTTTTATGCTTTTAAAATAAAAAATTCTGTCATGGGAATAGATAAAATTTTGACTGTGAGATCTAGAAAAAATAAAATCTTATTTTTAAAATGAGAAATTTTAAGAAAATATGCTCTTTGGTCCAGAATTCTCATGAATATACTACTTGATTTCATACAACAGCAGGAGAACTCACATGGTTATCCCATGCACCTTGACTGCAAAATTGTATGTCAGTCTGGTGACTGAACCTGATGTGCTGCCGTTCATGAACAGCATTCCAGGGGATGTTTCCAACAGGATAACATCCGTTCACAAACAGTTGCTGCAACTCAACATATTCTACATAGTGTCAACACGTTGCCTTGGCCTGCTCAATCACCAGATCTGTCTCCAATCAAACACATATCACACATCATTTGGCGACAACTCCAGCGTCATCTATAAACATCATTAACCATCCCTGTAATGACCAACCAAATATAACAGATTGGGACACCAATGCACAAACTGACATCCATTACCTTTGCAACACAATGCTTGCACATTCTGGCAGTTATTAATGTACCAGCATTTCACATTTGTAATGGCTTATCTCGTTCTTACATTAATCTGTGATCTCACAATGTTAATCACTTGAATATGTTACCTAGACAAAAGTATTCTAGAAATTTCATTAATTTGCATGAATTATTCTTTAGTGTCTTGATTTTTTCCATAAGTGTATTTAGCTATCATGAACTGACGGTCTGTAACATTTTAAGTTAAGAATATGTTACTGTTCATTTGGATAATAACAAAATTGAGTCATGTATTAATGAAGGAGTTACAGTGCAATATTGAAAGAAAATTAAATGGCTGTTATCAAAATTTATGATCCCTTAACTGATGTTAAAAACAAAAGAACATGTTTTACACACACAGCTGCAATCAAAACATATCAGATTAATTAATATTAATAAAATATAAATCAAAGAGTTAAATTCCCCATAATTTTGAAAATATTGCCGTTTTGCAAAATCTAACACCAGTTCTGGAATCAGCACAAAAATTTCTTTAAGGTGATATATTTTCACATAATTTTACAGTAATTTTAAATACTGGGTAAATCTTACATTTATTTTATTTTCCTAAGATGGCAGAACAAGTTTAAGGGGGCATATCTCATACAATATTGTTGGTACCACATAATTAATTATGTTTAATTTAATATATGATTCCTTTTAATCACGACATTATTTAATATAGGATTAAAATACAGAGGACTAATTCTTTTATGTTAAACTCATAAAATTAAAGTGGTACTAGGCCTCAGGTGGCTTAATTTTACCGTGAAGTACATGTTTCTACTCTGTAACCTCACATATCCTAAATTAGTAGTGAGAAACATGTTTATATATAGATTCTGAAGAGATGTCACATGCATTTTAGTGGGAGTTGATGTGAGATAGACCATTCTGATCAACAATGCCTGTATTTTTATGAAAGCCTGTGAAAATTAACTTGACAACAGTCCAAAAATGTGGCCGATCGCCATTATTACTGACAGCAATATTTGCAAGCGGTGGTTACATAAAAAATGTCATACTATAAATAAATGGTTCTGATTCACTTATGTGTGAGTAGTGAGATGAACACTGGGACTGAACTCCTGGAATGGACAGCAGACAGTGTAACTCATCATGGTTTTTCAATGAAATCCATAAAAATATTTTTGTGGCATAATAAAACTGGGACTCAGAATGTAACTGCTTATTGATCGGAAGTTTAGAAAACATCATGAAGAAAAAAACTTGGTTTTTAATCAAGTAAAGAAATGAGATGGCTTTAGAAGTGAATACAGCATAATGGATCATTTTCATGTCATGAGCAAACTTAAAGAAAAGGGGCAAGGAACAAGACTTGCCACTTGGCCCCAAATTCATAAATTTTTTAGAAAGAAACAAAAACCATTATTGACAGTTCCTGAGTTAGAAAAATTGATTAATTACTGTATTAAAGAGGTATATGATTGGAGTTACTTGCAGAAACAGAAAAAAATGGATGAGTGAACATACTGTAGAACAAGAGATAATTATGATTACAATGCTAATTAAACTGATTTGAGAAGTGCATATAGTGAGATAAATTGATGGTAGATGGGTGAAGGATGTACTGCGCTGCGCTGCATTCCAAAGGGCTATAAAAGACATATGCATAACAGAAGCAGGTAGATGACATTGTGACAAGAGAAACATGGGTGCACATGGATGAAGATCGTAAAGCATGGATGTCAAACACTTGATGCTGTTGCTGATAATGGTGATGATTCTGAACACTATAAATACAACTCCTATTTATTTCAAACCACTAGCAGAATGTGATGGTATGCTATGTTTAAACAAGAATTTACATTCAACATATGGCTAGTTTCTTACTTCTGCATAAAAAAATCTCCATTTTGTCATTACCACACACTAGTGCATACCCAGGATTTACTAAATGAATGTGCTTGAAAACTGTAAAATAAAAGCATGCTGTAGGTTTGTGTACAAGGATATTGTGAGATGTTCTGAATTCTTTCATGTAGCTGTTTTGAATTTAGGTAAACAGGGCTTCAGTTAGTTATCATTTCTTATTTATTTTAATTCCAACATTTTCTGTTCAGTGAGTCATCTTACATTGGCAATTAATCTTAACAGTAAGCCTAAGTTGTCTATGATATCATGATATCAATAAAATATACATTTCACAAGCACCACCACTTTACTTGCCATTACCATTCATTTACAGACTGAATGAAGGAAGATATATTAGAATTTGAAATAACCATACTCCTAGAAAAGGTTGGGGTGGGAGGGGGAGGGGGGGGGGGGGGAGGGGCGGGGATAGGTTAAAAAATTCAACACATTTGGCTAAATGTCTTTTGAACCACACAGTGCAAATATCAAGATTCTGTTCACCACCAGTGACATACCAAAAGAGACAAACAGACAGACTGAAAAGTCACTTCTCACTTTTACGGTTGTTGTCTATTATATATGCCATTTTTCTTTTTCTCATAGGGGACAGCTGTGTTTCGATTACCAGAAAGTGGAGTTATTTTATATGAGCTCAGTGGAACATCACAGCCACCACCAGCAACTTCTAACCTAGAAATAGAAGTTCCCTGCAAGACTGACTATACTGGCAGTATTACTGCAAGAAACTGGTTGACTAAAACACAGAGATTTAGTGTATTTAATGAACTGATTAAACCTGACAAGTATGATCCAGTATTCACTATGTCAGGAGCTGAATACATTGATATACCAGCCAACAGCAGTCGGGAATATCAGTTTCATTTCTTTGTGTATAAGGAATGCACACTTACATTCAAGGTAATATATGTATTGATCACCTCACTATTTGTGTTTTCCTTGCTATATTTATAGAACAGAAAGTACATCAACCTTAATATAATTTGTATACAGGCAACAGAACAGAAATCTATAGAATGTACTCAACTTATATAAGTCACAATGGCTTTCTGAAATTTGCTGTACTTTGTAACTTTTTCATTACATTTCAGTGTAAAAATTTGTTGTCCAAAGCTACCAACTACTTCTGGCTGAACAATTGTCTCTCATTGGTGGCACATAATGTCAGTTCATACTCTGTCAACATATGTGCTAGTACAACCATCCAGTAGTAATTGAGATGAACCACATATTTACTCTGCTATGAAATCTTTACAGGTTATCAGCTGAGTGGCATCATCTTCTCGTACCAATGTTTCAATGGACTGTGTATCCACTTTGCCTGAAGATGACTGATTTGCAACCCATCGAAATGTTGCAACTAGAAGACAATGCCACTCAGCTGATAACCCATGAAGATTTCATAGCTGAAATAAGCCAAAAAAGCCTGCAATCACATATAACACATATTTACTGTATATAAAACATTTCTTGAGTAAGTTGTAACAATGTTTTTATAGAGTCATTTCCTTGTCAGCTTCAAACATTTTTATATTTTAAGTGAACAGGCCCATAGGACCACTCACAGCTGCAAGGCTCCTCTTCTAATGAATTCTGTTTGCTGCTTTGTGTTGCCAGACACCCTTTCTACCAATCAGCAGCAAAATCTTGTGGATTCCACCTCTCCAGCTTTTCTTTGGTTTACATAATGTTCTTCTTCACTGGGAATAAAATCCATGAATTTTAAATACCATTGATGACATCACCTGTCCATATCAAAAATTTGTTTTTCATCAGGCCTGCTATATCTGGTCTGTTGTAGATCTTAACTACCTCACAATTATGCCATATCCTCTATTCCCCATTGATCTCATCTTTTACTGGACTGTAGAACTTCCTTAAGGCTTTTGGGTTGAAAATGAGAAGATTATTTGAATATTTTTTCTGAACTCTCAAATATGCAGTGCTGTGGATTAGATCAGTGTTTTGTACTGTTGGAGTCTGAAATGCCTTGAGAGACTGTATGATTTAAAAGGCTGACCTAGACTGATATCTTCACATAATGTGTCTTCCGTACAGGTCACTTCCACAAATCTAAAATTATGAATTCTTTCGTAGGATTGAGTTCTGCTTACCAATGCCTGAGATGGGTCTCTTGAATAGGCATGAGTCCTGCTCAGCATCAAATATTTGCTCTTCAGTTCATTCACAAGGTCACTGATCTTGCTCTCTGCTAACTCTATGCTGTTGCCCACCCACATCAGTTCTTGCTTGGATCTAGACAATAGGGCCACATCATCAGTAAATACAAAATGTGTGAATTTCTCATTGTGGAATGTTATCTTGGTTTTTCCCATGTTAATTTCCATTTTGTTCTCCTGCGCCCACTTCTCAAGTTGGTTGGATGCTCTTTGCAGGTTGAGTCTGGAGTTCGATCTGATGACCATGTCGTTTGCATATATATATATATATTTTGACGTCCTCCATTTCTTGTCTTATCATCTGTACAACATTGTATGTGGCAATATTGAAACGTAAAAGGTTTAGTGGGTCTCCCAGCAATACACCATTGGTTTGTGTTATCGTTTTCAACATGCTTATGTCATCTGTGATCTGAATGAAGTTGGCCGTCAGCATGTTATGGATCAACAATGTAAGTTTATCTTTCCCTGTTATTGATTCTAGTTTTGAGATCAGTATGTGCCTGTTTAGTTTATCAAAGGCCTTGGTATAATCTATGAAGACTGCATGCAATTTTCCTTGGGGATGTCTTAAAGTGTCATCTATTAAGTTGCTAATGGCATGTAGCGTGCTCCTGCCTTTCTGGAATCTGAATTGTTCTTCTGGATCCTCTGGTCTACTTCTTCAGAAACTTGCTTCATGGTAATGCTTGTTATAAGGGACATTCAAAAATAAATGAGCAAGAGCCTGGAATGTGCAAACCAGTGACAGAAGGGTAATATTGTGGTGTGTGTAACGAGGTGTGGTCTGACCAGGGCGTGGAATTCCGCACCCCGTCGCTAGAGAGCACGTGTGCACATCACCTAACTATACAGAGCTAGCAGCAGCATGCAACAATCGTCCAACGCTGACAGTCTAATTTCAAAACGTGACATGGAGGCATCAGCACAAGAGTAAAGAGGTGTTGTTCATTTCCTGACAGTGGAAGGAGTAGGAGGAATGGACATTCATCGAAAAATGTCACAAGTGTATGTCAAACATTGCATGTCCCTTGCAAAGGGTCAAAGCATGGTACAAGCGCTTCAGGGAAGGATTGGTGTTGTTAGCCAATGATGCATGGTCTGGAGCACCACACTGCATTACCCGTGACATCACCCAGCTGGTGGATGCATTAATTACCCAGGACCACCGAGTGACAGTGAAAGCCAAGCTGCCGTGGTGGGATTGAGTGCCAGAAGTGTTCACACCATCATGAAGGAACGACTGCACATGCACAAAGTGTGTGCCCAGTGGGTGCCCCACAGTCTTCAACCACACCAGGAAGCATGTCAGATAGTCCAGCATCTTGCTCATCTGCAGCATTATGCGCAGGAAGGGAATGCATTCCTGGCACGAGTGGTGGCTGGAGATGAGTCATGGTTCATCACATCTAACCAAAATCAGAAAAACAAAGTCTCCAGTGAAGCATCCAGGATCACCACCACCAAAAACGGCAAGGTCATCCACAAGAGTGCAGAAAAGATTATTTTGACATTCTTCTATGACCAAGATGGCCCACTTCTGATTCACTTCCTGCAGCAGGGGACAACTGTGAACGCCCAGCATTACACACAAACCTGGACCACCAGTAGGGTCATTCTGCTCCACAACAATGCAAAGCCTCATATGGCCAAAACAGTCACAGCACTCCTGCAGAAATTCAAATGGGAGGTTCTCAGCCACTACCCATACAGTCCAGATCTCTCTCCCTGTGATTACGCCATTTTTGGTCCCCTTAAAAAGGCTCTGAGGGGGAAACGATTCACCTCGGACCATGATGTCCAGCTGTACATGTGGAACTGGTTAACATCACAGCCCCAGGAATTTTGTGAGACAGTCATTCACTGCCCCGTGTCACCGTGGGACAAATGTCTCAACAGCCAGGGTCAATACTTCTAACATACAGGTATTGATGTCTGTAATTATGCTGCTGGCTCATTTCTTTTTAACGCCCCTTATAGTATCTTTAATGTGCATTTTCCAGGGCAATTCCTCTGTAGGAGTTTGGATCCATTTGGTTGCCTTTCCCATTAAATAGCAACTTAATTGTCGACATCCCCCATATTACAGGTATGTTGCCCTCTTGCAGACATAAGTTTAATATATCTGTTATTGGTTGGAGTAGTAGGCTAGTACAACCTTTTATATGTTCATTATATATCCTGTCAGGGACTGGAGCCTTATTGTGTTTTAGAGACGTTATTATCTTGTGCACCTCTTCTGTCATGAAGGGCTTAGTTTCCGCTAGGTCTGTCTCCACAGTGATCGGTTCATATCTATGTTGAGAATGTTACTGAAATGTTTTTCGCAAACTGTCATATCTATTTGTCCACTGCTTTGAGCTTTTCATGGCCTCGGTGCTAAGTATGGGTCCTTTCTGGCTTCCTCCACCATATTGATTGCTTCCTCTTCCATGTAATCCTTTCGTTTAGTCTTCAGAAGATTTTTGTATTCTTTTCTGATTTGGCTGTAGGATCTTATATCCTCTGGGCTCTGGCTGGATTTTGAAATATGTAGTGTCTGGAGGGTGAGCTTTCTTTTTCCATAACATTCTTCTTTGAACTGTTTCTGTGCTCTCCTTTTGGAATTGTACATTAGGGAGACTGAATCGTTTTTATCATGGTTATGGTGCCCAATTCAATGCCATTTCCCTTTATGTGTTTCTCAGATTCTTTCCATTCTTCTGCCTTCTGACTTAGTACATGGCTATTTAGCTGCTGTGAGGCTTTAATTGTTGTGGCTTATACTCTGCTCTTCATGTTTGGGACGCAAAAGTTGGCCACAACAGCATAGTGTTTCATCTGCTGAGTAACATACTTTATAATTATTTAACGTGATGTTGGATCCCTTGAAGAATATTAAGTCTATGGTGCTACATCCTGAGTGTGCAAAGTATGTCCATTTGTCTGCCTTGTTGACCAGGGTCATTTGTGACTGAGTAAAAAAATTGGTACTTTGAACATGAGTGTCCTTAGGAAACTACTTTCAACTGTCCACTAGTCTTTTTACAATCATCACAGACATTAAAGAGCACAGAATACTACATATACTTCTCTTGTTCTTATTTGCCCATACATGAAACTCTATGGACTATACAGCAAGTACTTGTCTGCAGCCGTTCGGTCACCATGTCCATCTTTTTTTCTCGTGGCTGTTCTTTTTTGACCTGCACATACAAATAAACTATGCACACTTGGCTGGTCCATTTCTCCTATTCATCTCTAAAATATTGGGTGTTCGATATGGAAGGCCGAGTGATTATAGAATTTCCTCCAAAATTCTCGAAGCACTACATATTCCCCCCCTTAAATCGAAAATGCAATATTTTATAAAATCATTGTTGTTGTGGTCTTCAGTCCTGAGACTGGTTTGATGCAGCTATCCATGCTACCCTATCCTGTGCAAGCTTCTTCATCTCCCAGTACTTACTACAACCTACATCCTTCTGAATCTGCTTAGTGTATTCATCTCTTGGTCTCCCTCTACGATTTTTACCCTCCACGCTGCCCTCCAATGCTAAATTGGTGATCCCTTGATGCCTCAGAACATGTCCTACTAACCGGTCCCTTCTTTTTGTCAAGTTGTGCCACATACTCCTCTTCTCCCCAATTCTATTCAATATTTCATCATTAGTTATGTTATCTACCCATCTAATCTTCAGCATTCTTCTGTAGCACCACACTTCGAAAGCTTCTATTCTCTTCTTGTCTAAACTATTTATTGTCCATGTTTCACTTCCATACATGGCTACACTCCATACAAATACTTTCAGAAACTACTTCCTGACACTTAAATCTATACCTGATGTTAACAAATTTCTCTTCTTCAGAAACGCTTTCCTTCCCATTGCCAGTCTGCATTTTATATCCTCTCTATTTCAACCATCATCAGTTATTTTGCTCCCTAAATTGCAAAACTCATTTACTACTTTAAGTGTCTCATTTCCTAATCTAATTCCCTGAGCATCACCCGACTTTAATTCAACTACATTCCATTATCCTTGTTTTGCTTTTGTTGATGTTCATCTTATATCCTCCTTTCAAGATGCTGTCCATTCTGTTCAACTGCTCTTCCAAGTCCTTTGCTGTCACTGATAGAATTACAATGTCATCGGCGAACCTCAAAGTTTTTATTTCTTCTCCATGGATTTTAAGACCTACTCCAAATTTTTCTTTTGTTTCTTTTACTGCTTGCTCAATGTACAGATTGAATAACATCGGGAGAGGCTACAACCCTGTCTCACTCCCTTCCCAACCACTGCTTCCCTTTCATGCCCCTTGACTCTTATAACTGCCGTTTGGTTTCTGTACAAATTGTAAATAGCCTTTCGCTCCCTGTATTTAACCCCTTCCACCTTTGGAATTTGAAATAGAGTATTCCAGTCAACATTGTCAAAAGCTTTCTCTAAGTCTACAAATGCTAGAAACATAGGTTTGCCTTTCCTTAATCTTTCTTCTAACATAAGTAATAAGGTCAGTATTGCCTCACGTGTTCCAACATTTCTACAGAATCCAAACCGATCTTCCCCGAGGTCGGCTTCTACCAGTTTTTTCATTTGACTGTAAAGAATTCGCGTTAGTATTTTGCAGCTGTGACTTATTAAACTGATAGTTCGGTAATTTTCACATCTGTCAACACCTGCTTTCTTTGGGATTGGAATTATTATATTCTTCTTGAAGTCTGAGGGTATTTTGCCTGACTCATACATCTTGCTCACCAGATGGTAGTTTTGTCAGGACTGGCTCTCCCAAGGCCGTCAGTAGTTTTAATGGAATGTTGTCTACTCCCGGGGCTTTGTTTCGACTCAAGTCTTTCAGTGCTCTGTCAAACTCTTCACACAATATCATAGCTCCCATTTCATCTTCATCTACATCCTCTTCCATTTCCATAATATTGTCCTCAAGTACATCGCCCTTGAATAGACCCTTTATATACTCCTTCCACCTTTTTGCTTTCCCTTCTTTGCTTAGAACTGGGTTTCCATCTGAGCTCTTGATACTCATACAAGTGGTTCTCTTTTCTCCAAAGGTCTCTTTAATTTTCCTGTAGGCAGTATCTATCTTACCCCTAGTGAGATAAGCCTCTACATCCTTACATTTGTCCTCTAGCCATCCCTGCTTAGCCATTTTGCACTTCCTGTCAATCTCATTTTTGAGACCTCTGTATTCCTTTTTGCCTGCTTCATTTACTGCATTTTTATATTTTCTCCTTTCATCAATTAAGTTCAATATTTCTTCTGTTACCCAAGGAGTTCTACTAGCCCTCGTCTTTTTACCTACTTGATCCTCTGCTGCCTTCACTACTTCATCCCTCAGAGCTACCCATTCTTCTTCTACTGTACTTCTTTCCTCCATTCCTGTCAATTGTTCCCTTATGCTCTCCCTGAAACTCTGTACAACCTCTGGTTTAGACTGTTTATCCAGGTCCCATCTCCTTAAATTCCCACCTTTCCCACCCTAAAATCATTAGGTAAACTTATACCACATACAATTCTAACATTATACATTGCAACACAGCTCTTTGTACTTATTTATAGTAAATTTTAACTAAGTTTTCCTTCATTTTACTCTTACGCTAAGTTGACATCAAACTCGAATATTTCATGGTTCTCTGATAAGTTTTCCTAATATTTAGGATTCATTAGGACTCTGTCTCCATTTCCAATCATAAACTCCAGGTGTCACTGACCCTTTGTTATGGTTGCTCTTTAACTACGATTCTGTACTGTTTTTCTTTTCCTTTTTTTAGTACTTATCTATTTCATTATCTACAGTTTCTCATAGTCTGGAGGAACTCTGGGCAAATAAAATTATTCTTTCAGACATTCTTAAACATACAACATGACACTGCTAGTAAAATAAAGAATTCAGACTTACCAGAATAATTTCTGCAAAATGTGTGACTTTTGTCTTGATACTGCCCTTTTACTTTTAGGCACAGACTTATATCTTACCTATGCGTTGATTCTATGAATGCTCTTCCTCCTTCTGTTTTGGTAGATATGCCCCTTTTAACTTCCTAATCTATGGTACAGGTCAATCCCCTTGTTGGAGCTCCTGCCTGGACAGTATAGGTCAGCCTCTCTTGGGTCCGTCTATCTGCCCTTTTCATCCAATAAATGCTGGGTCCACCCTCCTCCTCCTTCCTGAGGAGGCATCTTAGTTCATTGCCCCAGTATACATCTTTATGTACACCATAATTAAATATTATCTGGTAAAATCAAAATCTACTTCATACTTTGTACTCGCTCTTTAATACCTCACTTCATATCCTAGATTCCTCCTTTATACAAGAACTTCTACACTTCTAGCCTACATCATGCCTACATCCGTATTCAATACATTTTATGCTTACTTGGGTTATAAGAGTCCCACTATCCTACACATCATCAGACTATTTAATAGACTGATCCTCCTTAATAATTTCTCCTCTGGCTTACATCCCCTTTCCTTATCCCCATATCCTCCTGATGCATACTTGATGTAGAATTATCCTAGCTTTCTATGCTTCTGTACATATGTGATATGGGGTCATTATTAAGACAATGTAGAACCGTCACCAATAAGAACAATAGTCATAACATTTCTTCCACATCTAAACATTTTTTGGTACTTGCGCATATGTGATGTAGAACCATCACCACAAATAGAAATGTGTGTATATTCTTCTATGTGCACATACTTTCCCCCTACAACACTTGACAGTTCTCACAATATTTCAATCTGTACTTCCCCTGTTTGCATCTTTGTGTTATGTTGTGTGTATGCTTAAGTGTGTTTGTGTACCCTGATTCTTCAGCCAACTTATGTGAAATAAGTTCAAGGTTATGATGCACCACGGAAATTGAGAAGTACTTCAGTGATAGAATTATATGCATGTGGAAAGAGGGAATGATAGATAGGTACTCAATAGAGAAGTAAGAAAGGAAAAAATAGAGACGGTTGCTAAGATCAAAGAAGTGAAAGAATATAGCCCCAAATACAGGAAACCCTTCCCACCCCCCTATCCCAGGATCCCTACTTCTTCAGTACTTGAGTGAGACACCAGAGGAGGTATGATGTTAAACGTCTCCTACAGAATGGACATTCTCACCTTAACCTTTGAAGCCCCCAAAGAAAAATCTTAGCAACCCCTACGGAACAGCAGATGTTGAAGAATCAGTCACACTTGTGTGCAAGGGTTGTCTGAAAGGTGTGATGTGTGTGTAGTGTTAGTCATTCTTTTACCTACACTACCCACCCCTTTCAAAATCGATACAAACCCTCTCATTTACACCACATTACATAAAAGGTATAAAATATTGTATAAAAAAGAAAATTATAGACTACAATTAAATATTTGTCTAGTTACTCAATTTATATTATACTTTTATACTCATAAAAAATCCTCTACTCAGTTCATGTCACCTTGACATCACTATGTTTAAATAGTACCATCATATTATACTGTCCACTCTCTTGATATGTGGATGGCAGAAGAAACTGGCTGGTGAACCACATTTATATTAGATCTTACAAAAGGTAAAAAAAATTATCTGTTACGTAATGTTTCATACAAATTTCCATCTTCTATTAATCTAATATTTCTTGGTAACTCTCAAAGAACAGCTTAGGCAAAACTAAGACCTAACTGTATTTTGGTACTGGGAGTCAAGTTGCTCGCTGACTAGAGCAGAGCAATGGGTTACTTAAATACTCAAGAACTTTTTCTAACTTTACCTTGATGATTTAATGCTAACTACAGCAGAATGCATGGGTAACCTAAATACTCAAGAGTGTCTTCTAACTCTACGCTGATGTCGTGATTTAACACAGAACATGCAGTTGACTTACATCTACATCAGGCACTAATTGTTATGGATGTAGCTGTGTATATATTAAATCAGAATCCATCTGCATTTAGAGAGCATATTATGAGACAACTAATAGATTCTTCAGTCTTGACTTGGTATAACAACACAATTTATTCTGATGATTACATAATGTGGACCAGAAGCAAAATCAGCCCCTTTGAGACTACAAGAACCAGTATACCCTTCATATTAGTGATTTGCAGTAGCCATTGCTTGTCAGTTAAGTAAAAATAAGGATGGAGTAGCAATAGGACCATAGGATAGTATAAGAATGGTAGTATAATTTGAGATTTGAAGGGAATTCGGTGCACGAAAAGTAGTTTCAGAAGGAACACCGAAAACAACTTGGGAGCCATCACTAGTCACTCCATCCATTAACACAGAATGTTAACATCCCTGGGGGGACATATGTGACTCTGTGACTCTGCCCAGATCCCACGGATCTGACATTAACCTCACTCGATTGCTTACAGACCAATACTTCTCATTAAATTTTATGTGAAGGACTCCCCACCACAAAACAATTACCATTTTACTACAAAGCATGACATTAAGTAAAGTTATTCTATGTTCTAATCTGTCCTGGACAAGTTTGAATTCTTTCTTTGAGTTGTCTCTAACATTGTTATTATCGTTATGTTTGGAAAAAGCAAGAGTCGAAACGTTTCCGGAGATTATACTCTCAGTAATTTCTCGATCTATAATTATCTCAAAAGGTTCCACCAGACTACTTACATTTATCATGTCAAAGTTGTCCACTTTTTCTCTGACATTCTGTTCTACATTATTTACCCACAAACCAACAGCTCGTGTAGTAATAACTTCTATGCTAACACCTGGAATTTTCGATTGAATAATCGATATTACATCCTTAGGTCGATCTGTTTTCTCTTTCACAATATTCATTACCTGTCTTACAGAATTAAATGTAACATTACATACATTTTCACAAGATTCTAATATTTCACCAAATTCAGACTCTATATTGTTATACTTGGCTTCAATGTCAAATTCTAATTTACGGGTCAACTTCTGAAATTGGTCATCCTGCTTTTGGCTCAGGTCAATAAACATTTGATTCATCTGGACAGTTAAGGAACTGCAAATTTTCCACTTTAACATTTAATACGTCAAACTTAGAATCTAAAGCTTCACCCAGTGCTTATAACTTTCACTTAAAGTAGTATTTATTTCATTCCTCAAAGAGGCAATTTGAGCAGTTGAAGTTGCACTTTGTGCTTCTAATTTAGCATCTAATCTACTTATAGCTTCGCTCTGGGCTTTAATTAAATTTACTAATTCAGACAAGCCAGGCCCTTCATTAACAATTCTCATAGCCATGGCTGGTTCTGACGTCTCTCCAACTGATTGTATACTGTCCATGCTTCTATGGACTTTAGCACTTGTGAGCATATAAGACTAATTTCAATTATACCAATTACACAGTAAAAGTCCCCCTGCACAGTATTTTGTAACACTTCTTACTAGAGTAATAAAGTTTTTTTCCACACTCACCCGGCGTAGAATTCTCACTGCGTAGATGAGTGAATGTGTAACCAGCGACCACGGACAGCACTAGCACCGGTGGCATCGAATGTTGGTTTCAGTGTCGTCATTGGTGAGCGGACGCAAAGTCAACACCAGTGAGCAGCAACTGGTGCAGTCAGCATCGGTGGTTTATTACTGAGTCAGTGTCGGAACGATGTATGTGTGCGAAGACTGCTTACTCTCCACACCCAATCTTCTTAGTCGAAAAATTGAGGTCTTCTCTCCAGTTTTCTTCACTATCACTTTCTCAAGTATTTTACTGCATTATACTCAGAACTTTCTTCCACTGGTTTATTGGACTCAACACAACTATTGGAAACAGTTCTTATGTCTTTTTACAATCATCACAGACTTTATAGAACACAGAATACTACATGAACTTTTCTTGTTCTTCTTTGCCCATACACAAAACTCTGTGGACCATACAGCAAGTACTTGTCTGCAACTGTTTGGCCCCCATGTTTATCTTTTTCCTCATGGTTGTTCTTTTTTGACCTGCACATACAAATAAACTACGCACAGTCAGCTGATTCGTTTCTCCTACTCATATCTAAAATATTGCGTGTTTGAAATGTTGGAAGGCCGAGTGATTCTAGAATTTCCTCCAAAATTCTTGAAGCACTACAGTGTGCTTAGTAATCTTCCCATTTTTGTCTTGAAGAAGCAGGAAATACCTTGTTTCGGCCATCCTCTTGGTCCTTGTGTAGCTGATATATGTTGTGAGTAGAATCTGTTTATTTCTAAGGCTTTAGTTGTCAGAGTTTCTACAAGGATTATTATGTCATATGCATGCAGAAAATTGTTGTTTGTTAGTGCTAGTGTGCTCTTTAGCCCTTTCACATTCCACAGAAGCAGTCTAAGCTGGGAATCTGTCTCCCATCCCCTGGGAGTGAAAAAGACGGTAATGTCTTACGACTCCCTATGGCCATGCTTCTGCTGTGTTGATTTTTATTTGCTCCTGCATTGGAATCACCACTTTGAAGGCCTTCAATGTGCCTCTTGATTGAAGTTCTATTATAATGGTTACATGAATGCTGGTGAGGTGTTTTCTAACTGCTTCTTCAGTTGTGCTGCAGTGTAATTTTCCTATATATAACCAAACTTTGTGCTCTGAGGCTTGTAGTTGCCCTGTTGGTGGTTTGTCATGTCCATTTTCTAGTTTCCTTGTACCCATGATTGTTGTGGTCTTTGTTTGAGCATTGGCCCTGTGATTCAATGTTGAGGGATTGGCAGATATAACTGACCATTGCTTGTTCTCTTCCCTTGAATGTTCTTGGGGTATTGGTTCCTGGGTGATTTGATGCTCTGCCACAGATTTTGGCTTTGTTGTGGTTTTAACTCCCTCTCTTAGCATATTTCTTATATTATTGGAGAAACTTTCCATCATAATTTATAATTTTGTGTTAAATTTTTTGTGATCTTGTCCTCCATTTCGACAGCGGTAAGCCTACATGTGATCTGTATTTGCTTGACAGTTCTGTCATGTGGGGATTCACTGTCAGTCTCCCAGCTGTTGTGGTTCCATTGCTGTCTGCTAGATGCCAGCAGTGGCTGGTTGCCACTAGCAGCTTCCTGTGCCAGGCTGGTAGATGCCGCCACTTGTCCTGTAGATTGACTGCTGTCTCTCTCCATAAACTCTGTTTCCTCTTTTCCAACCTCACTTTCAGATTCCTTTTTTGCCTTAATTGTATCATCCACGGTAAGTTGCAGTTCCTTAAAAAATTTATAATGTCACTTACCATTTTATGAATGCTTTATTTTGCCTGCTTCTTCAGATATCGACCTTCTTGAGCAATATTCACTAAACATTCCAGAGCACATTCGAGACATGTCCTAATCTCGTCTGCCATCTTGCTAAAGTTTTTATCATTTCTGAGCTCAAGTAAAGTGTATCTCTCAGTTGTAGAATGGAATACTTCCTCTCTTCCTACTGTAGCCCTCAATGTGGTTTTACAACTGCTATTCGTAACGGCATCCACTACCACCTCCAATTCTGCATAGAATTGATTCTTTGATTGGGTGTGCTTTCTTCTGTGGGTGCATAACAGTACATCTCCCCAAGTCTATTGTTGATACTGCTATTATAAGGGTCACTGACAAAGACCAAGAGAAGCAGATAGAGCTTTACTCAGGTAAAATCCCATATGTAATTTGTCTCTGGAATCACAATTTTCATAGAAGATTGTATAATTTTCAACATTGAAGGTACCAATAACCTGTCAGCAAACTTCCTGTAAAGTTACTAAATCCATCCTATATCTTTTTATTCCCATGACTAAAATAATTCACACCTGGGTTGTGGTAATCTACAAATATTCCACATTCCTAATCACAAGCATTCATGTATTTTGTATTATAAAATTTGAAGGTTTCCTGGTAGTCTGTTTACCATTACTAAGTTTTCAGTTACAGGGTGGTAACCTATAACTAACCCCCAACCTGGAGGACCAGGTTTTTTGATTCTTAGGTAACTTCCTCATAGATGAATTGTTTTCCCCACAGCTGTCAAGGTTCATCTCCCCTTTCCTTAAACATTAGAAAGGATGAAGGACAGGTAGTGAGAAGATAGAGCACTGTGCGACACACTTCATCTAGTTCATCAACTAAGACCTGGTGGGCATGGGAGATCCCATCAGAAGCTAAGCTATCACTGGCATAACTCTTAGTGTCATATCACAACCCTCTCCACCCTCGTGGGCAGTGCTACTTAAAGACAGTGTCTCTGGGAGAGGCTTCGAACAATATGAACACAGGGTGGGTCAGGAGGAAAGGTACAGGCTTTGAGGGGTGTTAGTATTAGTGATTCTGATCAAAAAATGTCTTATGAACATATCTCCTGTTCTCAACAGTGTCTGAGGAAACTAATGAAAACAATGGGGAACAGTACAAATGCAGGTGATAGTAAATGAAATATTGTGATCTAATGGTCTGTTTAACTGTGTACATTTCCTCACAACAGATATTCAGAAAGTTGACCTTCAACTGCAATGCATTTTGAAGCTCTTGTAGACAGCTACTGTGTCGCTGATCTGAGCTCATTCATACAGCCCCTTACATGAGCACACACATGTAAAATATGAGCATGAAGTTACATATAGTAAGGAAGACTTCACTGTTGTTTCTATTGAAATGAACATAACTGGAATAGCATCAGCCAAGCTGATGTACAGGCTAATTGTCATTAAGACATATTGGAAAGCTACTGCTAGAAGCAGTGGGATAACTAAGTCAATGCATATTATTTGGTCTCTCACTGAGCAGGTTTGTTTAGTATTAATTTGACCACAAGCCTGAATAACATTTGTGAATAACAACTTTCTATTGTCATCTGGTTTTCATAGAACAACAGTGAAATAAGAATTGTAAAACTCAATGTCATCCTGAATATTATCTTTGAAAAGTTACTTAAAATCACTTCTACCTTTTACAGGACCTCACCAGATGAGATCTGGTTGAGATTTGCAAACCTCATTGGGTGCAATCCCAACAATCAATCTTTCCATCTCTTCATGTCCAGAAGTATCCCCTGACCCAGGGTTCTGGGTGAATTTCCTGAACTCTAGCTCTTTTCATAAACCTCACCAGTCCTCTTCCTTCACCCCTCTTCCTTCTCCTTCAACTCATCTGCCAGAAGAAAGAGCTAGTGGCTGTGACAGCTTGCAAACTGTAATATATTATTTTTGTTGATATGACAAATGACATTGTAACATGTTTTGGAAAATGTGACCACACTCTGTGAACAAGATTTAGACAAGTTTTCAATGTTTAATTTGCATTTCTGTTTAGTACATCAGATACTTGCATCATTTTGCCCCAATTCAAACTATGTCATAGTTACAAAAATTTGGATAACACCAGCAGAAAGAGCATCAGAATGGTGTTTCAAAAATTTGGGGCAGGTTCCTTACACCAAAACAAGTAAAAAAATTCAGTAAACTTGGGCTCTAAAATCCATGCCTGAGCTATGAGAACTTTTTCAGTGGATGAGATGTGTTTTGCTGTATCAAAGATGAACAAGTGCCAGTAACACGTAAGGTACTCATTTTAGAGCCCATTTTTACTGGACATTTTTTTCTTGAGGAACCTGTTTCCAAATTTTTAAATTGTTGTTCTGAAACACACTGTATGTATGTATTAAACGTTCAAGGCACAGTTCATAAACATTAAATATAATCCTAATTATATGAAAATTGCTTTCACTTTAATTACAATTGTGAGTGAACTATTCATCCTATGATTTGTTATGACATATCATTTTACTCAGCATTTTGGCACATATCTTTTGGTATTCTCAGTGTTAAACTGGTGAAGAATAATATGAGTTATTTATCACAATTAAGGAGAAACTGGCTGCCAGCTATAAAGCCTCACTGACCTCTGGACAGTGGGACAGTGTGCTACAAGCATCCGAAGAGGCAATATCTGCCTCACTCTGGATGACAGTTTTGGATTTTTGTGTCTTTTGATATGTGTTATCTTTCATGAATGCTGTGAGTCAGTAACTCTGGTAGGACAATGCATTCACTTGGGAATGTGCTTCTTCCTCCCCCCACCCCCCACCCCTCCCCCACCCCCAAGTGGAAGAGCAAATCTGCACTTTGAATTATTTCACAGTTCATGCAATTAGAGCTTTACCACAGCTAAGAACAATTTTGGACCTTGCACTGTAAAATCTGACAGACACACTTCCATTTTTCAAGCATTTTAATTTGGTGATTTCAAGCATGGGTTAGGAGAGCTTTCAATTTTAAAGACCAATTCAGGCAGTTTTATTTCAAATTATAGTAATTTTGAAACACTATATGAGGGCTCAAATCATGTTCCAGTTTGGATTATGACAGAAGTTAGGTCAGTCTTCACCACTCCACTTCTGATTGTGTGAAAGTGATTTAATAAATATGTGCGGTTTTTAACTGTTAATCACATTGTCAGGTGGTATTATTTATTTTTCATACATCCAGCCTGCCAAACTGCTTTTCTGATTATACATATAAGTGATATTTAATTGAAGACTGAGTTTGGTGATTTCAAGCATGGTTTAGGAGAGCTTTCAATTTTAAAGACCAATTCAGGCAGTTTTATTTCAAATTATAGTAATTTTGAAACACTATATGAGGGCTCAAATCATGTTCAAGTTGGGATTATGACAGAAGTTAGGTCAGTCTTCACCACTCCACTTCTGATTGTGTGAAAGTGATTTAATAAATATGTGCGGTTTTTAACTGTTAATCACATTGTCAGGTGGTATTATTTATTTTTCATACATCCAGCCTGCCAAACTGCTTTTCTGATTATACATATAAGTGATATTTAATTGAAGACTGAGTTGGCTGTAAACATTGGTAAGTGACAGTCAGTGGAAAACGGAGTCATTGCATGTAAAACATGGTATGTGACACACTTTATTCACGTTACTTGTTAGTTCCACAATAAATAAAGATGTGGGATCTCTATCTGTAATTTGAGAGTCTTGCTAACGGCAGGTTTGTCAAGGTTTGTGCATGCAAACAATGATAAGTTCCAAACATATGGCTCTCATTAGTAGTAATAACTGTACATGCCAGGAAAATGCGTTTTAGAAACATTTTGTACAAATCTGGGAACTACAACTCAAATAAAGTTCCTAAATAAATTCCTAAAGGCAAATGTGCTTCAAAAGTTGTTCCTAATCAGATTAATGTGAATAATTATACAGAAAAGTAAACAATGTTAAGTTGTGTCTCTTACCACTGTATAGGTCCGCCCCGGTAGCTGAGTGGTCAGCGTGACAGACTGTCAATCCTAAGGGCCCGGGTTCGATTCCCGGCTGGGTCGGAGATTTTCTCCGCTCAGGGACTGGGTGTTGTGTTGTCCTAATCATCATCATTTCATCCCCATCGACGCGCAGGTCGCTGAAGTGGCGTCAAATCGAAAGACCTGCACCAGGCGAACGGTCTACCCGACGGGAGGCCCTAGCCACACGACATTTCCATTTTTTTATACCACTGTATACAGAAATTTATGTGTCAAAACCATGGGAAAAATGTTAAGGGCCACCATTGGCATTGTTTACATGCTGCAGAAAGGTGATGATAAAATTAATTTTATATTGTGCTGAATCACAGATCAATTTTTTGTTCTTATATTTAATTATTGCAAAAAATGGTAATTTCTACTTAACATTATAAAACAAAACAATCTGGACCACTCAGATTTGTATTTTTGAGAGGTTTCGTATTAATGTTTTGTTAACTAACCCAGCAAGTAGGCAGTGATATGTGAATCCCAATCCACGTTAAGTGCACTCAATTTGCAAGTGAACAATCCCAAGCACCCCTTGATATACTTTTAAAAACAAAATCTCGGATAGACTTTATGGTTTTAAAAATATGTTTTTGCTCTAGAAACATTTGAAAAAAAGATTCATCTAAATTAAAAATCACAATGGATGTGATTGAAATATCTTATTTGTGAGATTTTGTTGAAACTTTACTGTGAAACTTCTCAGATCAACCAAATTGTCGCATAGCACTGTACACAGCTGAGGTTTCAATTTAATTTTTATTCATAGGAACAGGTGTTGAGTTACGTGACCATGGCCACTTTGATGTTGATAAGTCAGAGCTTGATTCGTGGGCTGCATTGGTGGGAATATTGCATAAAATTATTCCGAAATTTCACAAGAGAAAAAAATGACTGTAGACCAAAGAATCTATTATGATGATGATTTACAAATGCTTTCTGAAGTTTATTTTTAATAAATCCTTAAATCTTTTGGGAGTATTTCCTCAAGTCATACTTTTGGACAGTAACCAAGATTTACGCTGTTGCACCTATAAAGTATGTCGATTTGGATTAAGGACAGTGCAGTGGCCCTTTGATATAGTTTTTCCTCTATAGGAACTTTAGTGTTTTACACTTATTAGTAAGTATATTTCTGAAAAAAAAATAAAAATAGACAGAAAAGATGTCAATGACAAATAAATATCAAATTGAACTTATCTGCTTCACAAATAAATGTGAACATGTACTTAGTCTGTTTTAATTGCTATCTTGTGGTCTAACATTCCAATGACATAAAGTGTGAAAGTAGACATACAAATTTACACTTCTTTACGAGATGACTTACTTGGGGTTTGCACCCACTCTTCTTTACTGGATATCTGGCTGCTGGAAACTCTCTTGACTTCTTCTCCATAGAATTATGATAGGTACAGGAACTTCAAAGCCTCTTTCTACTCATGAAATAAGTAGCCATACAAACTTTACTTCTCATCAATCAATGATGTATTTGACTTTCAAGCGCATTAACAAATTCTCACTTTCAACAAATTATGTAAGTTCCAGCAAGTCTCTCATACAGTCATATGTTAGAAACAACTTGTTTTACATTCAAAAGAAAGTCTGCTTAGACACCATGACTTCCAGAAAAAGAGTCTGAAAATATGTCTTGCCTCTAATAAGGTTGAGTCAAAAGTTCACACTAGTACTTTTATTTCAACAGTTTTTCTTATAATTAACAATACTCAGTGACACAATAAGCACAGAGTGGCATGTAAACTCCATGGCTCTTTATTACACACTCACTAACACATCTACGGCCGGCCGAAGTGGCCGTGCGGTTAAAGGCGCTGCAGTCTGGAACCGCAAGACCGCTACGGTCGCAGGTTCGAATCCTGCCTCGGGCATGGATGTTTGTGATGTCCTTAGGTTAGTTAGGTTTAACTAGTTCTAAGTTCTAGGGGACTAATGACCTCAGCAGTTGAGTCCCATAGTGCTCAGAGCCATTTTTGAACACATCTACGGATTGCCCAACAGGTACTTGTCGGTGCCGTACGACCGCTGCGTCTACTTTCTTCCCGTGACTGATTTTAAACTGCAAACACAAACATGTGATGTGCAGTAGGTAGGATTTTACCATCCCACACTCATACCTAGAATATCAAGTGTTTGAAATGGTAGAAGGCTGAGAGGTTCTAGAATTTACACAGAAATTCTCAAATCCGAACATGCAATATTTTACACATAATCATTATGCAAGTAATATCACTCATAACAGTAATTTCAAATCGTAATAGCATACATCTCATACACATGTTTATAGACATATCTCTTCTTTCAGTAACAATTCTTTGTTCTTTCTTGAATATCTTATTTGTGAGTTGTTGAAACTTTACTGTGAAACTTCTCAGATCAACCAAATTGTCACATAGCACTGTACACAGCTGAGGTTTTCAATTTAATTTTTATTCATAGGAACAGGTGTTGAGTGACGTGACCATGACCACTTTGATGTTGATAAGTCAGAGCTTGATATGTTGGCTGCATTGGTGGGAATATTGCATAAAATTATTCCGAAAATTCACAAGAGAATAAAATGACCGTAGACCAAAGAATCAATTATGATGATGATTTATAAATGCTTTCTGAAATTTATTTTTAATAAATCCTTAAATCTTTTGGGAGTATTTCCTCAAGTCATACTTTTGGACAGTAACCAAGATTTACACTGTTGCACCTTAGGGAGAAAAAAGGATGGGTATACACTCGCACATGCACACATATCCATCCACACATATACAGACACAAGCAGACATATACAGAGGCAAAGAGTTTGGGCAGAGATGTCAGTCGAGGCGGAAGTGCAGAGGCAAAGATGTTGTTGAATGACAGGTGAGGTATGAGTGGCGGCAACTTGAAATTAGTGGAGATTGAGGGCTGGTGGGTAACAGGAAGCGAGGATATATTGAAGAGCAAGTTTCCATCTCCGGAGTTCGGATAGGTTGTTGTTGGTGGGAAGTATCCAGATAACCCGGACGGTGTAACACTGTGCCAAGATGTGCTGGCCGTGCACCAAGGCATGTTTAGCCACAGGGTGATCCTCATTGCCAACAAACACTGTCTGCCTGTGTCCATTCATATGAATGGACAGTCTGCTGCTGGTCATTCCCACATAGAATGCATCACAGTGTAGGCAGGTCAGTTGGTAAATCACGTGGGTGCTTTCACACGTGGCTCTGCCTTTGATCGTGTACACCTTCCGGGTTACAGGACTGGAGTAGGTGGTGGTGGGAGGGTGCATGGGACAGGTTTTACACTGGGGGCGGTTACAAGGATAGGAGCCAGAGGGTAGGGAAGGTGGTCTGGGGATTTCATAGGGATGAACTAACAGGTTACGAAGGTTAGGCGGACGGTGGAAATACACTCTTGGTGGAGTGGGGAGGATTTCATGAAGGACGGATCTTATTTCAAGGCAGGATTTGAGGAAGTTGTATCCCTGCTGGAGAGCCACATTCAGAGTCTGGTCTAGTCCCGGAAAGTATCCTGTCACAAGTGGGACACTTTAGTGGTTCTTCTGTGGGAGGTTCTGGGTTTGAGGGGATGAGGAAGTGCCTCTGGTTATTTGCTTCTGTACCAGGTCGGGAGTGTATTTACGGGATGCGAAAGCTGTTGTCAGGTTGTTGGTGTAATGGTTCAGGGATTCCGGACTGGAGCAGATTCGTTTGCCATGAAGACCTAGGCTGTAGGGAAGGGACCGTTTAATGTGGAATGGGTGGCAGCTGTCATAATGCAGGTACTGTTGCTTGTTGGTGGGTTTGATGTGGACGGACGTGTGAAGCTGGCCATTGGACAGATGGAGGTCAACGTCAAGGAAAGTGGCGTGGGATTTGGAGTAGGACCAGGTGAATCTGATGGAACCAAAGGAGTTGAGGTTGGAGAGGAAATTCTGGAGTTCTTCTTCACTGTGAGTCCAGATCATGAAGATGTCATCAATAAATCTGTACCAAACTTTGGGTTGACAGGCCTGGGTAACCAAGAAGGCTTCCGCTAGGCAACCCATGAATAGGTTGGCGTACGAGGGGGCCATCCTGGTACCCATGGCTGTTCCCTTTAATTGTTGGTATGTCTGGCCTTCGAAAGTGAAGAAGTTGTGGGTCAGGTAATGAGGAAAGAGTTTTTAGGTAGGGTGGCAGGTGATCGGCGTGAAAGGAAATGCTCCATCGCAGCGAGGCCCTGGATGTGCGGAATATTTGTGTATAAGGAAGTGGCATTGATGGTTACATGGATGGTTTCCGGGTGTAACAGACTGGGTAAAGATTCCAGGCATTCGAGAAAGTGGTTGGTGTCTTTGATGAAGGATGGGAGACTGCATGTAATGGGTTGAAGATGTTGATCTACGTAGGCAGAGATACATTCTGTGGGGGCTTGGTAACCAGCTACAATGGGGCGGCCGGGATGATTGGGTTTGAGAATTTTAGGAAGAAGTTAGAAGGTAAGGGTGCGGGGTGTCGGTGGGGTCAGGAGGTTGATGGAGTCAGGTGAAAGGTTTTGCAGGGGGCCTAAGGCTCTGAGGATTCCTTGAAGCTCCGCCTGGACATCGGGAATGGGATTACCTTGGCAAACTTTGTATGTGGTGTTGTCTGAAAGCTGACGCAGTCCCTCAGCCACATACTCCCGATGATCAAGTACCACGGTCGTCGAACCCTCGTCCGTTGGAAGAATGACCATGGATCGGTCAGCCTTCAGATCACGGATAGCCTGGGCTTCAGCAGTGGTGATATTGGGAGTAGGATTAAGGTTTTTTAAGAAGGATTGAGATGCAAGGCTGGAAGTCAGAAATTCCTGGAAGGTTTGGAGAGGGTGATTTTGAGGAAGAGGAGGTGGGTCCCGCTGTGACAGAGGACGGAAATGTTCCAGGCAGGGTTCAATTTGGATAGTGTCTTGGGGAGTTGGACCATTAGGAGTAGGATTAGGACCATTTTTCTTTGTGGCAAAGTGAGGTTTCCAGCAGAGAGTACGGGTGTAGGACAGTAAATCCTTGACAAGGGCTGTTTGATTGAATCTGGGAGTGGGGCTGAAGGTGAGGCCTTTGGATAGGACAGAGGTTTCGGATTGGGAGAGAGGTTTGGAGGAAAGGTTAACTATTGAATTAGGGTGTTGTGGTTCCAGATTGTGTTGATTGAAATTTTGAGGTTTTGGGGGGGAGTGGAGCTGGAAGTGGGAAATTGAGTAGATGGGAGAGACTGGGTCTGTGTGCAATGAGAGGAGGTTGAGGTTTGCTGGAAAGGTTGTGAAGGATGAGTGAGTTGTCTTTCTGGAGGTGGGAAACCAGGAGATTGGATAGTTTTTTGAGGTGGAGGGTGGCATGCTGTTCTAATTTGCGATTGGCCTGTAGGAGGAAGCTCTGAACAGCCAGTGTGGATGTGGGAGAGGAAAGATTGAGGACTTTTATTAAGGATAGGAGTTGATGGGTGTGTTCATTGGCTGAGTTGATGTGTAGGTGAAGGATTAGGTGGGTGAGGGCAATGTATTGTTCAGTTTGGAACTGGTATAGGAACTGATGGAAAGAAGGATTACAGGCAGAGATGGGAACTTTAAGTGTGAGGCCTTTGGGGGTAATGCCAAATGTCAGACAAGCCTGAGAAAATAAATCATGGGAGTGTAATCTGGCTAGGGCGAAGGCATGTTTGTGGAGGGAATGTAAATAAAACTTAATGGGATTGTTGTGGAGATTTTGTGAGGGTGACATGGTATTAGAAGGTGGAAAGTGTAACATGAGGCTGAAATGAAAATGAAAATAAAAATATATGGCGAGAGATAAGGTGAACTAGAAAGCAAATGGAGATCTGGTGTGAAAAAGGCGAAAAGGTGTTGGTTATAGCTGGGCTATGTTGATCCTGTGGTGAACCTGGGTTGGTAGACAATGATGTGCACAAAGGTTATGTGGTTGTGCGGCCGCCAAAACACGTTAAACGGTGGAGCAATTCGGGAAAATTTCGAAAAAACTGCGTGTAAATGTATTAAAAGGAGTGGTTTTGTGGTGGCAGATTGTGAAAATGAGGCTAACAATTGTCTGACGAAGAAATAATGACATTAAAACCTGTGGGAAACGGCTAAAAAAGATCAGTGATGTGGGAAAAATGGAAATGGAAAAAAAGCGAAAAAAAGCGAAAGTTGTTGGAACTCGCCGAAATGGCTGTTTAATAGCTGAAAGGAACTATTTGTGAACTGGAAACGGTGGGTTTTGTAGCAGCAGTATTGTTGAAAGTGGAAAAAAAATAATTTTTTTGGTTAATGTTTTGGAGGTGGGTTACATATTATTGAGTATATATAGGTGGGATAAAATTGTATGGTAGATTCGGTAAAGAGGAGAAGGTGAATACAAAGTGAAACTACTTGCAAAAACAGAAATAGAAAATAAGATGACAGGAAAGATTTCGAAATGATACGAATATAACAGAGGGAAACATTCCACGTGGGGAAAATATATCTAAAAACACAGATGATGTGACTTACCAAACGAAAGTGCTGGCAGGTCGATATACACACAAACAAACAAACACAAACATACACACGAAATTCAAGCTTTCGCAACAAACTGTTGCCTCATCAGGAAAGAGGGAAAGACGAAAGGATGTGGGTTTTAAGGGAGAGGGTAAGGAGTCATTCCAATCCCGGGAGCAGAAAGACTTACCTTAGGGGGAAAAAAGGACAGGTATACACTCGCACATACACACATATCCCAACACATATATATGATATGTGTGTATGTCGAGTGTATACCTGTCCTTTGTTCCCCCTAATGTAAGTCTTTCATAGTATTGTCATTTGAGATATATATAGAACACAGCATTTTGTCACATATTGTTCTAATGCCTGTTTTTAACCAACCTTTCCTTCCACTACAGTCTGATTTGATGTATTCTGTCTTTGAGGAGAGAAGGCTTCAGTATCTTTGAGAAATAAGTACAAACATGAGTTGAATTTATCATTCACTGTGGCTGCGTGGTATACTTTATCCCACAGTTCCTGATGTAAACTATTTCAGACCAATAGATTCAGCATTTATTGATCTAAAATGTTTAACCATTTACTATTTTCCTCCATACAACTGTTATGGATCTCATTTGACCATTGTGATCAGACAAACCAGTTATTACAGCCTGTGTTTTCATGTCACTGTAATCTGTGGGGTCCAGGATCAGATTGTCAGTCATAGTCTGGCTGTGACCATTTACTCTTGTTGGGTATGGGATTCTAGGAAGTGGGTTGAAAGTGCACAATAATGATTCAGCTGTTTTCTGTTCTTGATTATTATTTGAAAGAAAATTAATATTAAATCACCACATTTTACAATCTTACTATTATTTCTACAGAGTCTGATACTAACTGAGAAAGGAACTTCTGAATATTTCCCACTGGTGCTCTGTAAGCTGTTATTATTATGAGGGAGCATGTTTCCAGTGCTCATTTGACAACAGGGCACTTGAAATGTTGTTCAATACAGTACTGAGTTATATCTGTGACTTATGGCCTGAAAGTATAGAGCACCTAGATTTCCACCCCACTTTGTCTTATGATTGTCCCTCACTAATGACAACCAAATCTGTAAGTGTTCAAAAGTATCTGATTAATTTCTATAGCTTCTAGGTGATGTTCAGTAAAATAGAGAGCAAAAGCAACAGTTTCACTTGTCCAAATATTTGGGAGAAACTAAGGTCTCACACTTGCATCTGTGTCTGCTATTTCTTAAAGAGCTCCAACTTTTTCATTTGAGAGACTTCTTATATTTTGATAAAATATTTCTCAGTAGTACAGATTAGTTTTTGTATTTCTGATCGGTTACTTAATGCTATGTTTGGTGTGATCTAAATCATTGTAAATGATTCAAATGGCTCTAAGCACTATGAGACTTAACATCTGAGGTCATCAGTACCCTAGACTTAGAACTACTTAAACCTAACTAACCTAAAGGCATCACACACATCCATGCCTGAGGCAGGATTCGAACCTGCAACCATAGCAGCAGCGCAGTTCCGGACTGAAGCATCTAGAACTGCTTGGACACAGCAGCCAGCTAAATCATTGTAAAAAGATATATCATTTACTCCATAACTTTCTTTTTTCTTTAAACTAAAGATGGTCTTCAAATGTTAAGTATTTCTAAGATTGGACAGGTGCTGTCCTGTCTGCATGTAGTGTTTTTGGGAATGAGCTTCTCAAGCAATCTATTACCTGATGAATTTCAATGCAAGACACAGCAAGTGGGATGTTTCCAATTTAGTGGCAGTTCATCAGCAAGTTAAATGTGAAAATCATCTGCTTGCTGCAGTGATCGTTGAAGCTCAGTATTCACATGCTGCACTTAGCAGTTCATCTGGGGCTGATAAAAGCATTGCAAGATCAACACAATGTTTATATTGAAGCATGATGCTGTTTTGGCAATATTTACAGTGTAATTGATTGATTGATTTTTATTTGGTCCCATTTGGTAACAGTGGATACAGAGTAAATACTTATAATATAGACAGGCCAACTTAGCCTAATATATTATGATATTTAGCCTACATATTTACAATATAAAACAACATCCCTCAAGTTATTTACACACATCAGACTACAGTATCTTCAACTGTTTACAGTAATGCTTACAACTAATAACAGCACTACTCATTCTTTACACACATACTCCTCTACAAAACACACTTTTCACTAATCAATAGTTGTCACAGAGCCCCCTCCACCCCATCCCCCACTCCGCACCCCAACCCTCACCAGGGAGTGCAGAGCACAGTGGAGAGGTTGTCCAGAGGTTCTGTGGCAGTGCATAGAAGACCGACTGCAGCAAGACATAGTAATCTTCATGCCAGCAGGATGGCTGAATACAGCATCTGGCTCTAGAGACCAGAGGCACATCAGCTTGCATCGATTCAGCAGGAACATTGTTTTTGTCTTTATCCACTGAGGGGAGACCCAAGGGGACATCATCTTGGGACAAAGGGGGAGCCAGTGTCTTGAGGGAGTCTTAGAGGGTCCAAGTGGATTTTACGCACTGCACTGATACTGTTTGAGTTTTGCTGTTGAGCATGATGTGCGTAGTATTGGTGTCACACATGAGCACTTTATGTGACTCCAAGTACTGGGGTTGAAGAATCATCCTGTATCATGATGACGTGGCATGCTTCCAAGTTCTTACAGAGAACACATCTGCAGAGGTGTGAGGCTTAGGTGGTGGTGTCCGAAGAATACAGATGTGTGCACAGACATGCTCAACCAGGGCAGGTAGTGTGTCTTGAGACAGAGGTGGTACATCACTAACTCAGGAGGCAGGATTAGTGGCTCACCATACAGGATTTCTATGAGTTATGCACCCAGATCCTCCTTGTGTGCTGCACATATGTCTAGAATTATCCAGGGATGTGCCTTGGACCAGAGCCCTCCCTGGCACAAGTGTCCTGTCCCAGAATTCTACTAAGCTGTTGCTCTGCAGCTGGTAGGGCATGGTGTGGAACTTCAACACAGCACACAGAGCACACAGCCGGTCAAATAGGTTAGACTCGAACTGGTGGCCCTGGTCCATAGTCAGGGATGAAGGGCAGCCCAGTTGGGAGATCCACATGTTGATAAACACATAGGAAATGATATCAGCCATGATATCCTTCAGGGGAACTGCCTCCTGATACCCCGATCAGTCACAGACAGTATGTATTTGAAACATTGGACAGAGGATTCAGACCCAACTGCCTCAGCCTGCCAGGGAGGGGGTATGGTGAAGGTGCCAATGGGGGCGAGGTGTGCCTGCCAACATTGCTATATTGGCAGGGGGTGCATGTCCTCCTCCACATGCAGCAGTCATGCTTGACTCCCAGCTAGATATAACGTTTGATTACCAGTGTGGTAGTTGCTCTTACACCTGGTGGGCCAAGGTGTGTAAGGCATCAAAGATATCATGTCACAGTTCAGTCAGGATGACTGGTTGGACCATCCCTGTCAATGTGTTGCAGAGCACTGGTCTCATCACTCCAGGAAGGTGGTGCTTTTCAAGTGTGCGTGAACTTGATCAGACAGTGTGTAGCTATTGGTTTGATGTGTTGACAGCCTGCCGGCATGCCAGGTCTTTGGGGGTCGATAGGCATGGCAATGATATTGACCCATGAGAGGTAGTCTGCCACCATATTCTCTGCCCTGTATGTATCTCGCATCTGTGGGATAGTGGTGGAAGAGGTCAAGGTGAAAAACCTGCGGGGAGGGAGATCTTGAGACAGGTTGCAAATGGCATCAGAAAGAGGTTTATGGTCCATACATATAGTGAAAGGATGCCCTTTTAAATCTTATGGAAGTATCTGATCACCTCATAAACCACTAAAAGTTCTCAATCAAAAGCCGATCAATCACACTGAGACACTGTCAGCTTCTTTGAGAAGAAGTGGAGTGGTTCCGTAGTTCATCCATGTGCTGTTGTAGCATGAAGCTGATGGCCGTGTTGCTAGCATCTGCTTTGAGGGGCACATGTACTTCCAGGATAGGGAGGACAAGGGTAACAGTCTTGGAAAGCATGGTCTTCAGATTGTTAAATGCATCAATCATGTCATTTGTCCAAGGGAGACTCCATTTGTCTGATGCGTTCTTCATGGACAATTCATCAGTCAAGGATATTTGTATAGAAGCTCTGTGGGGGCAGTGTTGGTGATAAAAATTGACCATGCCTAGAAGCACCTCAGCTCAGAATAATCTTCTGGAAGAGGCAGGCTGAGAATGAGTTTGACCCAGACCAAAATGGTCGCATGCCATCAGACAAAATAGTATGACCCAGAAAAGTGATAGTGGTGCCACTAAGCTGTGAGTTTTCATGATTCATTTAGATGATGTTTGATTCCATGGCCACTTGAACTTGTTTAAGGTGCTGCTGATGCTCAATGGCAGATGATGAGAACAAGAGAATATAGTCAAGGTACACCTAGGCAAAGGGAAAGTTAGGCAACACTGAGTCGATAAAATGTTGCCATGTTTGGGTGGCATTTTTAAGACTGTAAGGCATGAATTACTACTCAAAGAGTCCAAATGGTGTAATGATATGAGTGTTTGGTATGTCGGTTGAGTGCATGGGAATTTGATGGTGCATCTTATGACAGCTGAGTACTGTAAACACTTGGGCACAATATAGCAACTGTGTGACGTCCTGGATGTGGGGAATAGGTTGGTACCAATGATCGTGCAAGAATTTAAGGTGCTGTAATCACCACACATACAGAATGTACATCTTTCTTTAACACAAGATGTACTGGTGAGGACCAGTTGCTGTCTGAGGGCCATAGGATACCTATATTGAGTGAGTCTTTGACAATGTCTTTAGCACAGCATAGCTTGAATCCTTTAAGGCACCAAGCCTTGTGTCAAACCAGAGCCCCTCTGTGGTATTAATTTCATGACAGGTACCACTACTGATGGTACCTGAGCAGCAGGTGAGGTGGGAGAGTGGTGGTGGGGTCATGTGGGGTGAGCTGTGTGCCACTGGTAGCTGATGAAACATAACATTGACAGGAGACAGATTGTTGGTGTGTGGGAGGTGCAGTTGGTTCCACCTGCAGTATGAGGAGGTCCCAGGTGAGGACCACTGTGATGGTGGGCTGGGTAGTGTGGCAAGCATGCTAACAGCAAGGACAATGTTGCAATCAATATGCACATCACACAGAAGTGTGTGCGGTTGCTGGGCATCATGCAGTGGTGTCCATGTAGTAGCAGTGGATGGAAGGAGCAGGTTGTCAGCCCAGGTTGTAACTGTCAGGTCAAGATCGCACTCAGAAGCCCAGACATTTGTAGAGAGGTAATGGAAATCAGCCGGTACACATGACAGTTTGTGAGACATCACCCTGATGCATGATATCGGATCCGAATTTTGTGCGTGAGGAGCTGCTGTCTGAGAGCCATTGAGCAAGAACTCAGACAGCGTGATCACAGTCTGGGAGGCCAGTGATGCACATTCCATGAGGATTACCAATTGCGGGGCATAGAGTGTGGCACATGGCTGTCATTACAGGAGATCAAAGCATCTAAAGAGTGGCGAAGTGTTGCAACTTGAAGGTCAGGTGAGAGGTCGTAGTGGTGGAGGAAGTCCAACCCTATAACAGGTTCATGGATTTCTGCCACATAAAAAGTTCATAGAAAAAGTGTATCGTGTGAAAGATGGAGTGATAACCTTATAGAGCCCTGAACGGCAATATGTGACCTGTTTGCAGTGAAGAGAGGTAATGAAACTGGAGAGGGATCAACAGGCATCACAGTGGCATGGATGACATTGACATCTGTTTCTGTGTCCATGAGGAAGTGGAGACAGGACACAATGTCATGTTTGTAGGGGCAGTGGGACTGTGCCGGAAGCAGATGCTGCATGACCTGGGCTGGTAAGCACTGTGTAGAATTGAGGCAGGATGTGGTGCCTAAACGCCTAAACGTGCCCGCCATTGGCATTTGGGTGACTGCACAGAGGTCTGCAGTTGCAAGTAGCGGCACTAAATATTGCGTGATACCAACAGTGCGGGTAGGTAGGGATGGGGCGGGGGGGGGGGGGGGGGGGGGGGGGGGGCAGGGGGGGGCGGTGTTGGCAGATGGGCCAGGTCATTGCTGAGTGCTCAAGAGCAGGTCAGGCATGGCTTCAGCTGAAGTCGGTGGGCATCAGGCTATTGATACTGGCAGTGTAGGGTGCAGGCCACCAGGCGGAAACAATGTAGCAATGGCAGACTGTCCCAGGCAGGTGTGGCTGTGGTCGCACGTGGGAGTGAGTAACAGGAAGGGTGCTGCCCCCACCACCACGGTCAGTGACAGTGCTCAAGGCATGCACTGGTGGTGGCAAACAATAGCGAATGCTTGGTCAGCAAAATGGAGGCATGACTCCAGAGGGGCCATGACATGTGAAATCAATTGCAGCTATAGCTCATAAGGAAGTCTGACAAGGGAAAGGGTCCAGAGAGTAATGTAAGGCATATCTTCACTGTCAATTTGTGGGGTGAAGGTGCCACCAGAGCTGTGATACCATGCACTCTCCTAACAGTTTATTGTGAAGAATGTGGCGTAAGGCCCTAGCAGGAGGGAGGTGACAAAGGTAGTAGTTCACTGATGGGGTCGATGTGGTCATGCAGATGACTGATTAAGCTAATAAACCTCGTGCTATTGTCCAAGACGCTATGGAAATTAATGGTATTGTCCACTAGAGCAAACCATGTCTTAGGACTGTCTTTTTGCAGGGCTCGCAGCTTGGGAAGACTTGGAGGAGTAATATCATAAGTGGGCAAGGAAGCAGCTGATGTGCGCTGAGGCTGGGAGCCATACCAGCCTGTGGTGTGGAGTCATGACTGAGTGGCACGTGGGTCATTACCAGAAGCAGCAGAAGCCTGGCCTGTAGTGAGATGCTTGTTAAAGTCTGCTATTGTCCAGAATTGGCATAGTCTAAACAGATGTGCCAGCAACAGGAGCAACGGAGGATTGCAGAGCAGGAGTAGGTGTAGGCAGAGGGGGAAGGGGGGGGGGGGGGTGGCATAGTCAATAACAGCATGAACGACACAGGCGAGAATAAGGAAGGGATGCTGCGGCCCATAGCAGCAGCAGTGATCATGAGTGAGGTGGGCATGAAGCATGCTGCGGTGCTGTGGGCCAGTGCTTTTGAAGTGGGTGCAAGTAGAGTATGTGCATTGCAGAGGCAACAGGAAATGGCGAGGAAGGTGCAAAAATGAAGGCTGCATCATGGCAGAAGCAACTGGCATCACCAAAAATCTGTGCAGTTGGGAGGGGAGATGCACAGGAGGTATGGGAGCAAAGGTGTCTGGTGTGGCAGAAGGAACCAACATCATTGAAAATCTGTGTAGGTGGAAGGCAAGATGTACAGAGGTGTGCCCATCTGATGTGGTGGAGGTGAATGATGTCGCTTCTAAAGCAGGCAGTGGAGCCGACTCAGAAGAGGTGAAATGGGATACCTGGTGGGTATGAAGGCAAACCAATGCAGCAGAGGTGACCGGCATCGCAGAATAACCATATGAAAACAAAATCATGTGAGTGGGGTCTGTTGTGGCAGAGGGGGTGAGTGTTGCTGATGCAAATTATGAGAACACTGCAGAAATAGGTAGCATGCTGCAGACATATTGAATGAGCCACATAGCTACAAGCTTGTCTCTGGGCCAGTGATGTGGTGTGGAATGGTGTGGCGACATTCTTTACAGGGATGGAGTTGGCAAACCTGCTGCTCGGCATGTTGTGCTTGGCATGCAGAGCAACAGGCAAGGTCAGCCATATTGTGCCTGGTGAGGCTGGCTCAGTGGCATCAGAAACCCATGAAACAGTCACACAGTTTCACCTTAGCTGTGAATGCTGAGGTAGATACAACAGCAGATTCACAGTCAAACTTCACTAAAAGCCTGGAGAAGTCCGAATGCAAAGGAATGATAAGGTCCATGTAGGTGGTGAACAGTAGGAACTGAAACACATGAAACAAAGGTGTTAACCACTCACAGTTTTTTAATGTTACTAACAGTTATTGGGGTCATCAATGTGGTTATTAACCCTGTGGCAGATGCATGGCAGCATATAGTATCACCAATTCACTTTTCTTTCCGTAGATAAGTTACTGCACCAAGCACACAGCAGTGGTGCTAGACATGCTTCAATGATATTGTCACATGATGACATTGTCAGGCAACAAGTTTCACTGTTGTCACACTATAAGATCCTTCATAATAGCTGTGACTGACCTGTGAAGTAGACAATGACACTGAAGTGGCACAGTGTACTGCAAGTGCCCAGTGATGTAAGTAAATGTAGCATAATTGCTGCTGAATGATTTGAAGATCAGAAGCTATATTCTACAGAAACACTTCAAGTAAATGATTATTTAGTTACTGAAGATTAGTATTATATTTCTCCTATTGTCTTGAAGTTTCACCCAAAGAAAAGAATTGACATTAGATGAAATTGAATGGCTTCTTCTGGAATCATCTGACAAAGAGGATTATGCTATTATCTTTGACAGTGATGACGAAGCACAAATAATCAAGGCTGCAGATTATTCCAGTGAATCTGAACAATCATACAAAGGAAGCAATGAAGGGAATGAATTATCAAATATGAGAGCCTTTTCCATATTGGTAAGGACCAGGAAACTCTATGGATAAATAACCCATTAGTGGTGCCATATCAAACAACACATAAAAATATAATAAAGTCTTACCTGGCCTAAAACATAATGCAACAGGGACTAAAACTAAAATTGAAAGATTTTTTTAATTATTTTGATCCTGAGATAATTGATTGTGTTTTTGCGAATACCAATAGCAATATATGAATAACAAGAGATCATCTGTGAATTATGTGAGGGATAGAGACGGAAGAAACGCTTCTGCTTCTGAAATAATAGCTCTGTTTCTCAGTGGTGTATAAAAAAGAGGATGAACAAAGGTGTTATAGCCGTGGACATTAAATGGCACAGGAATGATTATTCTGAGGGCAGCATTTAGCTACAAGCGCTTTCTGTTCTTACTCCGGTCACTGAGGTAAGATGATACTTCAACAATAAAAGAGCAACTTGCAATTGACAAAATTGCCATATGTGATCTCCATGATCTCCATTGTGCATTTTTGAACAACTTCAGAAATAACTGCAGCCCAGGGGAGTTCACAACAATAGACAAAATTCTTGTTCATTTTCATGGACACTGCGGTTTTGTACAGCACGTGCCCAATAAGACTGACAAGTATGGTTTGAAGTTGTATGCAGTGTGCGATAGCAAGACATTTTACACTTGTAACTCTGGAGTATACTGTGGCAGAAAGAATCCTGGACCATATCTTGCATCTAACCAGCCTATGGATATTGTGAAGAGATTAGTTGAACCAATTAAGGGCACTTACAGAAATGTAGCTACAGACAACTATTATAGAAGTTATTCCTTACGACAGTATGTTCTAGAAAATGGGATAACCTTCATAGGGGCACTGAAAAGAACAAGAAGGAAATTCCTCCAGAATTCTTACCAAACAGGATTCAAGAAACTGGAAACTGTCTTTTCTGATGACTAGATGACTTCTGTCTTGTTTCATGCCAAATGAAAAGAAACAAGGCTGTGCTTTCTCTGACATGCATGAAACGGATGAAACAGACACTTCTATAGTAAAGTATGTTGTAAATCTGGACTACAATGCAACCAAAGGTGGCGTAGATACTGTTGATTACATGTGTACATCATATTCCACTCAGAGGGCAACAAGAATATGGCTCTTGGTCTTGTTCTTCTGATATCTGGGTATTACTGGAATTAACTCTCAAGTGCTGTTCTTTGCAAATAATCCAGATAAAAGGTTCAGAAGAAGAACATACCTCACAAATCTGGCCTTGGCTGTAATGGAGAGCCAGTTGAAAGAAAGGACTCAACTCTTTACTTTACCAAGGGACATCAAAGGATTTCCGTCACCCTACTGATCAAATCCCCATAGATAACAAAGAGGTTTTTAGAAGGTGTCAAAGGTGCTATCTTTGTGGTGGTAAAAAATAACAAAACTACTGTGACTTGCAACAGTTACAAAAGATTTGATTGCAAGCAACACAGCCACAACACTGTGACTTGCAATGACCACAGAGCTTCTCCAGATGAACAAGTGTGTGATTCTTGATATATATTCACAATTTTTTTTCTTAATGGGATGTCTCTTTCTTTATTATGACTATACAGTATTTCTGTTCCTTTCACTATACATTTTTGTAAGACTTGCTTTAATAAGGGCCTGTAATAGCACTGAAATCTGTGGTTATAACAATCTTACATGAGCTCAAAACCCCTTCTACAAATACTACCAGAAAATTAAAAAAAAGTTAAATGGTATTTGATGTTAGGCAGCACTGAGTGCCGCATTAGCCCATTAGCATAATTATCTTCAGTGTGCCTGCCATAGAGTTAATGCAGTTAAGGTAATGTACATCACTAATAATGCATGTTCCAATGGCAATACCTTTATTAAACAATGAATAACTAGACACCATGCAGCAGAAAACATGAGTATTACAGCATGTGAGAAAGATGGCACTGAACTCCTCCTAAGAAAGTTGTTCACAGATAAAGTAGTAAGTAAAGGAAGAATAAAGGAGGATAATATTAGGCCTAATGAAGAGTTAGAGTTTGAGAGTGGCAATGAGGAAAAGGATCATGCTATCTGTCATTTGTCAATGTCTGATAATTTTTTTGGTAAGCAGGATGATAGTTTTTCCAGGGAAAGGATTAATGAGGATTTGTTGTATGAAGAAGATCACATGGTAAGTTAAAATTGAAGTGTGGTACCCTGTAATAACAGCAAGTGTACAAGGTACACATGTGAAGTGCTTACTGGACAGTGGTAGTGATTTGAATGGCATTTCACAGGCATTTTTTGAATCTATTAAGAACACAGAGGGTATAGCAGTGATGCATGTTTCCAGAATAAAAATTATTGGTGCTACTGGTAAGCTATCAAAGAGTGTGAATCAAGAGGAACTATTAACTGTGGAATTGGCAGGTGATTCAAAACCTCAGCATTGATGTAATATTTGGGACTAATTTCTTGTGCAAAGAGCAGGTAGGGGGTTCAACTTTCTGTGCTGGATTCATTATGTGGTGATAATGCTTACCCCAGCTGTCTGTCTCATTTGTCATGCTTCCTGAGACAGTCAGACTCTTCTCCTATCCTATCTGTAGTTATAAGTGAATCAGAAACAGTCTATCTTTGACTTTGATGTGATTTCGTACAGCAGGATACTTTGGTACAATGATATTTTAGAAAAGGTTTCTCCAGTACTATTTATATATATTATTGTATGTTAGTGATAAGTAATGGAATCATAAAAGGATGGAAGAATGAAATGAAGAAAGTATGTTGGTGTCATGGTTAAAGAATTTCTATCAAACAAAGAGATAAGATAAATAGAAAATGAAAGGTGTCAGTGTAATGTGGAGGATAAGGTGCAGATTATTTGTAAACTATAATTAACATCTGAAGTAATCAGGTCATTGGTGCAGCAGCAGAGGCAATATACAGTAAAAACCATCTTGAATACTGGGTTTTAATATTAACTGTGGTATAACAGAAGTGTTTGTGTTCAGTGCAGTCAGTATATGGAGATAACTATCTACCCATAGAAGTGTCATGATACAGTCTCTTCTAACATTGAGGACATAGAACTTTAACCATAGTTGCCTGGAGTAATGTGTGTGGAAAGAATGAGCAAGATTTGTATGTATCTCACCCTTCTGGCTAGAATCTCAAACAATTTGATGGAATACAACAAAATAATAGTTTTTCTAAGTGATAATTTTGTCTTATTGGTAATGAGAGTTAAGTTTGCTGTAGCATATGGATCTGTTACTGTGGAGTGTTTTTCAGTAGAATCAGTTTTGCATTGGATAAGCAGAGCAGGTGCTAGGGAGCCTGTCTCTGCAGTAGGGATGTTTTTTGAGAATGCACTCCACTAGCTAATGAGGTAAGAAAGGTAAGTAAAATAATGAGCTGACACACATGATTGAGTAATGAAAAAGATAACTGTGTACAAGCAAATGTGGTGTAACTGTATTGAGGATCTAAATTTTGAACTAGGCAACATTGGATACTGTGTATATTGTGAAATTCATGACACTGCAGCTAGAAATGACAGCTTACCATAAAGATCAATATTTTACTGAGGTACAAGTCACATAATGCTGCATTATCAGATCTGTAGGTTATCTGTAAACTTCTGTTTGTGTTCTGAGGAATTATGAGCTTAAAGTGGTAAAACTGGAACCATGAAAAGTAATTTTGCTGATTAACTGGTAACTGTGGTGCTAGAATTATGTGAGTATTTCTGACAGGTCAACTAACTGGTAACTTTTTTTTTTTAATTTTGTAAGGACTTAATTTTCTGGTTGAATGAGAGCAGTGCTCAGAGTTGAGTGGAGAAGTGGGGAAATGATTTGGTACAACTTCCATCCCTTTAATTTTGAGCTGAGTAGTAATTAAGTTATGTGATGGTGACTATCCTTTTTTCATAATGTAATGATTAGTAAAGCTATCCTACTGCACATCTTGAGTTTTTGCTATTTTGCAAATGGAAAAGAGACCCAAATCTTTCAAGTTTAGTTAGTTTCAGACAGTTATGACTTAGAGTAATGCTTTGTAGTGTAATGAGCACTTGATTTTAAAAATTTTACTAATCCCCACCTTTCATACTATAGTCAATTTTAGTGCTAATTATTGTGATGTTATGAGAACTGTGTAATGTAATGACTGTCATTTTTGGTGTGAAACACTTTTCTTTATACTTAAGTTGGAAGTAAAAGTAAATGTACTAAAGTAGAGTATTTTGTCTAATTTTTTCATGTACTGTGCTGGAGGAGAACCACCTCCTAGGGAACTGACAGCAGTGCATTTCCTTGCTAACTGCCACTTGGACCTGCTGAAGAGGTGTGGCCAACTTGATGAGAAAGTGTGTAAAAGCTCATTAAAAGTGTGAAAGGACTTGTGAAAAATACTAAACATTGAGCAAGTGAAATTTTCTCTCTAAAACGTGAACTGCAATGTGCACTGTAATTTAACTTTTTGTAACCCATGAGGATTTATTGTTTTAAGCAAGACAGGACTTGTATAAAGTGATATGTATCTTTGAAAGTAATCCTTGTTTACCCAAAAAAGGGCATCACTTACAATGAAGATGCCTAAATTTTTTTACTAGTATAATGTGTGGATATTTTGTGACATTGTACAATACACTGTACGTAAATATTTTGTATGGGGATTTTCATATGGCCAGTTCATATAAGTATAAATTTGAAAAAGCAAATGTACTGTAGTTTTGACAAGATTTCGTATGTAATATTTTTTTGTGTGTAGATTGTTGAACCCAATTTCTGGGATCACTTAAGGTCACTGACTTGCCCAGTTAGCTATTTCAATATCTATCAGGTCAATCCAATGAGGGGATAATGTGATGAAGAGAGCTGGGATCTTTTCATTTCCTCTCTTGTTTTGCCATCTGCCTCCTTAAATTTGTTTGTTTCATTTTTGACTCATTATCATTAACATGTGTGAGTATAATCGGCATTTTCATAAAAGAGGAAGGTTGGCCCACAGTTTTAAATAATGTACCATGAGATCTAATTTGTGTTTAGTTTTGTGTATGTCATCAATTTCCTAATTTATTTTGACTATTCCTAGTTAATATCTTTCATTATACGGTGAAATCAGTAACTGTTCCATGACTTAAATTCTATTGTTGACTTACAAACAAATATAAATTCTGTTATAATGATAAACATTTGGAAAAAGAATCACTAGGATTCTTAAAGTATTTATTTGGCTCTATTCGAAAACATGTTAGCAAAGCCAGCAGTTAATTAATTCAAAAGTAATTACCAGTCTACTCCAAAGTATTGATTTCATAACTATATCTGTTAATTTTATCATTTAAATAAATAATTTGGCTTAACGCTCATGGTAGAAAAAACTGTTAAAAAGAACCAAGTTTTGATGTCTTCACTTAATTTAATGAGTTATGTTTTAATTGTAAATTCTGTAAATTAAACATCAAACCATGTATAGTTTCAGTACCTATTATTGTGATGATATGTAAAGGTCTGATTTTTGGTCCCAAGACAGTCAGTCCACAGCTGATTTTCAGACGAGAAACCCGTATTGGTTAGGTCAACAACAATGCATCAACTTAACTGTGAAATAAGTGTAAGAGAAATAGGCCATGTGTTAAAACAATGACAGTGCCTGTTCAGTACATACCGTATTATTCTGCAAGAACTATGAGATGTGTGATTGGGTTTTTACTGCTCATAGATATTCCACAGTAAACTATTGTAGCAGTATGCTGATGTTTGCCTGCAACCTATTAATGAGGCTCGTAATTGTTAACCAGACCACTGGACTGGCTATATTAACTGTGTATATTGGGGAGTTGTGAACAGTGAAAGTAAAGAACTGTGAAACACAACTGTGCACCTGTCGGCTACACCATTTACAGTAGTCAATATTGAACTTCCACACTCTCAGTTTTTCAGCCAGTATCATAACACAGTACATCGACACTGAGGACCATCAACAAAGAAATAAAGCAGATGAACGTCACATGCTCTCCTCCATGCTGTCACTCTGCCACACCCAGTACCTGACGCCCTCATCTCCATCACTGTCAATGCAAGCAATACATCAATAGGTGCAGTTTTGTAACAGCACATTGGTGATACTACTGAAACCCTCCAATCTTTCTCCAAAAACTCTTTTTTGCACAGTGCAAGTGATCTACATTTGACTATGTACTCCTTATTTTCTACAAGGTGGTCAGACATTTTCACAATGACATTGATGGGCATGAGTTTACTATCTTTACCAACCATTGCCACTTGCAGATACCATACTCAATTTGGGCAAAGATGTCCCTGCCTGACATGTGCAGGATATGGACCTAATCAGCCAATATTCGACAGACGTACACTATATGCATTGTTCTGACAACATTGTCACCTATAACCTGTCCTGGATGAACTTGTATCATGTCCACCAGTGACATGAGCAAGTTGGCCTGCCTGCAAACCAATGACACTGAGTTAGCAGACATGCTATAGGACACAAAATGTTCTCTGACTCTTGAGTCACGTCAACTGTTTGGCTCCACCACCCCCATTGTGTACAGCACTTCAATGGGTACTCTCCGACCAGTGGTACCCTCCCCACTCTGACAAGTGGTTTTCAACCCCCTACACTCACCAAGGCATCAAGGCCACAACTAATCTGGTTACTGAATGATTAATCTGGCTGGGCTTAAGAACAATTGTGATTGTGTGGGAACCTGTGTACCTTTCCAGAGAAGTAAAGATGCACAACATGCACAGCCTCCTCTAGGACAGTTCAGCATCCCCAAATGGTTCCTCCATCATGTACATATCAATACTGTTGGTTCCCTCCCTCCCTCCCAGTGTTTTCAGTATATACTCTCACTCAACAACCAGGTCATAAGGTGGGTTGAAGCCGTCCCTCTATCTGGTATTACAGCAGACTCAGGTGCTCATGCCTTTGTCAACTCCTGGTATCATTTTGGTTGCCTTTCATCTGTAACCACCAACAATGGCGAGCAATTTGAATCCTCACTGTTCTACAAATTGTCAGCTGTGCAGTTCCACATCATCTCCTATACCCACAGAGCAACAGTCTCATGGTGTGTTGGCACCACACCCTAAGGCAGCACTCATGTGTCACAGCAGTTGCTGGTCAAACACACTACCATGGATGCTCTTGGCAATATGCACCACTGACAAACAGTGCTTACGAGTTTCATTTGCTGACAACCTCTACAGTGAACCACTAATGGTCCCAGCCAAGTTCATCACACACACCCACTTCCCTTCCCACTCTAGTCAATAACGTACGTGAACATATTACACATGATCATACTCCTCCATCAAAATTGGATTTAATATCATGAGTCTTCATTCATAAAGCTCTCACATCCTACAGTTATCAATTATGTTATCCTTTGATACCTCTGTCCGTGCATCACCCCCCCCCCCATTTCCCCCATCTTCCATACCCAGGTCCTAGATCCTCACAAAGTCCTTGACTGTGAACAGAACACATTGGACATCCTACTAAATTGCAAACACCAAGCAGTCTCAATAAATTGAGTAAAGCCAGCTTGACCAGGGGTAGATGATCTACAGCTCTCTGTTCCCACAGCTTTGCTGGCTACAGTAGATGCTGCTCCTCCATGAGACACACTTGGAGTGCACAATGACACCACCTCCCAGTGTAATACCCCTCACCCCTCTCCAGACTTGTTTGCCCCCTCTTGATACGGCGTTTAGTGTAGAAGTCACAGATTTCAATCTGGATAACCTCTCCATGTAGGTTTGAGACAGAAATGTCTTCGTTTTCACTGGCCTTCTGCCAACACAATCCAATTCCTCAACAACACACATACACCTGTTGAAATACTTTGAGTTCCCACCATATGCCATGCAGGACCTCACAGTGGCCAGAATCTCAGACCATGGCATCCTCTACATTGTTGTGCCTCTCCATCCACAAATCATGGACCTATCTCACTTAACAAACATCACTGCTCCCTGCTTGGGATGACAACTCCGCCCACCTATATGGCTTCAAGATTTCACTGTGGACAGCATCTCTGTTCCTTCTCCATGCTCTTCACTATTTGGAGAGGGCTCTGTGGTGACTATTGACCAAAAGACACATCGTGTTTGAGTTTGACTTGAAGAATCTTTGGCTGAGGATCTTTGATATGTTTGTCTTTGTGCGGTTGTGCTTTTAATGTCATGCTTTGTGTGTATGTGTTACAGTTACTTAATAAAAGTGTTCTTCAATGTATGTTGTGTTGGTGATTGTTATTCGTTTGCCATAAAACTCAAGGAACAGAACTGCCACATGTCCATTACAAATCTTCATAAAATGTAAATCATCTGGTGTTTTAGTATGATAAGGCTGAAGTATAATGCAGTGTTTTTTATTATTAACACTTTTTATTTTATTGTTCACTCGTCACAAACTTCACATATTTCGAAGGATCTATTAGTCAAATTAATTGATGAAATGATTTTCACTTTTAATAATAGAGACAAATTTAAATGAAATTATGTTCTTTATGAATGAAAAATTCCTAGAAATTTAATAGGAACAAAAGACATTTATATAGCTATGAAATAAATTAAATAATTATCAAAATATTTCATGTTGCAAGCTTTACAGAAATTAAATTTTTAAACTAATCATATATAAGTGGCAATATCATGGAAGAAGAGTTGCTACTCACCATATAGCAGAGAAGCTGAATCACAGATAGGCACAAAAAAAGACTTTCAATCAATGCTTTCAGCCAAACAGGCTTCATCAGGACAGACAACATGCACACACAAACACACATACTCAAGTAAACGCAACTCACACACACATTATCACAGCCTCTGGGTACCAAGGCTAGACTGTGAGCAGCCATGCATGATGAGAGAAGCAAACTGGGTGGTGGGTGTAAAGAGGAGGCTGTGGTGGGGAAGGTAGGAATAACAGGGCAGGGGTATGAGGCAGTAAAGTGCTGTTTGTGGAAGCATACAGGGACAAGGTGGGGATAGGAAAGGGCAGCTTGGTACAACCAGGAGTCTAGATGAGGGTAGGGGTCAGGAAATGGGGGCACGGTGGGAGGAGGGCGGGGGCGGGGGTGGGGGGGGGGGGAGGATAGCAGGAAAGAAGAGAGGCAAAAAGACAGAGTATGTTAGTGGAACAGAGGGCTCCATAGTGCTGGAATGGGTACAGGGAAGGTGATAGGTGGGCTACCTATCCCTTTCCCTGTTCCCATTCCAGTGCTACACAGCCCTCTATTCCACTAATGCTCCAACAGTCTTTTTACATCTCCCCCCCCCCCCCCCTTACTGTCCGACTAACCTCCCGACTGCACCTGGCTGCCCTATCCTCTCCCCACATTGTCCCTGTATGCTCCTTCAAGAAGCACTTTACCATCCCCCACCCTCACCCTGCTACTCATCTATCCCTTCCACTCCACTCACGAGTCTCCTCATTACCCCCAACACCCTGACTGCTTCTCCCATCAAGCACTGCTGCTTGCAGTTTGGCCTTGGCAGCCTGACACTGTGCTCATGTGTGTGAGAGTTGTGTTTGCTTGAAAGTGTGTTATTTTTGTGTGTGTGTGTGTGTGTGTGTGTGTGTGTGTGTGTGTGTGTGTGTGTGTGTGTGTGTGTGTTTTTTGTCTTTTATGATGACAGTCTTTTTGTAGTTGCTATCTGCAACTCAGGGTCTCCATTATATGGTGAGTAGTAGTTTTCCTTTTCATAATATTGTCATTATTCCATCCTGTATTTTCCATATATTAGTGGCATTTGTTATAATTATAGCACATCAATCTCAAGAAGAGAAAACAAAATCAAGATTGTGTTTTGTACTTTACTCTGAACGTCATAAGATAATTAATTTTCATGACACAACAATTATTACAAAGAATGAAAATATTATTATGTAATAGGCAAACTTTGAAACACACAGAACTCTGACAACATACCACTATATTGTGTTGTTGTTGTTGTTGTTGTTGTTGTCTTCAGTCCTGAGACTGGTTTGATGCAGCTCTCCATGCTATCCTATCCTGTGCAAGCTTCTTCATCTCCCAGTATTTACTGCAACCTACATCCTTCTGAATCTGCTTAGCGTATTCGTCTCTTGGTCTGCCTCTACGATTTTTACCCTCCACGCTGCCCTCCAGTGCTAAATTTGTGATCCTGTCATGCCTCAGAACATGTCCTACCAACCGGTCCCTTCTTCTTGTCAAGTTGTGCCACAAACTCCTCTTCTCCCCAATGCTATTCAGTACCTCCTCATTAGTTATGTGATCTACCCATCTAATCTTCAGCATTCTTCTGTAGCACCACATTTCGGAAGCTTCTATTCTCTTCTTGTCCAAACTAGTTATCGTCCATGTCTCACTTCCATACATGGCTACACTCCATACAAATACTTTCAGAAACGACTTCCTGACACTTAAATCTATACTCGATGTTAACAAATTTCTCTTCTTCAGAAACGCTTTCCTTGCCTTCCCAGTCTACATTTTATATCCTGTCTACTTCGACCATCATCAGTTGTTTTGCTCCCCAAATAACAAAACTCCTTTACTACTTTAAGTGTCTGATTTCCTAATCTAATTCCCTCAGTATCACCCAACTTATTTCGACTACATTCCATTATCCTCGATTTTCTTTTGTTGATGTTCATCAAAATATCCTCCTTTCAAGACACTGTCCATTCCGTTCAACTGCTCTTCCAAGTTCTTTATGTCCCTGACAGAATTACAATGTCATCAGCAAACCTCAAAATTTTTATTTCTTCTCCACGGATTTTAATACCTACTCCGAAATTTTCTTTTGTTTCCTTTACTTCTTGCTCAATATACAGATTGAAAAACATTGGGGACAGGCTACAACCCTGTCTCACTCCCTTCCCAACCGCTGTGTCCCTTTCATGCTCCTCGACTCTTATAACTGCCATCTGGTTTCTGTACAAATTGTAAATAGCATTTCGCTCCCTGTATTTTACCCCTGCCATCTTTAGTATTCCAGTCAACATTGTTGAAAGCTTTCTCTAAGTCTACAAATGCTAGAAACATAGGTTTGCCCTTCCTTAATCTATATTCTAAGATAAGTCATAGGGTCAGTATTGCCTCACGTGTTCCAACATTTCTACGGAATCCAAACTGATCTTCCCCAAGGTTGGCTTCTACCAGTTTTTCCATTCCTCTGTAAAGAATTCGCATTAGTACTTTGCAGCTGTGACTTATTAAACTGATAGTTCGGTAATTTTCACATCTGTCAACACATGCTTTCTTTGGGATTGGAATTATTATATTCTCCTTGAAGTCTGAGGGTATTTCACCTGTCTCATACATCTTGCTCACCAGATGGTAGACTTTTGTCAGGACTGGCTCACTCAAGGCCGTCAGTAGTTCCAATGGAATGTTGTCTACTCCTAGGGCCTTGTTTTTACTCAGGTCTTTCAGTGCTCTGTCAAACTCTTCACGCAGTATCGTATCTCCCATTTCATCTTCATCTACATCCTCTTTAATTTCCATAATATTGTGTAACTAAAGAAAAACATGAATCTCGTATTTTATGGCCAAAAATCAAAATAAACATTACTAAAAATATAGAAGCTACCATAATACTTGGTTTCTTATAACTGTTTAATTTGAGGCTTTTCTCCAATACCCATTTCCTTGATATTCTTTATACATGCATGTTTTAATTATTATTCTTTCTGCCAATTTGTGCTGTATTGGTCGTTTTGGAGATGGTTTCAGCTATTGTGTCACTGTTTTATATTGTTTTAATTTTGCAGTTATTGATAGGTTTTTGTGTTGTATATGATTCAGTAAGCCTAATTTTATTTGCTTTGTTCAGATTCTTAATTGTATTTTCCTATTTCACAGTTTTATAAATACAGTCAACTTTTTATTTTCATTTGAAATCATAAAAGAATTCTGCTAAATGGCGATAGAACATTCACTTGTTGCATTCACATTGTGCTTCAACATTCTTCTTTACTCTTCAATCTTTCTTTTTCTTCTTGATCTTACCCTTTTTCTGTTCTTTGTTTTATCTTTTTCCTCTTGTCTTTCATCCAGCACTTTTTTCATTTCTTAGCAACAATTTTTAATTGATGCTGTTTTTAATGTGACTGCAACCACTGTAAATGTGTGCTTGCATATCTACTGTCTGTCAGGTGTATCCTCTGTCTGTCAGTTTAGATAGGGGTGTGTGTGTGTGTGTGTGTGTGTGTGTGTGTGTGTGTGTGTGTGTGTGTGTGTGTGTGCACGCGCGCGCGCCTGCAAGGGGAGGGGGAGAATGGTGAAAGAGAGAGATTATTTTCTACTAGGAAATGAACAGAAATTTAAAATCACATTATGATGTGCCACACTTGATACATCTGCATAAGAGTAGTTGCCTATCCTCAGTTTTGTCCATTTCTTAGTTACTGTATTTTGTTACGTGAATTTGCTTTATGTATTCCACGTTATGTTAATGTGCTATTTTATTCACTTATTGGAATTTAATTTGTACCTAAAATGCGTTGATGTAATTGTTTAAATGAAATGTATTCTAATATTGCAAATGTTTTAAAGGTGACATTCATCAATGAAGACACTGAAGAATATGAATTTCATGAGCTACTTATTCGTGCTGTTAGATGTGGACCTTTGCAATGTATAAATATGACGACCTGTGTTCGTCAATCTACAACTAACCACATCATGCTACAAAATCCAACCACAAACAACATAACATATACAGCTTCTTGCACTGCATCTGATGTGTTCTTCACTTCACCATGTATTGTACCAAGCAACTCTGAGGTATAACTTGTAGTTCCTTCAAAATGATGTATACATTTCTCATTATTGCTTCACATAGTATGAGATAGTAGTAGTAGTAGTAGTAGTAGTAGTAGTAGTAGCTTTATTCATCCATAGATCTCTTTTTACAAGGATATAGGACATGTCAAAGTATTTACAAGTTTATGAATATAATAGAGGGAAACATTCCACGTGGGAAAAATATATCTAAAAACAAAGAAGATGTGACTTACCAAACGAAAGCGCTGGCAGGTTGATAGACACACAAACAAACACAAACATACACACAAAATTCAAGCTTTCGCAACCAACGGTTGCTTCATCAGGAAAGAGGGAAGGAGAGGGAAAGACGAAAGGATGTGGGTTTTAAGGGAGAGGGTAAGGAGTCATTCCAATCCCGGGAGCAGGAAGACTTACCTTAGGGGGAAAACAGGACAGGTATACACTTGCATACACACACATATCCATCCGCACATACAACACACAAGCAGACATTTGTAATGGCAAAGAGTTTGGGCAGAGATGTCCAAACTCTTCTTTTATATGAATAATATGTAACTAAAAGACACTGCATGTTACACACTAATGTTAGGATTCTAAGGGCATAACATGCTGATGACATTCTGTTTGCAAGTACCTTTGCATGTTCACACAACTTCAACTGAGAATCAGTATTCATTCCTAGAAATTTTGCATTTGTTGCACAGTTTATGGAGGTACCATCTTCATTTAATTTAACATTGTCATTTTTCTTCTTCAGACTGAAATTCATGGCATTAGTTTTCTTTATGTTCAGTGTCGCTTTGTTGCTTATTGTGCAATCATTAACTTCCCTGAGAGTTTCATTTGCTTTCTTGGCAAGGAGTTCTGTTGTTTTCTCAGTGACTTTAAATATGTCTGCTTGTGTCTGTATGTGTGGATGGATATGTGTGTGTGTGCGAGTGTATACCTGTCCTTTTTTCCCCCTAAGGTAAGTCTTTCCGCTCCCGGGATTGGAATGACTCCTTACCCTCTCCCTTAAAACCCACTTCCTTTCGTCTTCCCCTCTCCTTCCCTCTTTCCTGATGAGGCAACAGTTTGTTGCGAAAGCTTGAATTTTGTGTGTATGTTTGTGTTTGTTTGTGTGTCTATCGACCTGCCAGCGCTTTTGTTCGGTAAGTCGCCTCATCTTTGTTTTTATATATAATTTTTCCCACGTGGAATGTTTCCTTCCATTATATTGACTATAATATTGCTGTCATCAGCGAAGAGAATTTTTTCACCATGAGTAACACTACGGGGAAAGTCATTGATGTATATCAGGAACAGTATTGTTCCTAAAAGGGTACCTTTCAGAACTCCTATATTAATGTATTTTGATTCTCATAAGTGTTTAACTAAATATTTAGATCTATTTGAAGTATGTGCTGTCTCTACTCTTTGTGCCCTATCTGTTAAGTATGATCGAAACCAGTCATTAGCTACCCCTCTTATTCCTAATGCTTCTAATTTATTTCATAGAATCTTGTTGTCGACTGTATCAAACACCTTAGAAAGATCCAAAAATATGCCTGTGACACGCTCATCTTTATCAAGAGCATCAAGTACAATGTTTGTAAATTCTACTGTGGCTGACTCCGTATTTTTGACACTTCGGAAACCAAACTGTAATTTGCTTAAAAGATTGTATTTATTCAGATAATTCATTAATCTGTCTTTCATAATTGCTTCTATTATTTTTGAGAATGCTGACAGCAGGGAAATGGGCCAGTAATTTTCTATGTCATCTGCATTACCTTTCTTAAGCAAAGGTACAACTCTTGCCTGTTTTAACTCTTCTGGAAATGACCCTGATGTGAGTGATTCATATATTTTATTTGTTAAGAGGCCTTTACGTTTTTTTTTCAGTACACCCATTGGTACTTTATCTAAGCCTACTGACAGTTTTATTGACTTCATTCTCTGTGGTTGGAAGTAACATCGTTGTATTTAGTGCAACATTATTTAAAGGTGTTATATTTGTTTTGGGGAATTTTTGCTGTAACTTCTCTGCAATATTTGAAAAATGCTCATTTACATAGTTTGCTAAGTGTTGTGGATCATTTATTACCACATCCCCATCCCTCAGCAGTATGTTGTTCTGTGTTTGTTTCTCTCTC